>NW_015386404.1:772462-907763 GCF_001527695.2 Protobothrops mucrosquamatus | reverse complement strand
TTCACTTACTTATGTAGAATAATATTTTGTGGAGTTAGGGATATTAATACTAGTTTACTTTTAGTTGAATAGTATCCTGGGATTAGGTTTGGGAAGTCCGGGTGGGGGGTGGGGGGTAGGGGTTTTTACATTGTGATGTATTTGTGATGTGTTTTTTTTTATGATGAAAACAATAAAAAATTTATATTTGAAAAAAAAATAATAATATAAAATTGGAAGGGACCTTGGAGGTCTTCTAGTCCAACCCCCTGCTCAGACGAGAAACCCTATACCATTTCGGACAAATGGCTGTCCAGTCTCTTCTTAAAAACTTCCAGTGTTGGAGCATTCACCGCTTCTGGAGGCAGGTTGTTCCACTGGTTAATTGTTCTCACTGTCAGGAAGTTTCTCCTTAGTTCTAGGTTGCTTCTCTCTTTGGTCAGTTTCCATCCGTTGCTTCTTGTCCTGCCTTCAGGCGCTTTGGAGAATAGCTTGGCTCCCTCTTCTTTGGGGCAGCCCCTGAGATACTGGAACACTGCTATCGTGTCCCCCCTCGTCCTTCTCTTCCTTAAACTAGACATACCCAATTCCAGCAGCCGTTCCTTGTATGTTTTAGCCTCCAGTCCCTTAATCATCTTTGTTGCTCTTCTCTGTACTCTTTCTACTATTTGTTCAAATATTTGTTCAAATAACAATATCTGATGGGCAGATGACCAAGCCCTTTGCTTTGAGACATTTGCTATTTATATCTCATAAACAAAATGGTGATAAGCGTTGAGGTTGGGGGAAATCTGATGGATCTGCCTCCAGGTCAGCCACCTCCCTGTTGCAGCGTTGATCAAGTTTGCTTTTGATAACCATCTAGAACAGGGGCAGGCAACCTTGGCTCTTTTATGACTCATGGACTTCAACTCCCAGAATTCCTGAGCCAGCCATGCTGGTTCAGGAATTCTGGGAGTTGAAGTCCACGAGTCATAAAAGAGCCAAGGTTGCCTACCCCTGATCTAGAAGGATCAATCCTCCCCGGATGGGTTGGATCTGGGCTTCCCTGAATTCTAGCTTGCCTGGGTACTTGGAAGCTTAAGATTCTTCATCTGACGTTCAGTGTCCTATCCATGGAAAACTTTAAGCTGCTGGAAATCTTGCAAATCTCCAGAAAGCTGGAGACGAATGCTTCAAGCCCTTGAAAAAGCAAAAGTCCTTCAAAAAACAGCCCTCCGAGAGACCAAAAAGTGGATGTCCCTTCAGTACCTGTTCGGAGGAGGCCCGGCTTTTATCCTTCCGCCAACGAGAGCAACAAAATCAGTTTTAAAATCCATCTTGACGATGTTGTTCTCGGGTTCTTTCTCGGCATTGCCTGTTCTTCCTTGTTGAACCTTTAAAACAACAACAACATTGCAGTGCTTGTCTATGGAGAGTCTCAGTCACCCAGGTCATAGTTATCCCAAAGATGCTTTTTCACGAGGCAACTGGACTTTGTTTTTCCTCTGAAGACGTTTCGCTTCTCATCCAAGCAGCTTCTTCAGCTCTGCCTGGATGGTGGGGAATGGAAGGATTTATACTCCTTGCAGATAGCTGGTCATTTGCATTTTTTTAGACAGTCGCTAATGCCACCTGGAGGTTTGTCTATGTCAGTGGTTCTCAACCTTTTTAATGCCGTGACCCCAACTGGTCGTAAGTCGAGGACTAAACCGGTCGTAAGTCGAGGACTAAACCGGTCATAAGTCGAGGCCTACCCAACCAGTTGTAAGTTGAGGACTTTCCTTGCCTGGGAGCGCCACGCATGTGTGGTTCCGCCCCCTGCGCTGACCGAGGCGTAGCTGGCAAGCGGCAGAGACGGAGCAGGCCGACCACCAGCTGGCCCAGCCCAAGGGAGGTAAGGTACCCGCCGGAAAAGGGGAAAAAAATGGCGGACAAAAAAATGGCGGACAGCCTTGCTTGGCGACCCCCATGAAATGGTCGATCGACCCCAAATGGGATCGCGACCCATAGGTTGAGAACCGCTGGTCTATGTCCTCAGGGTCACCTGAGTAGTGCAAATGGGTGTGGAGCCTTCCTGGAACTGCTGAAAGGACTGTGTTGTAGATTGGAGATAGATGATGTTGTATCCTCCCCTTCTGTTGAGAGAGCTGTGTCAAAATTGTCCTTTCAACAGTTCCAAGAAGGCTCCACACCTATTTGTACTACTCAGGTAAACCTCCAAGTGGCCTCAATGATTCTCTAAAAGAATGCAAACGACAAGCAGTCTGCAAGGAGTATAAATCTTTCCGTTCCCCACCATCCAGTCAGAGCTGAAGAAGCTTCTTGGATGAGAAGTGAAATGCCTTCAACGAAAGAACAAGTAAGTCCAGTTGCCTCAGGAAAATCATCTTTGGGACACTGCAGTGCTTCAATGACCTTTTAAATCATATTTTTCCTTACCCTCCAATTGAAATCATCAATTTTTCACTAAATAAAGAGGTCGACTTTAAAGGGACACAGCAACCATTCTACCCCTGCTGCTTTCTAGGAGATGGAAGTCTCCTCTGCAGCCACCATCCCACCATGACAGGCGGTCCTCGGCTGACAACCCTTCGTTTAGCGACTGTTTGAAATTACAACGGAACTAGAAAAAGTGACCTACAATCATCTGGAACTGGATTCGCGGTAACTGGACTTCTTTCCTTTTTTGGTTTGAAATATTTCGCTGCTTAACCAAGAGGCTTCTTCAGTTCAAGCTGGGCTGAAAAAAGCTACTTGGATAAGCAGCGTCCTCGTACTTACGACCTTTGCTGCTTCCCCATGGTCAAGTGATCAAAATTTGGGAGGTCTGTCCCATTTTTATGACCTTTCTTCTCACAGCTCTTAAGTGAATCAGTGCAGTTGTTAAGTGAGCAACACGGTTGTTTAAGTGAATCCGGCTTCCCCATGGACTTTGCCTGTCAGAAGGTCGCAAAAGGGGATCACGTGACCCCCGGGGACACTGCGACCGTCATAAATGGGAGTCAGTTGCCGAGTGTCTGAATGTTGATCATGTGAGCATGGAGATGCTCCAATGGTCGTTAAGTGTGAAAAACGGTCGTAAATCACTTTTTTCACTGCCGTTGTAACTTTGAACAGTCACTAAATGAACTGTATTTATGATGGTTGCAACGTCCCGGGGTCATCCGATTGCTCTCTGTGACGTTCCCAGCCAGTTTCCGACAGGCAAAGTCAGTGGGGAAAAGCCAGGTTTACTTGACAATCATGTTATTAACAACTGCAAGTAATTCGCTTAACAAAAGGTCATAAAGTTGGATGTGACTCACTTAACAACTGCCTTGCTTAACAATGGAAAATCTAGTCTCAATTGGGGTCGTAAGTCGAGGACCATCTTTGTAAAGCACCTTAACGTGGAGAGGGGTTTGGTTCTCCCGCAGGAGGGAGCAGATGGATCTAACTTTTAATGTGGAATTCCTAAACTTTCTAGTGTTCACATTCTGGCTATTTTTGTCGAACAGAAAAGCCTTCTGCTATTTTTACACCTATCCGTTTGCCAAATGTTCTTCAGAGAGCGATGGCCTACTGGGTTTTTAAAAATTGTACCTTCTGTTTTTTTATTATTTTTAATTAAGATTATCGTAGTACAAAATACAAATGAAAATAAAGATGGCAGGGAAATGGGAAAAGGAAGTGAAGGAAAAGTGTAGGATAAGGGGGAAAGGGAAAAAAAATAAGCACTAACTTCTGACTTTTTTCAGTGCAGAATACAGTATATTTTTTTTCCTCACTCTTAGTAGATACTAGCCACTTCTATAACAATGACTAATCTAATTGGCAAATCCCAAAGTTAAGATTTCGTTGTTTTCTGTCCCAAAGATGCTTTTTCAAAGATGCTTTTTTTTTTTTTTTGAAAGAGGGGTCAAAGAGGCTGTCTATGTCAAAGCTGAACTGCCCTCTCTCAACAGAGGGGGAGGGATACAACATCACCTATCTATCTCCAGTCTACAACACAGTCCTTTCAGCAGTTCCAAGAAGGCTCCACGCCCATTTGCACCACTCAGGTGACATTGAGGACACAGATAAACCTCCAGGTGGCCTCAAGGACTCTCTTAAAAGAATGCAAATGATCAGCTTGTCTGCAAGGAGTATAAATCCTTCCGTTCCCCACCATCCAGTCAGAGCTGAAGAAGCTTCTTGGATGAGAAGCGAAACGTCTTCAGAGAAAAACAAGAAAGTCCAGTGGCCTCCTGAAAAAGCATCTTTGGGATAACTATGACCTGGATGGCTGATAATCTCCATAGATAGTTGTTTTCCGTCTCGTGGGAACAGAAGACAGGGCCTGGGGATAACCCTAACCCTAATTGTACATTTTAATGCTGAAGAGGCAAACATTTAATGCTTCTCAACCTTGACAACTTTAATATGTGTGGACTTCAACTCCCAGAATTCCCCAGTGAGCATGCTTTGAGATCTGTGGGTTTGAACCAGTGCTGGGATTCAGCCAGTTCGTACCAGAACCAGTAGCTAATTTTTTGTTGCCCAAACCCAGAACGGACTTCCGGAAGCGGCATCCACACAGAGAACCGGCTGTTCACATATTTGAATCCCACCGCTGGTTTCAACTCCCAGAAATTGACTGGGGAATTCTGGGAATTTGAAGTCCATGCATGTTAAGTTTGAGAAACTCTGGTTTGGTCCACAGGCTAGAAGCAATTTATTGTCTTCTATCTGCTTCCGAAGAATCCAAATTTTGAGGTCCGAAACTGACTTGCTTTCCATCTTCATTGCATTTAAAATCTACGTTCTTGTACAGGTAGTCCTTGATTTACAACCACAATTGAGCCCAAAATTTCTGTTGCTAAGTGAAACATTGGTTAAGTGAATTTTGGCCTATTTTACGACCTTTCTTGCCTCAATTGCTACTGTTAAGTAAAACACTGCAATTGTTAACACTGTTGTTAAGTGAATCTGGCTTCCCCATTGACTTTGCTGATAAGATCACAAAAGTTGATCACATGACCTGAGGACACTGAAACCATCAGAAACAGGAGTCATCCAAATTTTTATCACGTGACCCTGGGAATGCTGAAATGGTCGTTAAGTGTGAAAAATGGTCATAGCTCACTCTTTTCAATGACGTTGCAACTTTGGTCATTAAGTGAACTGTTGCAATTCAAGGACCACCTGTACATTATTACAGCTTTTGGATTACAGGAAGTCCTCGATTTACAACAGTTCATTTAGTGACCGTTCGAAGTCGCAATAGCCCTGAAAAACAGGGACTTAGGACCATTTTTCACACTTACGACTGCTACAGCATCCCCCTGGTCATGTGATCAAAATTCAGATGCTTGGCAACCGACTCATATTTATGACGGTCGTAGTGTCCTGAGGAATCAGGTGATCCCCTTCTGGAGCCTTCTGACAAGCAAAGTCGACGGGGAAGCCAGGTTCAACAGTTAACAACCGTGTTACCAACTTAACCCTCTGCAGCAATTCACTTAACCACCGGGGCAAGAAACGTCGTGAAATGGGGCAAAGTTCACCCAACAACTGTCTCGCATATAAATGTTGTGGTCGTAAGTTGAAGACTGCCCGTATCCTGTCAGGAGAGGCAGGACTAAATCAGGGAAGGGGACGGTCCCTGCTGTCCAATGAAACTGCCGGCCGTGGGCTGCTTCGCAGGCGACATCTTGGCCCCCCTGAGGAGAGGCTGCTGCCCCACCTGAGCCGCCTCCTCCGTCCATCCAAGGAGCCGCTGAGAAGAGAGGAGCTTGTTGGTGTGTCTGATTTATGCAGGCAGTCCTCGACTTACAACAGCTCGTTTAGTGACCGTTCAAACTTACAACGGCACTGAAAAAAGTGACTTATGACCGTTTTTCACACGACTGTTGCAGTATCCCCATGGTCACATGATCAACATTCAGATGCTTGACAGCTGACTCATATTTATGATGGTCGCAATGGCATACGTTTATTGCAGGGGTAGGCAACCTTGGCTCTTTTATGATTGGTGGACTTCAACTCCCAGAATTCCTGAGCCAGCAGGGCTCAGCTTGGAAACCTCTCCCTTTCCCCTCAGCATGGCTGGCTCAGGAATTCTGGGAGTTGAAGTCCACGAGTCATAAAAGAGCCAAGGTTGCCTCCCCGTGGTTTATTGGATAAAAACTTGAATGAGGGATCCTTGGGGCTCTCTGAGCTTGGTTGTCCCAAAGTTGCTTTTTCAAAGGGCAACTGGCATGGTTGCAGCCATCTTTGTTTTTCCTTGAAGACGTTTCGTTTCTCATCCAAGAAGTTTCTTCAGTTCTGAATGAAGAAGCTTGAAGTCAGAAGTCTGAAGAAGCTTCCTGGATGAGAAGTGAATCTCTAAGAAAAAGCATTGATCCTAGGCCAATTAAACTAAAAGGATTCTGTGAGGAAACTGCTACGGCGAACCTGACAGAAAGCAATTTATATTCCTTCACCCTAAATCTGGGCTTGCTGTCAAGTGATATTCAAGGCTAACGAACAACCCTTTGCCTCTCCCATTCAAATGCAGGTGGTCCTCGACATACAACAGTTCATTTAGTGACCGTTCGTAGTTACAACAGCACTGAAAAAAAGTGACTCTTGACCATTTTTCACACCTACGACCGTTGCAGCATCCCTGTGGTCACGTGATCGAAATTCAGAGGCTTGACAATTGACTCACATTTATGACGGTCGCAGTGTCCCGGGGAATCATGTGATCACCTTTTGTGACCTTCTGACAAGCAAAGTCAATGGGGAAACCAGATTCAGTTCATAACAACCGTGTTGCTAATTTAATAAATGCAGTGATTCACTTAATAAATACGGCAAGAAAGGTCGTACGTTGGGGCAAAACTCACTTCACAAATGTTTCACCTAACAACAGCCCTTTCAAAACCATGCCTATTGATAAATTCACTCTGAAATGGAACAATCAAAACAAACAGCTCCTGTTGGTCCGTGTGTGTGTGTGTGTGTGTGTGTGTCCAAGCTCTGCATTTTTACCGTGATCTTATTTTCCGTGCAGATGGGGACCGAAGGCTCCAGGCCCAGCTGAAGCCGGCGCTGTTTTTCACAGTAGGCTTTCCATGTTTCCTCATTGAATCCGTAGTTGAAGTAATCGGAAAGGTCGGCACCTGGAAAGAAATGAAGCACGTTGAGGAAAAGGGGGTCTTCCAGGGCAGGTCAGCTCTTCCGGCAAGAAAGAAATGGGGGCCCCTGAAGTGGAGAAGTGGCTTGTACCAACTTCCTTTTGCAGCAGAGAAAACTTCTTTCGGGATTCTTCCACTAAAAATAAATAACAGTTACCGGAAAGAAGAAAAGGAGAACAGCAAGGAGATGCTGACATATGACACCTGGAGTTCAGTGCTCTCCAAACTTGGCCACTTTAAGACTGGTGGACTTCAACTCCCAGAATTCCCCAGCCAGCCATTCTGGGAGTTGAAGTCCACCAGTCTTAAAGTGGCCAAGTTTGGAGAGCCCTGCCCTAGTTAGTGAATTATAAAAGATGATCTAGAGAATAATCAAGAACCGTATCCTTCAAAGCTCCACCACATTCTCCCACCTAGGAAGACTTTCAATGACTCACGGGGAATTTTAATGACCTTTTTCATCATTTAATGACCTTTTTCATCATCTCTGCTGTCATATTTCACCAAAATGGGTGCTACAGTTAAGCATAATTGCAAGGTATTTTTTGTTTCCAGGAGTGGGAATTTTTAACACGCCAAATCTTACTGAAGGATAACTTCCATATCTGTTACGACCAGACACATTCATTAGGTCCTGTGCAGGCTGAAGGTCACCCGGTTAACCTTCACGAGTCGTCTACAGGTCACCTCTGGCCTACAAATCAGAGGACCCCCACGAGTTGGTGGGACCATTATTTTGGCACCATTGTTTTGTTGGTGATTGTGAGATGAAAAGTGTTTCATCTTTTAAACATCCTCATGGTCCTGAAATCTGGGAACATTTGTGGTGAAATATATTTAGAGTACAAAGACATGCGAGCACACACACATGCTAATGACAATAATCCCAAAGATAACTAGTGAATGTCTGAATGGCATCCCTCTTCAATGCAACAATGAAAATCGTAGCCATGATTTCCGAAACTAGGATTCAAAGCAGGTTCACAAATCGGGGTTACAAATTAACCAGACTTTGTACAGGTGGCCCTCGACTTAGAACCATTTGTTTAAATGACTGTTTGAAGCCACAACAGAGCTGAAAAAAGTAACTGGCTGGGGCAATTCATGCTGGCTCAGGAATTCTGGGAGTTGAAGTCCACAAGTTGTAACGTTGCCAAGTTTGGAGACCCCTGGGAGGAGAGGAATCCAAAGAGGCTGCAGACTCCAGAGAGAGGATTGTACAACAGGAGACAAGCCATTCACACCTATGTTTGTGGTTCTCTGGACTAGATAGGTGCAAAAACACCAAACTCTAGAAAAGATGTTTTCTCTGAAATTCTCTTCTTCCCCTTTGAAAAAAAAAATATCGCCAACAAGGTCTGTTTCTGTGAGTGCCGTGAGAATAACCTTCCAAGGGGAAAGTGATGCAAGTTAGATAAGAGAAATCTGAGCCCAAACCAGAAATGTAACTTGAGAAAACATCTCAGGCTGGACCCTCCCTAGTTCTGTTTAGGACAGGGGTAGGCAACCTTGGCTCTTTGATGACTTGTGGACTTCAACTCCCAGAATTCCTGAGCCAGCATGGCTCAGCTTGGAAACCTCTCCCTTTCCCCTCAGCATGGCTGGCTCAGGAATTCTGGGAGTTGAAGTCCACAAGTCATAAAAGAGCCCAGGTTGCCCACCTCTGGCCTAGGCCTAGGCCGCTTTATGACTCGTAGACTTCAACTCCCAGAATTCCTGAGCCAGCATTGGGGAACTATGGTCCCTTCATGACTCGTGGACTTCAACTCCCAGAATTCCTGAGCCAGCATGGCTCAGCTTGGAAACCTCTCCCTTTCCCCTCAGCATGGCTGGCTCAGGAATTCTGGGAGTTGAAGTCCACGAGTCATAAAAGAGCCATGGTGGCCTACCCCTGGTTTAGGAGAAAGGAGGGAGGGGGAGATGCATTGAGAGTGGCCAGATTCTGTTATGCAACCCCACAATAAAAGTAGACTTAGTGTTCATCTCTTTGGTGTTCAAGTCTGAACCTGTGATGGAATGTGGTGAGGAGGGGGATTCCCAAGAGGGAGGGGGGTCAATTCCAGAGGAGGAAGAGGCAACTCAGCCCAGAGATTATATGTGACAGAAAGAGGGTGAAGACAGCTCCTCCCTAATGGTGCCCAGAGTATATTGTAGATGCAGGAATAGTCCTCAGTCTGCCAAGAATTTGGTCTATAGGTGTGAAAACAATAGAGATCTCAGCTTGGAAAGATGGTTCCTGTTTTCAGCCTGACACAGGGTGACTGTGGAGTTCTGGGAGCTGAAGTCCACACTCATGATGGCTGAGGGATTCTGGGAGCTGAAGCCCACAAATGTGGTGGAATGTAGTGAGGAGGTGGATCCCTAGGAGGAAAGGAATGTATTCGAGAAGAGGAAGAGGCAACTCAGCCTAGAGATCGTGCATCTACTTTAATCTGCATCTACAATACGCTCTGTGAGCTATGAGGGAGGGGCTGTCTTCACCATCTTTTTCTCATGCATGATCTCTAGGCTGAGTCCGCCAAGATTTGGTCCATGGGTGTGAAAACAATAAAGAACTCAGCTTGGAAGAATGTGTCACGCTTGCTTTGAAGCCTGATAGCTCTACCTCAAAAGTACATCAATCTTGCAACTTTAAATGTGCCTTCCCCACCCCCAATGCATTCACGTTCAAGAGAACTAGGGAGGTCCCATCTAAGACTCTCTCCAATTACATTCTTGGTTTGGACTCAGATTTCTCTTTTCTGAGGCTCTTCCTCAAGGTTATCCTCATTTCAGTTTCTAAATGAGGAGCAGCAAGAAAAAAAGGCGGGAGAAATTCTCTGTATGACGCTATCTGAAAATCGGTAGGCCGCAGCCGCCGAAAGCTCAATAGCTGAGCTATAAGGACTAAAATGCCCATCCCTGATTGATCTGAGGGGTCCAACATCAAGGAGCAGTGTGGTGGCTCAGCGGTTAAGATGCTGGGTTTGTTGGCTGGAAAGACCCAGGTGCCATGCGACGGGATGAGCTTCCATTCCTCGCCCCAGCTCCTGCCAACCTCGCAGCTCTAAAGCATGCAAATGCGAGTAGATCAATAGGCACTTCAGTGACGTCATGCTGGTCACATGACTGTGGAAATGTCTTCAAACAGCTCTGAAATGGAGATGAGCATCGCTCCCTAGAGTTGGCAATGAGTAGCGGAGTCAAATCCGCTGGGACTCCTTTTATCCAACCCCAGGTAGACAGATCAGGTGGTCCTACTGCACAGAAAAAGATCTCCCCGTTTCCAAAACGATAGTGCTGCTCTTAAATTTCACCCCACCACATTATGGAGAGCAGGCCCATAAATTTGAGACTGTATCCACCTGTCCCACCTCTCCTCACCAAGGCCCTGCGATGCTGGGCCAAACCAAACCAAATAACGAGGGGAAAAAAAAAGAAAGCTGTTGATCATATTTACCACAAGAAACTTTGAGGCCCCACCTGGTTTCCTCCACGGTTTGTCTTCAAACGATTCTAAATCCACCTCGATTACCGGCAAGCCGTTAATATTCCCCGAAGCCTCTAAATCAATACCTTTAGGCTGCGACTTGGCTTTGAAGAAAGGAAAACAGATGGTTAGTGCTTAAGGCTGGCTGGGGAGCTGTTCCCAGGATGAGGAAAGTGTGCAGCTCAAAAAAAGATAAATCTCTTCCTGGATAAATTTAGCTTCGGATCCTGCCCTTTTGCAAATAAAATAGCTTTGCATGTGTGTGTGTGTGTGTGTGTGTATGTGTGTGTGTGTTTCTCAACACAATGCATTGTTTTGCTCCATGGGGGAAAAATGGCGAGTAGAGGTGAGGAAGGAAGGAAGGAAGGAAGGAAGGGAGGGAGGGAGGGAGGGAGGGAGGGAGAGAGAGAGAGAGAAAGAAACAAAGAAAGAAAGAAAGAAAGAAAGAAAGAAAGAAAGAAAGAAAGAAAGAAAGGACAGAGGGAGGGAGGGAGGGAGGGAGGGAAGAAAGGGAGAGACAGAGAGACGAAGGAAGAAGGAAGGAAAGGAGAAGGGATGAAGGAAGAAAGGAAATAAGAAAGGGAAGGGACACGAAGGAAGGAGTGAAGGAAAGAACAGAATCAGCATGCTAATTAAACAAGCCTAATTAATTAATAGCATACCTTATAAGGACTGATGTGGTCTGAGATAGCCATTTTGATTGTATTGAAAAATAATTCAGAATAAAAGATTCATTTGCCCAAAGACATTTTGATTGTATTGAAAAATAATTCAGAATAAAAGATTCATTTGCCCAAAGAAAAAAAGATAACCGAAAATAATGCTCCATTCATACCTGATGCTGGTGCTCCGTAGCCTCGACCCGTTTTTAGATTCAGATTCATTGGAGTCCCCCTAAAAAAGAATAAAAGCAGAACTGTAGTTTCTGAGCAATCTATGCAGGGTTTAGTTCCAATGACCATCATTAGGGTCTTGGACCAGTTCAAATCAAACCATAACGCCCACTAAAAAAAAGTTACTGGATAGTTCCAATCATCTGCTGAACGGACAGGCTGACCCAGGAGAGGGGGCGAGTGGAGACAACCCTGCTGGGCTGGTAGCCCCCTCCCCCCATTCTAACTGGCTTTGGGGGAATGATGGGAGTGGAAGGCCTGCCCAGCTGGATGGTGTCAGGTTGAGTCACTTTGGTTTAACTGAAAGCCGCTTCGGTGACTTTGTACAGCCAGCAGAAATTTGATCTAGTGGTCAAGGCACCAGCTGGGAAACAGAAGATGGTGAGTTCCAGTCTTGCCTTAGACATGAAAAACTGGGTGACGTTGGGCCAATGGTGAGTTCTAGTCCCACCTTAGGCTTGAAAGCCAGGGGGGTGACTTTGGGCCAATCACCAGGAGATGGTGAGTTCTAGTCCTGCTTTAAGCCTGAAAGCCAACTGGGTGACTTTGGCCAATCATCAAGAGATAATGAGTTCTGGTCCTGCCTTAGGCATAAAAGCTACCTGGGTGACTTTGGGCCAATCACCAGGAGATGGTGAGTTCTAATCCTGCCTTAGGCATGAAAAATAACTCCTTGAGTTATTTATAAAAATAATAAGAGGCAGGATAAAAATGAAATAAACAAAGCATTGCAGATCTCAAAAAGCTTGCACAACGATGGCACAAAGAAAAGAGCAGGATTTGGGAGAGGGTGTAAACACATACATATAAGATGGGGCTCCAGTCTTGATGTTGCCAATTGTGACGCGAATGTCATCATCGTCACTGTCGCTCTCCTCCTCCTCATCTTCCCCACTTGGGATGGTCTACAGCACAAAAACATGTCAAGCATGAGAAGCTAGGCTAAAAACTAGAAGTCAGGCTAGGCGAGTTGTCAAAAAAGAACATGGGGAAAAAAGAGAGTAGACGTAGCTCCATCTAATTTGGATTTGGGGCCCACCTGATTATGTATTATCAGATTAGTGTTGACTGTTGCCAACCAGAGTGACAACAATTTCCCCAGGGCAGTTTGTCCCTAAGCTGGTCTTTCAGGTCTTCTAAAAGTGTCCCAAACACCACTGTGATTGGACCTATGAACCTACCTGATGGTCATCTTCCTCTTCTTCTCCTTCCTTCCATCCTTCCCAGCATCAGAGCCTTCTCCAGAGAGCTAGGTCTTCTCATAATCCTTCCAAAGTGGGATAATTTGAACTTGGTCCTTTGTGCATCAGGTGAGAACTCTGGGTTTGTTTATTTTCTTGGTTACCCATGGATTTCTTGGGAGTCTTCTCCAACACCAAACGTGAGCAGTATCAATACCCTTTCTGTCCTGTCAAAACCCAACTTTCACTTCCACAGAATGTCACAGGGAAAAAAAATGTCTTGTGTAATTCTGATTTTTCTGGGTATAGACACATCCGGGCATCTGAATGCCTTTTATAAGGCTTTCATAGATATCCTAGCAAATGCTAGTCTTTGGAATACTTGACTGGTAGTCCCTGTACTCTTGATAGTTGGTCCTACAAGGCAAAAGCCATCCACCACTTCAATATTTTCATCGTCAACTCTAGCGCTGGCTGCTGGACCAGTTACCACTACTTTTGTTTATATTTAATCTTAGCCCTATTTTTTTCACCGTGCTTGTTTTCATTAATGAAGCTTCCAGATTATTTGCATTTTTAATGACCAGAGTAGTATCATCAGCATTGTGCAAATTATGTTTCTTCCTTCAGTTTTATAACCACATTCATCCTCTTCCAATCCAGCTTCTCTCGGTAAAAATTCCACAGGTGGGTTGACTAATTAAGAACATATAGTCTTATATATGCATAGTAATAATTTATAAAGAGAATGATTAATTAGGGGAACATCTTGCCTCATGAAATTCTGGGTGCTCCATCGCTGGAGGTTTTTAAGAAAAGATTGGACAGCCATTTGTCGGAAATGGGATAGCATCTCCTGCTTGAGCAGGGGGTTGGACTAGAAGACCTCCAAGATCCCTTCTAACTCTGTTATTCTCTAGTCTCGTCTCACTTATTTGCAATTTCAAGCCAATTTTGCCATGTTCTGTCTGGACTGTGGCTTTCTGACTGCATATACGTACATGGAGGACAATGAGATGATCTGGAATTCCCATTTTTCTAGCGACATTCCATAGCCTGACATTGTCAACACTATCATTTTGTCAATTAAGCATATACTACCTAATGTTTTGGTATTCTTTGGCTTTTTCAATTATCCAGTATGTATCGGTCTCTTATTGCTTGAATGTTTCTAAAATCAGCTTTGTAAGTTCTTCCACGTGGCACTCTAATTTGTGTCAGATGATCCTAACCGTTGCTAGCATGAGAAAATAAGATAATATACAATAGCATCTGCACTCCGTTAAAGTCTCATTTTTTTGGTATCGATATGTAGACCAACATCTCTGTTGGCCACTATGTTATTCTCCAGAGTTGCTGTTACAGAATGGTTGGAACCTTTACTATTACTTCTTTTGTTTCTGGTCATATTTCTGTAGTTCTTCTATCACTTTTTGTAGCCTTCTAACTTGGTAACAATGGAAGCACTGATCTAACTTCATCTATACTAAAACTACTCTAAAGAATCTGGATGTTGACATCTGCACTCTACTTATTGTTTGATCTTCACTGAACTGGTTACCGTTTGTCCATTGGTGTCTCTTAGCAAACCAATATGAGATTTCCTGGGGAGGAAAGCTATAGCAAATCTAGACAGCATACTAAAAAGCAGAGACATCACCCTGCCAACAAAAGTGCATATAGTCAAGGCCACGGTTTTCCCAGTTGCAACGTATGGCTGCGAAAGTTGGACCATAAGAAAGGCTGAGTGCCAAAGAATTGAGGCCTTTGAACTATGGTGCTGGAGAAGACTCCTGCGAGTCCCCTGGACTGCAAGGTGATCCAACCGGTCGGTCCTAGAGGAGATCAACCCCGACTGTTCTTTAGAAGGCCAGATCCTGAAGTTGAAACTCAAATACTTTGGGCACCGAATGAGAAGGAAGGACTCACTGGAGAAGGGCCTGATGCTGGGAAAGATGGAGGGCAAGAGAAGAAGGGGAGGACAGAGAATGAGGTGGCTGGATAGAGTCACTGAAGCAGCAGGCGTGAGCTTAAATGGACTTCAGAAGATGGTAGAGGGCAGGAAGGCATGGAGGAACATTGTCCATGGGGTCGCGATGGGTCGGACACGACTTCGCAATTAACAACAACAACAACAATATGAGGTAGGAATGTCTGTGTTCCAACCAAGGTCTTCGATCTTTTAGAAAATGTTTCTTGTTTTTCAACGTTTTTCTATCTTCAGTGATTTTACAGCAGTTGTTGTAATACTGCTTCTTGTCTCTTAATTGTCTTTCAGAAGGGTTTTTTTTTGTCTTTCTCAGCATTGGCTTCTTTTCTCTCCCCTTCTTGGCAGTTTCCATGGTTTGTTCTGACATCCAGTTTGCTTTCTTCTCTTTTTTTCCTCTTCAGCAGTATCTTTTCCCATGTGTCCTTAATTGCTTCTTTAAATCCAATCCATAGTTCTTCTGGTTGTCTATCAATCACCAATCAATCCAATATTTATTGCAGTCATAGACTTGCATGGTATCTATCAATGATGTTCATGATTTCCAAATAACTCTTGATGTTCTGCTTGAAAATGATGGCTATGTGCTCAAGACCATATCATAGAAACTGGTTGACTTTCTTCCTCTACTTTAACTTGACACTCCCAGTTCTGGTCATCTCTCCCAGGAACACCCCACCCCTGCTAGAATGAGGCAACAAAGTAGGACATGAAGAAGTAGGTCCCAACTAGTGTTAGTGTGAGCTCTGCCCATCATTGCCCATCCATCTCTTCATGGATTTCTCCTAGGAGCGCAGTCAGCCCTTGACAGAAAAATACCCGACAATTGTCTGTGTTGGACAGGACTGGGAATGAAGTCCAATACATTTGCCAGACACATGATTGGGAAAGGCTGTGCTGGACTTTCTACTTGAGGATCGTCACTTACCTGCTGCAACAGTTCTTGGTCTTCACTGATAACGATCCTGGTCTCCTTAGGAATGTCTTGCAATGGATGAGTTTCGGTGTGTCTGATAAAAATAAACACAACAATAAGGGCAACTCATATTTCTTTGGGCTGTGTCCCAAGATTCCACATTTGCAGCAGTTTCCACCCAACAGGATACAGATTACATTGGCCAATCAGTAGGACAACTGACCCTCCAGCATACAAAGTATTCCTTTCTAGGCAGATGTCAATATGCTGTATAGGGTTATCTTTGGCACGCTCAACTGCAGCCAGAACTAAGCTTCTGCGGGACCCTGGACTTGCGGTTCAAGATGTCCACGGAACCGTTCATGGGCATGGCTTGACCAGGAACAGGTTTGTTTTCCAACTACCTGGCCGACTTATTCATTGATTTCAAGAATTCCTATCCCATCTTCTTTTTAAGAAAAGTCCAAGACAGTTAACCAGGAAGTTGGAAAGCCATCCTGCTCCTGTTCAGTACATATATATATACATACCATACATACACACATGCATACACACATACACACACACACACATACAAAAAAGAAATGTGACTAAAACAGAGTTTAGAACTCCAAACGATAAAATAAACTGCAAATAAAACAGGTATATGAAAAGCACTTCGGGGTTTTTTTTTAAAGTAAGGAGGTTTTGATACTGGGGATAAGCACAAGTGACAAAACTACACTTAAGCTTTTAAATTAATGCAACTTAACATTAATCTAATCTAAGGCAATGTAAATTTAATGTAATTAACTTAATTTAATGTAACATAAAGTACCTCCATAACCTGATGTGCTCCAGAAACGTTATATAATGTTATAAGAACTATAACATTTATATATAAATGTTATATGCTATGATGTTCAATTAGCATGTCCAACGCTTGCACAGTGTTATGGAGATTGAAGTCCAACTGACCCAAAGAGTTGGTCACGTTACAGAAAGTTGCCACTTGATCTAAATATGTTTGGTTCTAAATGAAAAACTTGAAGAGTTACCCAGATATTGGTCCATCTTCTGGCTTACCATTGTCATCTGAAAATAGGGAGAAAGACAAATACTAATTAAAGGCAAAGATAAACCCTTCAACATTTGTAAAAAAAAAAAAAAAAAGAACTCTGCCTGGTCTTATGAGATGTTCCTATTGAGCAATTTCTATGAAGTATGAAAGGGTGGTGGGGATGTGGAGAAACGAGTGAGAAGGAACAATTGCTCTCATTGCTCTGTCCCTGTCCTCAGCCTCTTCCTAGCTTATGTCTCACTTCTTCTAACCACAGCGACACCCAAGCATCAACCCTTCTTAAAGTCTTTAGGGATCTTCCCACTGAGTTTTCTTGGCAGCCACATGGAGGTGCTTTGCTGCTACTCTCTCCAAGATATTGTGTTGTATTTACAACCTCTAGAAAGAGTACAGAGAAGAGCAACAAAGATGATTAGGGGACTGGAGGCTAAAACATATAAGGAACGGTTGCTGGAATTAGGTATGTCTAGTTTAACGAAGAGAAGGACGAGGGGGGACATGATAGCAGTCTTCCAGTATCTCAGGGGCTGCCCCAAAGAAGAGGGAGTCAAGCTATTCTCCAAGGTGCCTGAAGGCAGGACAAGAAGCAATGGGTGGAAACTAATCAAGGAGAGAAGCAACCTAGAACTAAGGAGAAACTTCCTGACAGTTAGAACAATTAACCAGTGGAACAACCTGCCTCCAGAAGCGGTGAATGCTCCAACACTGGAAGTTTTTAAGAAGAGACTGGGCAGCCATTTGTCTGAAATGGTATAGGGTTTCTCGTCTGAGCAGGGGGTTGGACTAGAAGACCTCCAAGGTCCCTTCCAATTTTTTTTTTAATAATAATAATAATAATAATAATTATTATTATTATTACTACTACTACTACTACTACTACTACTACTACCTCCAGGATTTTCCAACATCCCAGATCAGGAGACAGCGTAACCCTCTCCATTTCTAAGGGAGCAAATTCCAGTTAGACAAGTGATAAAAGGACAAATGAGAAGAGCCATTTGGCAGTTGGAAGCAAGGACCAAGCAAAGTGATCGGCTGCCTTTTGCTGGATGTGTTCGGACAGAGACTAGACAGCTTTCTGTAGGGCATGCTTTGATTTGGATTCCTGCATCCAGCAGAAATGAGAAGGGAGGATTTTCCAAACTGAAGGGTTTCCAAATGGGTAGTCAGGGAAGTTTTCTGCAGCCAACGCAACAGAATCCATCATCCTTCTGAATCTGTGCCTGGAGTCTGGACTCCACCAACTCCAAAGATCGGTAAGGAGTCACACCACGTTCAAACCATTTCCTGCATCACATTTCCTGGGCAAAGAGGATGCACATGAAATTTGGTCTGTGGCCTATTTTGATATTGGCAGGCTGACTGTGTGATTTATGTTTATACAAATGGATCTGCATGCCTCACTCATGTAGAAAGTCCTTAAAAACTTTTGCAAAACGAAAACTCATACTTCCACTAGAAGAAAATATTTGTAGCTCAGGGTTGAACTGTGCAGTCCTTGCTGCCCTCTGAGCGTGGTGCTTTTCTTGCGGACATTTCATTACCCAACTAGGTAACCTCATCAGGGTGAGTGAGTGGGGGCTTGCTCCCTGTTCATGTACAGTAGCTTACCCTGCCAGTGTTGGCGAAGGGGCGGGTTTCCCCCATGCTAGTTCTCTGATTATTGTTTTCTGCTCGGGCGATCCTTTGTGTCAATCCCTGCTTATCTGGGTGCTGGCTGATTGAGAGAATGTCTTCCTTTCTTCCCGAGTTCTTCCTTCTGTTTCCTTCTTACTTCTTTATTGTCTCTTTTCAATGTCTACAGATTGGAACATCTCACCAAGGCCAACTCGGCATCGGGCATTTCAACAAAAACAGGCAGTCCTCAATTTCCAACAGTTCATTTAGTGAGAGTTCGAAGTTACAACATCGCTGAAAAAAGTGACTTATGACCGTTTTTCACACTTACAACCGTTACAGCATCCCCCGTGGTCACGGGATCAAAATTCGGGCGCTTGGCAACTGACTTGTACTTAGGACGGTTGCCGTGTGCCGGAATCATGCGACCCCCTTTTTCAGCCTTCTGACAAGCAAAGTCAGTGGGGAAGCCAGTTTTGCTTAATGACCGTGTTAGGAATTTAACAAACTACAGCAGTGATGGCGAACCTTTTAGAGACTGAGTGCCCAAACTGCAACCCAAAACCCACTTATGCATCGTCGAGTGCCGGGTGGGTGTGGCCCATTGGGTGGGTGTGGCCAATTGGCTGGGCATGGCCCATTGGGTGGGCGTGGCTGCGATGGTAATGGCAGACTCCGTGGGACTAAAAAGTTCAATCAACTTTGCAAGATCTTTTTTTTCCCCGCGAGAAGTTGAAATTGACTGATTGAAACTTTTTTTTTTTTTTGCACACAGCGGCAGAGGCCTAAAGCAAAAAGGTTTTATAAAACCCAGATGAAGGCCTAGGACTGGGGCGACGGCGCGAGTGCCCACAGAGAGGGCTCCGAGTGCCACCTCTGGCACCCGTGCCATAGGTTCGCCACCACTGAACTACAGCGATTCGCTTAACAAATGTGGCAGGAAAAATCTTAAAATGGGTCAAAACTCACTTAACAAATGTCTCACTTAACAACAGAAATGTTGGGCTCAATTGTGGTCGTAAGTCGAGGACTGCCTGTACAAAAGTTAAAGTAATTTCGACGGAAACACGGGCAATAATAATAAAGTCAATCCAGAAATATGAGAGCTACAGTCATTTTGACCAAAACGTGGTCACCAATAATAAAAGTATGAATGAAACAATATAGCATTGAATTGTCCCGTGATGGATTATCTTAGATTCCCCTATGTGGTGGCTGGCCCATGTTTATTGTGTCTATGTATTTATGAACGACTGCCACATGTTCATTTTATTTCGTTGGTTTTTTTATGGATGGCTGACATGTTTATGGTGTCTCTGTGTCTATGGATGACTGACAATATAGAGATAAACCTAGTTAAGCAGGGATCAACACCAAACCATCCAGTAGAAAACAATACTCTGATCAAGGAACTTGGAAGGAGCAAAACCACCCTCCACCAACAGTGGCAGGGTAAGCTACTATATATAAACAGGGGGCAAATCCTACATTCCCTTTCACTGATGATATTACCTAGCTGGGTAACAAAATGTCTGCAGGAAACAAACAAGCTCAGAGAGCACCATAAAATTCGCATTACTATAGCGGGATAATAGTAGCAGTTCCAGTCAAGCGGATGCCAAAGAAGTGGTGTTTTCTTTGGTACTGATCTGACAAACAGCTTACAAAATCAAATTGGATTGTGATGGCATGTATGACAGTTCATTTCCTCTATACAACATGTTTCTTCCTCCTTAGGTGCTCTGCCTGTTTAAACAGTTCACTGGAAAGATTTGTGCTTATTGTGCCATTAATTCATTCTGGGTGCAATTACCTATCTTTGTTTATTTAAAGCACTTCTGCTTCAAATAAGAACGGATGGAAACTCTGCACCGATGGCATATATGCAAAACCAAAGACTCAGTTGCAGCTTCTCAAGAGTAACACATGGCCTGATGACTCAGTTCTTAAAATTCTTTTAATAGAGACCTGGAACCAATCTGCTTCAACAACTATGCCACTATAATAACCTAAACACATTAGAAAAGGAAACAAAACCCTATTTATCCAGGTAAGATGCTAAAAGTCCCCATAATGTTATTTTTGATACCATCCAAGAAATGTATTACGATTTACATTACCTAAGGAAACAAAACTGGATAGCTTTTTGTTGGTCTATGTCTAGAAACACCTGGTGGCTAGCTATTCTAACTAGAGAGTATCATCACATCAACAATGCTAAGAAGTAGAGCATAAAAGTCACCCTTGATGACTACCAGGAAACCCAAAATATAGACTGATGATAGATAAAGAGTTAGCAGTTTGCAATGTAATGAAGACATTTCTTTTCTGAAAGGGACAGAGCAGCCTTATTTCATTCTTGTTCTCCTGGCTCCATACCAGTAACTGCAAGAGGGACCTTGGAGTCCTGGTGGACGATCGCTTGACCATGAGCCAGCACTATCCAGCAGCAGTCAAAAAAGCTAATACAATCCTGGGTTGTATAAACAGAGGCATAGAATCAAGATCACGCAAAGTTATTAGTACCGCTTTATAAAACCCTAGTAAGACCACACCTGGAATACTGCAGCCAGTTTTGGTCACCATATCACAAAAAAGATGTTGAGAGTTTGGAAAAAGTTCAGAGAAGAGCAACTAAGATGATCCAAGGCCTGGAGACTAAAACATATGAAGAACGGCTGCAGGATTTGGGTTTGGCTAGTCTAAAGAAAAGAAGAAACAGGGGTGACATGATAGCATTCCAGTATTTGAGGGGCTGCTACAAAGAAGAGGGGGTCACATTATTCACCAAAGCATCAAAGGGCAGGACAAGAAACAATGGTTGGAAACTGACCAAAAAGAGAAGTAACCTGGAATTAAGGAGAAACTTCCTAATGGTGAGGACAATTAACTAATGGAACAGCTTACCTCCAGAAATCGTGGGCACTCCATCACTGGAGGTCTTTAAGAAGAGACTGGACAATCACTTGTCTGAGATGATATAGGATAGTTCTCCTGCTTGAGCAGGAGGCTGGACTAGAAGACCTCCAAGGTCCCTTCCAGCTCTGCTCTATTCTATTCTATTCTATTCTATTCTATTCTATTCTATTCTATTCTATTCTATTCTATTTTTCTAGTCTAGTCTATATTCTATTCTATATTATATTCTAGTCTAGTCTATTTTCTATTCTAGTCTATATTCTATTCTATTCTATATTCTATTCTATTCTATTCTATTCTGCATTCAATTCTCTATTCTATTCTATTCTATATTTTCTATTCTATTCTATTCCTCTAGAAAACGTGCAGAGAAGAGCAACAAAAATGATTAGGAGGCTGGAGGCTAAAACATAGTTAATGGGTTGCAGGAACTAGGCGTGACATGATAGCTGTGCTCCAATATTTGAGGGGCTGCCACAATGAAGAGGGGGGTCCACCTTTTCTCCACCAGAAGGCAAGGCAAGAAGCAATGGATGGAAACTGATCAAGGAGAGAACAACCTGGAACTAAGGAGAAATTTCCTGACAGTGAGAACAATTCATCAGTGGAACAATTTGCTTTCAGAACTTGTGGCCGCTCCAACACTGGGAGGTTTTTAAGAAGAGACTGGACAGCCTTTGTAAGGAATGGTATAGGCCCTACTATAGGGCTTCCTGCGTGAGCAGGGGGTTGGACTACAAGACCTCCAAGGTCTCTTCCAACTCTGTTATTCTTTTATTCTTTATTACAGTAACATCGGGGAACTCAAGTAGCTTAAACATTAGACAAACATACTTGTTAACTCCCAAGCTTAAGAAATTCAAATCTGACATTAATTTGTTTTCTATGTTCTTAGATAATCTGCCTATTGATTAAACATGGCCACTGCATATACCTTTTTGGACACAAAAGGGGAAAAAAAGAAAAACTGAGAAATATCTGCAACATGTTCCTTAGCCTACAATACTGCATAACTTGATCCCATGACCCAATTATATCCATGTTTGTTTAGCTTTGCAGCTATAACTCAGCTAGATCTGCAGAGATAGATCCACAAGGCTACTTCTGAACTGTACTTTCACACCTAGAGCACCAACCTGCTACTACTGGAATTTGCTGCACTAATTTTACAAAGCCGACAATGGCCCAGAAACGTTTGAATCCCTCTATGTTTCCACCAAGAATGTAAAGCTGCGTGTCCTTATTAATAATCTGATAAAGCCAAATAAACCGAACAGTCTAAGAATAAAAATCACCTTGCAATCAAACAAGGATTCCCTTTTTGTTTTGCATTCTTAATTTAATATTCCAACCACTGAATTACAGATAATCCTCCACTCACGACCAAAATTGAGTCCTAAATTTCCGTTCCTAAGCAACATACTTGTCAAGTGAGTTTTGTCCCACAGTTTCTTGCCACAATTGTTAAGTGGATCACTGCAATTGTTAAGTTAGCAATAAGGTTGTTAAGTGAACCTGGCTTCCCCATTGACTTTGCTCATCAGAATGTCGCAAAAGGGGATCACGTGACCCCGGGACGCTGCAACCGTCGTAAATATGAGTCAGTTG
This sequence comes from Protobothrops mucrosquamatus, assembly GCF_001527695.2. Taxonomy (NCBI): domain Eukaryota; kingdom Metazoa; phylum Chordata; class Lepidosauria; order Squamata; family Viperidae; genus Protobothrops; species Protobothrops mucrosquamatus. Next base: position 885,013 of record NW_015386404.1, on the reverse strand, counting down.
CCAAGCGTCTGAATTTTGATCACGTGACCAGGGGGATGCTGCAACAATTGTAAGTGTGAAAACCAGTTATAAGTCACTTTTTTCAGTGCCACTGTAACTTTGAATGGTGACTAAATGGATGGCTGTAAGTCGAGGACCACCTGTACTGTACTGAATGACCGAACTTTGAGGGCTAAATGTTCTTTCTGACTGTATTTCAGGCATGATGCTAAATAACAGTTCTAAAAGCGAAAAAAAAAAAGAATCTATAGGAAAACCATCTAGTAGCTCTGATGCCCAGAATGTTATTATATAAACCAGGAAATCTTGGCCTAATAGCAATGCCAGCTATTTTTTAAAACAAGGTTAAACAATACAAGGTTTGCAAAGGGCTAGATTAACAATTAGCAAGTGTTACATTTTAAGACACAAAACGTGGTTTGTACTGAACCAAGAGCAAGCAACTGGGAGAAATAAAATGGGACAATTTCTTTGTTATCTGTAAGAAGAGAATTAAAACTTTGCTCAGTATGGGGTTGGGCTGTTGTTGTTGTTTTTGCTTGTGCACTTAACTTTAAATCATGGTTTAATTCAGGGTTTCCCAACCTTGGCAACTTTAAGACCTGTAGACTTCAACTCCCAGAATTCCTCAGCCAGCAATAGCTGGCTGGGGATTTCTGGGATTTGAAGTCCACAATGGTTGGCTAGGGAATTCTGGGGGTTGAATTCCACAGATCTTAAAAGTTGCCAAGGTCGGGAAACCCTGGTTTAAAGTTAAACTACTGTATTGAAAAACCACCAACTCACCCCCAACTGTTAATCCAATGAGGACATAAAAGAATACCCATTCTTGTCAGCTCTCCCTGAATTTCAGAAACCACAATGAAAACAAACATTCTTTTAACATAGTTATGAAAGCCCACAATCTGGTTTCATCTGGAGGTCTGGTCCAGACGGTTCCCATGGCTGTCCTTTTACCACCCCAAGCATGAATCTGTCTCTTCCCACCAATATCGTGAATCCCCTAGTAATGCTGCAAGTTCTGTTTGAATTACTTACTTGGAAAAGGACTCTTTCTTTTTTTCCCACCAGGCATTTCAATTTTTGCAAGCAGTTGGGCCTGAATGTCCCAACCAGGGTCTTGCAGGTGCCTCAACTGAAGTTCTGTTCCCTTTGAAGCGCCATTCACTAGGCTGGGGTAGGCAACCTCGGCTCTTTTATGACTCATGGACTTCAACTCCCAGAATTCCTGAGTCAGCATAGTCCATGAGTCATAAAAGAGCTGAGGTTGCCTACCCCTGAGTAGGCCATGCTTCCCCTTATTCCTACAACTGCCCCCTATGGCAAATCACGTCTCTCAATCCCTCCTTAAAACCTCCCCAAAGTTTTCTGAAGTCTCCACTTAAGCATCGTTGTTTGTTGTGATTAACTCTAGGGAGGTGTCAGCCCACCTGAATGTAGATTCTCCAACCACCCCTTAGAGCAGGGGTGTCAAACTGCCGGCCTGCGGGCCGGTTTCATCATACCGAAGCCGCACCCACCCCATTGCTGGCAATGCCAAAAGAGTCGCCATACGTCGTGACATGTCATGTGACGTGGCGAGTTTGACACTCCGTGCCTTAAGAGTTTAAGCTCACCTTCCATTCGTGGTCTTCTCCCTGCTGCTCACTTTCCTATCAAATTATACTGTAACAGGGACCCCTGTTCTTCATTCATCTACAACTGACTGCTGGAATTGGGTATGTCTAGTTTAATGAAGAGAAGGACGAGGGGGGACATGATAGCAGTATTCCAATATCTCAGGGGCTGCCCCAAAGAAGAGGGAGCCAAGCTATTTTCCAAGGCGCCTGAAGGCAGGACAAGAAGCAACGAGTGGAAACTAACCAAGGAGAGAAGCAACCTAGAACTAAGGAGAAACTTCCTGACAGTTAGAACAATTAACCAATGGAACAACCTGCCTCCAGAAGCGGTGAATGCTTCAACACTGGAAGTTTTTAAGAAGAGACTGGACAGCCATTTGTCCGAAATGGTATAGGGTTTCCTGCCTGAGCAGGGGGTTGGACTCGATGACCTCCAAGGTCCCTTCCAACTTTATCATCATCATCATCATCATCATCATCATCATCATCATCATCATCATCATCATCATCATCATCATCAACCTGGGTTGGACTAGGTTAGAGGTTAGGAAGAACCTTCCTGAATGCTCAGGTGAGTTTTTACTTCCTTACTTTAAAGCAGGAAACTTGGCAACTTTGAGAATTGTGGACTTCAACTCCCAGAATTCCCCAGCAAGTCATACTAACCTGAGAATTCTGGGAGTTGAAGTCTACGAGTCTTAAAGTTGTCAAGTTTGGAGACCCCTGCTTTAAAGTACTGACTCATCCTAAGGTGAAACCTGGTTTCATTAATCCCATGTCTTGGTTCACATGAGACAAGAGGCCAGGATCACACAACAGCCTGGATGAAAATGTGGCTGGCTACTTTGAGGTCCCATCTGTTGTGTAAACCCAGCCCAAGTGTGAATCACGCGAATGATCAATTGTTTCTTCTGAAAGTGGTTGTCCGGTCTCTAAGAAAAGACTGGACAGCCACTTGTCTGGAAACATATAGCGGTCTCCTGTTTGAACAGGGGGTTGGACTAGAAGACCTCCAAGGTCCCTCCCAACTCTGTTACTCTGATAATGGCAAGATTAAAATATTTTCAAGCCAGCAGGTTTCCTGGTGCCCCTTCCCCTCTTCTTGGGGGGGGGGAGGGGACACCCGCAGCGGGCTGGAGCCCTCCCCATTTGCTCGGATTGCCAAAGGTTTTGACCTTGCGGTTGTGTTGTTGTGTTCCCAACCCTCCCTTGCCCTTTGGGGGTCTCACCGGGGCCGCAAGGCCTTCGTGCAGCTCGGCCCCGCGGGGGGGGGGTCCGCCCCTCGCGCGGAGCATCCCCGAGCCGGAGGGTCACCGGTCCGCGCATTCCTGCGCCTGGGGGGCGCCCTTGCTCAGAGAAGCCCCGGCCGGCTCTTCCTCCGGACTCCCATCCAGGGGGCGGCGGCCGAGAGAGCCCGCCAGCCCCCGGCCCTGCCTCCAAGGCGCCGGGCGGCCAATCCCATCATCCCCAGGCGGCCCGGGGATCATGGGCTTCCAAGCCCGGCCCGGCGAGCAAGCATTGTCCGGCGAGCGAAGCGCACAGCGCTCCAATCTCCGGGCTGCATCCCGGTCGGCGGGCCTGGAAACGGGAAGCAGCCCCGGGACTCGCCCGCTGCCCAGCCCGGGAGAGCCGTCGGCCTGCGCCCAGCCTCCCCGCCCCCGCCGCCGCCGCCCCCACCTCCGTAGAGCCACTGCTCCTCGTCCTCCTCCGCCTCCAGCTGCACGGCCGCGGGCTCCAGGTCGGTGGCCATGGCGGGGCCGGGGGCGCGCGGGCCGCCGCGCCTGCAGCGAAAGGGACGGAGCCGGCCGGGCTCAGCGCCGCCGCCGCCGCCGCCGCCCCCCCGGCTGCTGCATNTGCACCGAGCGCTCGCTGCGGCAGCCCCGCCGGGCTAAAACGCCGCGGCAGCCGCCATCCCCGCCCGCTCGCCCGCCCTGCTCGGCTGCTCCCCGGAGGCGCCGCCGCCGCACCAGCAGCAGCAGCGGCCGGGCGCGCGCTCGCTCGCTCGCTCGCCACAAAAAGAGCCCAGCTCCGGCGGGGGAGCCGCAGCCGGCGGCGCCCAGGCCGGGAGAGGGAGGCGGCGGCGGCGGCGGTTTCTGCAGCGAGAGAGCGGCCAGGTCCTAGCGCCCCGCGGACCCAGGCGAGCCGGAGCGCGCCGCCGAGCTGCAGTTGGCCCGGGACGGGGGAGAGCGCTGGGCTCCGGGGTGGCCGGGTGCGCCCATGGGGGCGGGGGACGGTGTCAGTCTGCAGGTATGGATGGCTATGTGTGTGTGTGTCTCGCTGGGAGGCTGCAAGCTGGAACGAAGGAGAAACTTCCTAACGGTGAGGACCATCAACCAGCGGGACGGCTTGCTTCCAGAGGTTGTGGGTGTTCCATCCCTGGAGGTTTTTAAGAAGAGATTGGACAGCCATTTGTCTGAAAGGGTATAGGGTCTCCTGCTTTAGCATGGGGAGAATAGAATCTGGAAGGGACCTTGGAGGTCTTCTAGTCCAGCCCCCTGCTTGAGCAGGAGACCTTATACCATTCAGACAAGTAACTGTCTAGACCAGTGATGGCGAACCTTTTAGAGACCGAGTGCCCAAACTGCAACCCAAAACCCACTTATGCATCGTCGGGTGCCGGGTGGGTGTGGCCCATTGCGTGGGCGTGGCTGTGGTGGTAACGGCAGACTGGGTGGGACTAAAAAGTTCAACCAATCAATTCCACCTTTGCAAGATCTTTTTTTTCCCCGCAAAAAGTTGAAATTGACTGATTGAACCTTTTTTTTTTTTTTTTGCACATGGCGGTGGAGGCCTAAAGTGAAAAGGCTTTATAAAACCCAGCTGAAGGCCTAGGACTGGGGCGACAGCGCGCGTGCCCACAGAGAGGGCTCTGAGTGCCGCCTCTGGCACCCGTGCCATAGGTTCGCCACCACTGGTCTAGCCTCTTCCTAAAAATCTCCAGTGATGCAGCATCCATGATTTCTGGAGGCAAGCTGTTCCACTGGTTAATTGTCCTCCCTGTCAGGAAGTTTCTCCTTAATTTCAGGTTGCTTCTCTCTTTGATCAGTTTCCAACCATTGTTTCTTGTCCTGCCCTCTGGTGCTTTGAAAAATAAGTTGACCCCCTCTTCTTGGTGGCAGCCTCTCAAATACTGGAACACTGCTATCATGTCTCCTGTTTCTTCTTTTCTTTAGACTAGCCAAACCCAAGTCCCGCAGCCGTTCTTCATGTTTTAGTCTCCAGGCTTTAGATCATCTTAATTGCTCTTCTCTGAACTTTTTCCAAGGTCTCAACATCTTTTTTGTAGTATGGTGACCAAAATTGGCTGCAGGACTAGAAGACCTCCAAGGTCTCTTCCAACTCCGTTATTCTGTTAACCCTGCGTTTGCGTTCCCGAGGGCAAACTCCTTTCTTGGACTGGGCTCGTAGTTTCAGAGTCACTGGGCAGCCCCTCCGTTGGTCTTGTCTAACTGGGCTTTGCAGGAATCTGGGTCCGCAGACCTTATGTTAGGTCGCATCTTTGCCTGCCATGTTTCACACTTATGACTATTGCAGCATCCCTAGGGTCACGTGATCAAAATTCAGACGCTTGGCAACTGGCATGTATTTATGGCGGTTGCAGTGTCCCGGGATCACCTTTGGAGTCCTTTTGACAAGCAAAGTCAATGGGGAAGTCGACTGTGTTACTAACTTAACAACTACGATTCACTTAACAACTGTGGCAAGAACTCACTTAACGAACGTCTTGGCTTAGCAGCAGAAATTTTGGGCCCAATTGTGATTGTCAGCAGAGGTCAGTCTGTTGGCCAAACCTTATCAAACCGAAACAGGCTGCAGAGTCTGCCAAACCCGGTCCGGCATCCAAAAGTTCCTGGCTTGAAACTCAAGAGGGGAGCTGTACTAAGATTTGGGGGACCCTGGGGATGCCTGGCATTTAGCTTGGGGCACGAGGAACCCCAGAGTGGAGCCTCAGGCCTTCGGCTTCAGAATCGGCTGCAAAGCTGAGACGCGGCAGGAGATGCTGCAAGGAAGTCCCAGTTTGCACTGGCTGCGTTCCAGTCAAGAAATCAGTACCATCACAGGTACTATGCCAGGGGTAGGCAACCTTGGCTCTTGCTGGCTCAGGAATTCTGGGAGTTGAAGTCCACGAGTCATAAAAGAGCCAAGGTTGCCTACCCCTGTACTATGCCACATCTAGATACTAATGCAACTTCATAATGGTCGAGCCCAGCTGGGACTAAACCTAGATGTTCTTCAACCAAGTTCCACCTCCTGGTTCATTGGCTTTCCTTGAATCTCTAGCTGGTCACTGCTCCCGTGTTGGCTGTGCATCATGGGGATTTAATAGGGGGGGATGTGATTGGGGGAAGAGCTTGTGTGAGTATCAGGCTAAATGTCGGAGAACCCATGTTCAGCTCTGCCTCAAGCCTGAAACGGATATTAATCTTCTGTGAGTGAAACAAGACACCTCGGCCAGTGTCATCTGCCAGATGTTGGGGTTGCAGCTTCAGTCTTCCCTCAGGCTGGTTCCAGAGTTGAAGGGCTACAAGCCAGGTTTATCTCATGGTTGATTAGACTTGCACATCATGGAGTAATAAGGATGCCACGGATTCTTGAATGTTGACTATGGGAATGGGGGCCAGTGTGCTGCCTGAATGCCTTTCTTCAAGAACATTTTACTTTTAAGAAAGTAAAATGTGCATACAAAATAGATACAAAGGCTTGATTCTGCTTTCCCATAGAAGGGGGAGGGGGGGGGAAAGGAATTTTTTTGCAACTGATGGACAGGATTAAAACTGAACCAAAACCACCATTCCACATATATATGTGAAAAGCCAAATCATGAAATTACACACACAACAGTTATTTAAGCATTTATTTTTTACAAAATCTTCAAGGCATGAGGTCCTATTAAAAAAAGTAGCTATTACTTCATAAAGTGTAAGGAAACATAATTAAAATGTATACAGTTTGACAACGAAGCGTCGTGGAATTACAAATTGTGGTTATAGCCATAAACAAAAATTCACAAAACTTGCAAAGTGTGAATGTATTGTACAACATTGTTTCCTAAACTGTTAAATATTTACACTGAATATGAACACTTAAGATCTTATTGCTCAATGCTAATATTTTCAGGCTAATGCAATTAATTAGCATGATACTAAAATACAATATTCACAGTTAAGCATACAAAGTGTGTTTAATCAAGACAAGAAAATGGATGGCTAAATTTATTAGTGATAAATTTATTGAAAACTTTTCTTGAGATTTGGAATGAAACAGAATAAAGGATGCTTACTCCGTAATACATTATTAGCATGACGGATGTCCTATTCATTTTTGCAGAAGTGTGCAAGAATTACACTACTGTCACACTTATCTTGGTTTCCCAATTTTGCACAATAGGTAAAACTAATTTATCAATCTACTCATCACACAAAAACATGTGGAATGTTATACCATAAACATTCTCCTACATTAGAGATTTTTGTATATAGGACGGAATAAATTAGGGAGAAAGCATTAATTAGTAACCTACTTCTTGGCAAACTAGGTTTTTTGGGGGTGAGAGGGAGAGCATTTGTGCATATGATAAACCCTGTGACATTTTATAATAAACTCTAAATTTCATAGGAATCAATGGTATAAAGTCAGGGTTCGCTGCCTGGGGTTTTCAATTCTATCAAAGAAATACAATCTAAAAATGAATTCAATTCAATTTGCTTGGTTGGAACAATTCCAGACACTTTTTCCTCCCCTATTTTGTAGAAGCCTACAAAATAAAAAGAAAAGTGATTTCAAATATTGTAACGGTCATCTTGAGGAGCATTGTGGAAGAAATAATTCAAAGCTGGACCACTGAACTTCAGAAAAGAAGAATCAGCACAGACCCTGGGAGGAAATAAAGGGCCGTATCTCCCAGCTGTCTACTAGCTCCCCAAATTCTGAATGCATTTCTCAAGATAGAAGGACAAGAACCACTCTTAAAATGAATTTGCCTCTTTGAGAATTGGACTCAGATGTTACTCACTTTTAAGGCAACCACTGCTCTATTTTACAGGCTTTTACATATTTATATAATCTACACCATGATCAACACAGAACACTGTCAGAACTTCACAGACCGGACCGTCTGATATGACATCTCAAGGGCTACAGCAGGGGGGTCAAACTGCCGGCCCACGGGCCGGATGCGTCATGGCAAAACCGCGCCCACCCCATTGCCGGCAATGGGGAAAAAGTCGCAATACTGTCACGTGATGTTGTGAGTTTGACACCTCAAGAGTTACAGGAACAAACAGCAGCTTTTCGTCACTTCGGGCAAAGTGAAAGGACCATATTCCCATATTCCACTGCTGACGAATCCTGGGGCGGGAATGGGGAACTTACGCTTCCTAAAAAAGTCCCTCCATTTGAAGCTACAAGCATTTATTACCAATCAACTGCACTCAGCCACATTTGCTGTGGAACGAACTACCCCCAGAGATCAGGGTGATCCCTGATCTTCCTTCCTTCCGCCGCGCCCTTAAGACATGGCTATTTCAGCAAGCGGGACTGGCCTAGGGGAAATTTTTAGTTGGGTTTTAATATAATTTTAAATTAACATAGGCCTAATATTATATCTTTTTTAATTGGGTTTTTAATTATAGTATTCTGTACTTTTGTAATTGTTTTATCTGGCTGTTAGCCGCCCTGAGTCCGTAAGGAGAAGGGCGGGATATAAATACAATAAACATAAACATAAACATCTTGTTTGGCACTTGCATACCTGAGAAAAGGTGCAAGTATGGCCCCCTTAACAGAGAAAGACTGGGATTCTACAGAGTGTAAAAATGGGAAGTATTTTTTTTACTACATTATTAATTCTACAAAGAAAAGAAAAGCTGAACTGGAAGGCAGTCCCGTTCATGCTGGCGGAAGCTGCTTCCCCCTAGCCTGCTGAGAAGGGGATGGTCAGAGGGGAGACAGATAATTCCTATATCTGGATTAGGAGGTATTAAGTGTTGCGTTCAGACACTGACAGGATCAGAAATGCCATAATGTTTCTTGGCACAATGTTTAAAACAATATCGAAATAAAGTCTCCAAGCCAACCCTGGCTTGGAAGGGGCAAGGGGTTTCAGAAAGTGCTGAAGACCTATCAAAGTAGACTTTGCTAGGGTGAGGGGAAAGATGAGGTAACACTCAAATGAAGCTGCTCTTGGCCCAGCAACAACATAACTGGAGTATGTATATTATACAACATAACTCAGTAACAACAACGTAAGTAACACATGCTGGAGTAACTTTTTCAGCAAAGCAGGATTTTTAACACTATCTGTGAAAGAACAGGCTCAACTTCGCCATGCGTCGTATTGTCTTGGGTAGGTTTGTGTGGCTCTTCAGCTCTCGAATGAGTCTACAAGCCTTACAATCCAAGAAGCAGCTAGAAAAGTTCTATGGATGATTGTTTTTCCCCCCCTTTAATTATTCCACAGTTCTCATACTAAACGTTTCCTCTGGAGCTCGGAGAAGTAAACAGCAATTCAAAGCTCTGGTTTGCAAATGTGTTGAATTTATAACCTACCATAAAGTTTTTGAGGCGATATTTCCATGGGTATTTTGTGATGCATGCACACAGCACCCAGGAACAGAGGCTTCCGCATTTAGCTAATCACGATGAGCAACTCTGTGCATGCATGCTGTACAAAGTTACAGGAAATATGCATGTACTGTGATGTCCACAACAGCTAAATGAATGAGAAGGTGCTTATTTATACTGGAGCTCTGATGCACAGATCTTGCTACCCGTCAGCCTAAACTTGCTTTCCTTGTTAAGGATGTTACGGAATTTGCAAATGCAAACAACTGAAATCACAAATATTCTCAATTCTCCAACATTTTAGCTACATAATTGCTAAAAGCACAGAGTGAAAGAACTACAGTAGCTAAATGAAGAACTTGAGTCAAACAGATGCACAGTGTATCAGATGAATTTTGTGGTTCTTGATTTCTGGAACTCTATCCTAACTAATTTATGTCCATAATCTCTTAATTACAACCAAACAACAGGAAAGGCACCCAAATGAGAAGCTATTGGCACAGAGCCTTAGAAAGGGAGGATCTCAAAATACTGACCTTGAGCAGGTTCTCGCAACTGCCCTGCTATTTCAGAAATACTTTTATGCAGATTTTGGTGTAATACTTTATGCTTGTGAAATTGCAGGGCTGGATCCAATCTTACTAACGTTAAAAGGAACTGCAGCCTAACATGTTTGAAAGAACTGCTGTGTTAAGAGCAGAGACATGGAAATGATCTAAACATCAGATAGACCAGTCTTTCTCAATGTTGGCAACTTGAAGATGTGTGGACTTCAACTTCCAGAATTCCCCAGCCAGCAGAGAATTCTGGGAGTTGAAGTCCACACATCTTCAAGTTGCCAACGTTGAGAAGCACTGATAGGCTAACATAAAAATGTAGGCCACCAAGCCAATTTTTTTTTTTTTAAATGTTGCCTTCCATCAATTATAGGGCTCCCAATGCCAGATACCCAACTTCCTTTGAATTTCTACCAGTTTTCTGGTAGAATTGTTTAGAGGCCTGTTGTGCTTAAACCAGGGGCTCTTATGGGCTTTGGGGGGTCTTTGGGTTACATATAAATTCAAGGAATTACATCTTTAAGTGTTTTACCAGCAATTTCAAGGAGCAAGAACTACAATGGATCTTTATGTTTGCTTAGCTTAGCAAACCGCACCTGAGTCCAACTTTCAGTAGCATCTACAAAGCCCTCGGGGCTTCACCGCGTGGCACATAAATGGCCAATACAATCAAAAAGATACGCACAACATCCATCGTAACAAAATCTATGCAAAGCCATTGGCATGATATCACAATCCGTAAACCTTGGCGTTAATACCACACTTTTATATATTATACAATGAGGTAATATTTACAAACCCAACCCTTCCCCCCTCTCCCTCCCCCCACCCCTCCCCCTCCCAGCAGAGAGAAAGGATAATGAACAACTTTGCAAATGAAAGAAGATGAGCACGGCTGTTCATTGTTAATCTCGGGCAAAGCAGATCATCGGTACAGATAATAAGATATTAATTGCTGTATGCTAGCCTTGATCGTTCCTATCAAGAATTCAAAGTGCCTGAAGATGCAATTTTTCCTCCCTTCTTGGTGCCTTTCAGATGTGTCAGGACTACAACCTCCAGAGGTCCCAGTCGGCACACCTGGAGAACACTGGTTACACAGACTCTGGGAGCGTGTTTGCAAGACTGAGTTTTGGAAATGAATAAGGCAGCATGTCAGAACAAGACTACAAGCAGCGCCGATATAAGATTATCTCCATAGTGACCATGTTCATCAAGTAAGTTATGCCTTGGGAGTGCGCGAACAAGCCTTAGCATCGCCACCTTTTTAGAAAGTGCAAACAGTTTTCTTCCTTTTTTTAAAAAAGTAACACAGCAATGAAGAGACTCTACTGATGAACACTTTTTCAAAAACAATATCAGAGCAAAGTAGATAAATCTTCTCTTCAATATCCCTTACAAGGCACTACAGGTAGGACGTGACAGGTAACACGAAAGGTAATACTGCTCCTCAGTCAGGTCGAAATATAGGGTATTTTGGTAGGAATTCTATGAGTATTACCTATGAAAAGGGGGAAACACAAAAGACACATTAACCCATACATCCAGGTTTTCCTTGACCGTCAGAATATTGTAGAAGTTAAGGGTGCTTGGCCAGAAAATGGGGAGCTGCTTTGGGCCATGGTGGGGCTGACCTCAGTCAGTCTGGTCTGCCCAGATTGGTATTTCAGAAAAGGGGGTTTTCCCCCCTCCTACCAGCAATTGCACTTGGGATCTTGATAAATCAAGCCCTCTATAACCTTGGAACTTCTAATCACAATAAAATGTTCTCCCCCAAAAGTAAACATTGTCATTCAATGCATATTAATGTTAGAAAAAAGGGGGCATGGCTTCTTTTAATAAGAGTTTGATGAGATAGTTTTTCAGTGGTAAGAAGAGGATGGCTTCCAGATAGTTGTTTGGCTTCCATGTGTTTACTTTCCCCTAGGTGGCACCAGCAACTCAGGTTTAAATCTTGGAATAGCTGCCTTCCTTGCTCAGCTCAGCGCCTTAACACTATCTAATGAGGAAGAATGGAGCGGAGCCGATCTGTCATCAAAGGAACAAACTTCCCCCCCCAAAAGGCAAGGTTAAACTTGTTCGACAATCTGCTGCTGAAGTTTTGCGTATGTCCCCGTTGGACTTGCTACTGATGGGAGCCCAGTGAGTAAATATGTAGCTCAGGTTCAGTGGAACCAATTCCACTGGAGAAATTTTCTGACCGGGAGAACCTTAATCAGTGGAATGGCTTACCTCCAGGAGCTGTGGATGCTCCATCACTGAAGGTTTTTAAGAAAAGATTGAACAATAATTTGTATAACTAAAATTATATTGATAAATGTATTGACTGATTGAGCTATAATTACAAATGTATTAACTTGAATGTGATATAATGATTAAGGGAAATAGAGAGGGAACTTTTAATGACGCCTTCTGAGATATGTACGAAAGACTTTGTTACTGAACTATTGATTACCCAATCACCACGCTGCTTTCTAAGCATTTGGATGTAAAATTGAAAAATTAATAAAACTTGTTTGAAAAAAAGAAGAAATGATTGAACAATGATTTGTCTGGGACGGAATAAGGATGCCTGCCTTGGGCAAGGGGATTGGGCTAGGAGACCCCTGAGGTCCCTTCCAGCTCTATGTTCTAATTCAATTCAAAGTTACTTAGCATTTTCTTTTTTACATTAACCTTGTGAACTCTCAAGCTCCCTCCTTCCGTTATATATTCAAGATGGACAGTATTTAATATTTATTTGTTACATATATGTAGGGATGTGGGTCTATACATATGTTGTATATAATATGTTTAGGTGTGTGTCATGTATGTGTTTCACTTTGAGAACGGGCAACTAAATTTCATTTTTCAATGTGTGCTGTTGTTCCCACAGTAAAAAAAAAAAGACAATAAAGGTTATCTTATCTCTTATATTTATGAAAAGCAGCAAGTAATTTGATACAGAAAATATCGGAGCACATTTTCATAAAAGCAGAGTGGGGAAAAGCCTTGACTCATCCTTTCAGACTCCCAAGAGTGCTATAGTACTTTTTCAACATGTTTTGATTACAAGTCACTATTGAAATCCACAAATCTAAAAACAACTGATGGGTCCCTCAATATCCTTCAGGGCCACGGTGATATTTACTTCTCTATATTCCAGAATACTCAGGGAACAGTGAACAAGCAAGAGGAAGCTAAGTCAGTTCAACCAAAAGATGTGTCTAGACATTTATGTTTTAAAAAGGGGAAAACAGACTATTGTGTTTATAAGCTCGAACACTGCACAAGATGCCACCTTAGACGAGGCTCTGATCTGGCCTATAAAGGTTCAAATCTAAGCTAGGGGTAAGTTTTACAATAGTGCTTATTTTAACCGAAGTAAATAGTACTAGCTATTTTAAGGATAGTTATGCTGAAAAACCATTTTGTATTTTAACAAATTAAGATAACAAAGAACGACCAACATAGAGCAGAAAAATTCAAAAGAAAATCAGCTGGTACGTTTGACATTATTCAGAATGATACAGGTTTGCTTATGTACGTGTTATCTGTCAATCTTTTAAAGCCTCCATGTAAACAAAGAACTGTGTGGCACACAGAAGGCCCCACGTATAAAGGCACTTAACATAAATGGCTCATTTTATCATATTGGTGGGCATGTAAAAAAGCTACTTATTCAAAGGACTTTAATGCTAATCTTTAATTAGCATAATTGAGTCAGAGCTCTTTCTTTTGGGACTGATGGGCAGAAGTTGGAAAAAAGTCATGGAACTTTGTTTTTGTAATGATCTTTGTTTTTGTAATGATCTTTGCAGTATGCACAATAATTTATATTGTGCAAAATACACACACACACACAATTAATATCTATGTTTATTGCTGACTGGAAACCGCTTATGGACTTTTTGTGTATAACAGAAAAAAGTGAACTTATTTTGGTTTCTATATTTTAGAAAGAAGAGAAATATATGACCATAAGCAAGAGGTAAATTTAAAATTGTAGCTATAATTGCTACAAAAAGTTATTTCTTGATATCTTTTTTTTCTATTTTTGTTATTATTTTTGCCCCCTTACTTGCACTTTTAGCTCTTTGATTTCTTTCTTTTTCTTACCTTAAATTAGTTTGCATTAGTTTTTATCTTTCCTCTTTAAAATATTTAATAAGAATTATATATTTTAAAAAGGAGAAGGGGAGAAGAAAGAAATGTGTTTCTTACTGTACTTAACACTGCTACAACATGCGTAAATGGAAGCAAACGAGTAGATCGAAATTAAAACCTGGAAAGATAATGCTAACTTTGCTAACAGCTAGCTTTGATTTTATAAGTTGGTGTAGCTGTTGATTTTACTTTCAGATGAATGACTGCACTATGCTAGGCATATCCTAATACATATATATAATTATGTACATATTCCTGGAAAGTAGAATTATGTCTCCAATCACTAAAGACAGGAATTAATTAATCAGAAGAAAAGGGGAACGTGATACTGTGAAACTGGTACAGGTCCTTGACTTACAACCAAAATTGAGCCCCGAATTTTTGTTGCTAAGTGAGAAATGTTGCCCCATTTTGTGGCCTTTCTTGCCACAGTTGTTAAGTGAATCACTGCAGTTGTTAAATTAGTAACATGGTTGCTAAGTGAATCTGGCTTCTGACATCGACTTTGCTTGCCAGAAGGTCGCAAAAGGGGATCACATGACCCCAGGACGCTATAACCATCGTAAATGTGAGTCAGTTCCCAAGCGTCTTAATTTTGATCACATGATCATGGGGATGCTGTAACGGTCATGAGTCATTTCAGTGCCGTTGTAACTTCAAACAGTCACTAAATGAACTCTTGTAAGTTGAGGACTACGTGTACCGATAACTTCAAAAATACTTACATATTCCATCATATTGCTACTTTCGCATTTCCGTTTACTCAACTTCCAATGCAAGCCAAGCTTAAAAAAAGAAAAAGATACTGCATTATCTTAACCAATAACACTCAGGGGTAGGCAACCTTGGCTCTTTTATGACTCGTGGACTTCAACTCCCAGAATTCCTGAGCCTTCTGGGAGTTGAAGTCCACGAGTCATAAAAGACCCAAGGTTGCCTACCCCTGCTTTAGATTGACAAACAAGCCTCTATGTCCCTTTAACCTATTTATTAAAATTCCCATATATGCTGCCCAGCACAAGATTATTTCTGGGTTAGCTGTAACTGTAATACTTCAGCTTTCTAAATCAGTCTGCCCTTCAGATATGGAGTGTGGCGTGCAATTCCTCTCAGGCAAAGCATGAGGCAATTCTAATGCTGCATATCTGAAAGACATTGATTAGAAAAAAAGCACCCACTATGTATAGATTTTTCTCATTACTTCAATAAGAGCCACATTAGAAACTTCAGTCAGCTAGGACACCTTGCCTCCCTAACACAGCTAGATATGAGCGAGCCACTGGTTTCAATCCCTTAAAATTAAGACATCTGGCAAATAAATGAATCGAAACAGCAGTTAATGAGATCACCACTCACACCCACCCACAAATCGGAGTTCTGGAATTATGAATTAGTCTCATCTGTGTTTTTGCAGTCCACACAGAATAATCTTTGATTGATTAAGAGAAATATATTATTTCCTACCATAAATAAGGCAACTGCTCCTTATATTACCTTGTGATACAATCTGTTATTTTCCCATTCTAACAACTTCTGAATAGATCTTCTTGTCTAGGAAAAAAACAAGCTCCTGTTAGTTTTTTTAGTATTGCCACTGACCAGAATTATACACAATTTCATGAAAGGGGTTAGAGACTTTAGGTAAAAATACAGTAAGAATTCAGAGTAAGCTGGGGGAAAAATAAAACGGAGCAAACTGAAGTGTATTATAAATACAATTACCTAACTATGGAATACTAAAAACTTAAAATTAAGTCACAAGGTTGTAAAGCTGAATACACTGTCGAGATGGTCATTATTATCTTCCCTCTGCTGTGGTCTATATCAGAGTCCACCAACCTTTCCAGCTTTGTGGATCGGCGGGGAAGGCGGGAGGAGAGGGGATGTACCAGTGGCAGGAAAGCGTGCACGCCCATCGCTAGTGCAAATACGAGCATGAACGCACACGCTCACCCACCGCTCACACAAGAGGGGATGCACGCATACATGTGCATGCTCGCCCTGCACTTCCACAGCCCTGTTCCGAACGGCTCACGGCCCGGTAGTGGGCCACAGCCCAGAGGTTGGGGATCCCTGGTCTATATTGTCTGCTTTTATGGTACTTATTAATATGGATTTTTAAGTTTTCTTTGTTGTTTGCCCCCCAGAGTTGCATCCAATGAAACGAGCAGCTATACAGGTAGTCCTTGAATTATGACCTCAATTGAGCCCAAAATTTCTGTTGCTAAGTGAGGCATTTCTTAATTGAATTTTGCCCCATTTCTTGCCCTAGTTGTTAAGTGTATCACTGCAGTTGTTAAGTTTAGTTAACACAGTTGTTAAGTGAGTCTGGTTCCCCCACTGACTTGGCTTGTCAGAAGATCTCAAAAGATGATGGTATGACCTCAGAACACTGCAAGCTTCCCAATTTTGATCAGGTGAGCACAGGGATGCTGCGACGGTGGTTACGTGTGAAGAGTGGCCATGTCACTTTTTTCCGTGCCGTTGTAACTTCAAGCGGTCACTAAATGAACTGTTGTAACAGCTTGGAAACTGGCTCATATTTGTGATGGCCGCAGTGTCCCAGAGTTGTGTGATCACCTTTTGCGACCTTCTGACAAAGGAATTCATCTTGACCTCTAAGACCCCCTTCCCCATGGACCCCCCCCACCCCACCCCCTGAAAAGCCACCTTTGCCTGGGCCACTTAGAAGAGAGGGAACAGCTGCACTGGCTGGTTGGCATACTTACTCTTTTATTAAGACAGACGGCCGGCCAGAGGCTGCATCCCAGCGTGCAGCAGCAGCATAAACAGCCACAGAGAAGCCATTTTACAGTGATGGGCAGATTCTTCCTTAAACATGAATTCACATGGCTGATACTGGTCTTGAATTCTTCAGGGGCCACCTGGAAAAAGAGGACAAGGGGTGACTCCACATTCGGAACTAAAACCCGTTCTATATCTAATATACAGATATATCTCATGACTTATTTTTTTCCCATTAAGACTAAGATTTGTGTTAATTTTAGTCAATCTACAATTGATTTCCCTTTAAGCTCAGTTATTTTTTGCCTTTGTCCCGACTACACAAATGGCCTAAATGTTTTGTTAATACTGAATATAATCTTTGGTGAACAAAAAGTGAAACAATATTAGGGATGCACCTACATATGCTGAGAGCCTGTAACTGAAACAGAATCTCCATGAATTCTTACCTGAATGGGAATAATAGAATAAAAAGAACAAGAGAATACTTTTGGTATCCTTTTGGTGACACTAAATTAATTTTTTTTTCAGTATTCAGTCCTATATTCAATTACAGATCCCTTCAACTGGAACCAAGGATCGTAAGAATATGGATATTAAAATTATATTGCAATCAGCCCATCACATTTTTGCAAAACATATGAGCATGCCATAACCTTTAGCAGACTATTGAAGTTTATGTCATAATAATTGGTTAAGCTTCGAGGCACTTTTACCCTGTTTCTGATGGAAAAGTTTAACTCTTCATGTATGTGCTGGGTTTCAGTTTTTCTAGGCTGCCCTAGATACACAGTACACACAGTCAGCCATTCTTAACAAAGGATATTTTTCACCAATCCCCTTCAGGATAGGAGGTAAAGACACAATACCTGGGCACTTCATGTACCTACAAAGGGAGCAAAAAAAGTAGAATGGCCCGAACTATCTAAAACTTCATTTCTATTTAAACTGTTTTCCAAGTAAAAAAAAAAAAAAAGCAGCGAATCGCTGAGGAAAGTTCTAACGTGTTTTTATTTCAGAAAAGCCTTTCTTGCATCTGAAGCCTAGAACCACTGAGCCATTTTTTTTAAACTTTGCTTCATTCCAGAGCACGTCAGCATACCAGGCGACACGATGCTCTATCCATTATCAACAGCCATTTTATATACGTGTTTTTTGCTGAACAAATTTCAGAAATGACAAGGGTTGCATTCCAAATTAGCGAAGGGAACTGCAGCTATTCTGACATGCAAAAAAAAAAAAGGCATGGTTTTTGTTGTTGTTATTCGGGAGTATTTTTAAGCATCCTGTGATGCTGTAAATAAAATGCTATTGTTCTTAAAAAACAAGTAAACCAGGTAAGCCCCCCCCCCCAGTACAAGGAGAGCTGTAAGAAATCCATCTGCCTGAAGAGAACAGCTGCATTCTAAAGAGGAGTTCCTTTTTGCCAACCAGCCATAAAAGGGGCGGAGGGTGGACGGAAGGGCCATAATGTTTTACAACAGCGGGCAAGAAAGGAAGTGATCGCCCCGAAAGCCAGCAGGCCTGCTCTGCTTTCTTTGACCAGGGTGATCACAGCCCTATCCATCACACCTTCTGCTGAATCATAATACCAAAGGGAGGTTTTATGACTTGCACTTCCCTGCATTGCTCACTAAAGTCCGTATTGTTTCAAGATCAGAGCAGGAAGCTGGACTTTTTCCCCTTAAGGATGACCAACAGCACCAGGTGGCAGAACTATGGAAGCCCCATTTAAGACCATATTGCAAGCTTACATTTTTAATCAATAAGGGGGGAAAAAAGACAAAAGGTCCAATGAGTTGAGTTGTGCGAATGGGCAACTCTAAGCTAGGCAGTCAATGCCGAAAGCTTACAGTGCTATTAAAAAAATTAAATGAACAGAAAAGGGGCTAGGGAAATTTAGAATGTAAGTAGAATTCCCTAACTTCTGAAGATTGAAATGAGGTAATAATTAGGATTTTTTTCTCTTCTTTTCAGTATTTTTATTTTCCAAAGATTGTGATAAGCTCCAGTTGGAAAAAGCCACCTATTACTTTCCAAGAAAGAGTATTATCAGCACCTATAGTAATAGAAAAATAATAACCAGCATTCTGAAATACAGAGACAAAAACATGGTTATACTGTAATTTGGGCTTCCACTTGAGAGCAATTGACTTAATTCAGTTGGATTCTCATTTGAAAGAAGAAAACACTTTAAGATACAAAGATCTTAAGCTATTAAATTCTAGAGTTGACTCTCTGAATTAGAGCCTGAAAATTAGTGAGTTCTTACTTGAAATGGGTTCTTTAAATAACGCTATAATATGCTCAGCTTGGCTGCCACCATTTAACTATTTTTAATTTTGCATCAAAATGCCTGGCATGGAAGAGCGGTTGCCAAGCAGAGCAGATGCTACTAAGAGAGTACACAAATGCATAAACTTTGCTATCTCTGACCTAGTTTTTACAGGATTAAAAATAGAAAGAAACCTCACTCTATCCTCAGTCAGTTTATGCCACATTCCAATTTCTGGGTAGCTTTTGCCAGACTTTGAAGATGAAATGTTGTCTTCTGGGCACTGGAGATGTTTTAGAGAGTACAGGTAGTCCTCGATTTACAACAGTTCATTTAGTGACCATTTAAAGTTACAACGGCACTGAAAAAAGGGATTCGTGACCATTTTTCATACTGATGACCGTTGCAGCAACCCCCTGATCACGTGACCAAAATTCAGACACTTGACAACTGGCTCATGTTTATGACGGCTGCAATGTCCGGAGGTCATGTGGTCACCTTTTGCAACGCATTGACAAGCAAAGTCAATGGAAAAGCCAGATTCATTTAACAAGGTGGTTACCAATTTAACAACTGCAGTGATTCACTTAACAAGTGTGGCAAGAAAGATCTTAAAGTGGGGCAAATTCACTTAACAAATGTCTCGCTTAGCAATGTACATTTTGGGCTTAATTGTGGTCATAAGTCAAGGATCACCTGTATAATTTGGGGGAATCTTTTATATAGTCTTTAGGGGACGATGTCACTGCCCCCATATAGCACAGAGCAGGTCCACTGATGCTTCACTCGGCATAAGGGAGCACGCCCATCCAATACATTCCAGCCAACATTTCTAAAATACTCTTTCAAGATAAATTCAATCAGTCTGGCAGAGTATCTCCCATCCTGGTTGCCAGGTCAAATGAACACAACCTAGCCACCTCTGATCAGAGATGCTGTCACAGACAATAGCTATGAGCCTACACTGACAAATGGAGCCTACTCTTAACAGTACTGCAAAAACAGATTTACCCAAAAGAGGGGGAGAGAGAGAGAGAGAGAGAGAGAGAGAGAGAGAGAGAGAGAGAGAGAGAGAGAGAGAGAGATGAAGAAATGGAGGGTGGGTGTGAGAGAGTTACTGAAGTAAGCAAAGAGAATGCATATCCTAGACTGCCCAACCGTTTAATATTTGTAAAAAGACTCGAAGTATACAAAGCATTCTAAGCTGTGATAAGAGTAGACAACTCCTGTTCTTGCACATGTTCTACTCATGGGAAAACTCTCAAATTGAAGAAAGGAAAACTCACATGTTTGGGGTGGGGGGAGGGGAGAGCAACAAATCCTGAATCTAACAGAATGAATGGCAGATCTATACAAAAGCTGCTCTTGAACCCATTTTTTGAATCCACATTCTACAGAAATAAGTGGCCGTATCTTAGATTATATCGGTTTGTGGTCACTATGGATCATCTCAAGAGCATTCCTTGACAAATGCGGCAAGGTGACAGTAAACTCAGGTTTAGGATCAAGGCAATTCCAACTTTCAGGTTTAGGATCAAGGCAATTCCAACTTTCAGGTTTAGGATCAAGGCAATTCCAACTTACCTTCCCTGTCAGAACAGAGGGAAATTCTGTGTCAAATCTGTTGCTCAAGCCAAACCTTCAAAAAACAAAGAACAAAAAGTATTTCCACCGAACCTATAAAGTGTTTACAACTTTTGTTATACCTGTTTTGCATTTGAGATTACAATTTGTTGTGGCTTTATACCTCATTCAACTGTACATCAAATAATTTTACACATAGCAGGGGATAATCAAACAAAGAAACATGTATGTCTCTTGTTATTAGTAAGTAGTTACTAATATAAATATAAATGGCTGTTCATCCTTCCTAATGTCTGTCTAAATAAATTCTATCAAATTAATCAGGTCCTCGACAGATCCTTGTAGGAATTCAAATAGTTTGTAAATTATGACACAGACAAGAACATTTCAACACACACTTCACCTTCTGACTTTTCTTCTACGTGTTAGTAAGAATGATGAAGGTTGTAGTGTTTTGACAGGAGAAACAAGAATCCTTCCAGGAGAGGATCCCAAAGTGGTATCGCCTTGACTTTGCAAGCTCTGCGCTAACATTAAAGAACCATATAGATGACACATATTATATACACACACTTTCACTTAGAGAAAATACTGCTGTAGATAGTTTGAGGTGCACAGATTACACAAAATGTAATCTCCACAGCTCAATACTTTGCAAGGAATATAAAATAATATACAAACCTAAAGTCATAGAACAAATGTATCTTGGCTTCACAATGAAGAGATTAAGCAATACGGTAATTTGCAGCACTGTCTATTAACTCTGGGAGGACCTCAGAAGCAGGATGATGGGTGTCGTATAGCATTATAAAATACAAAACGTAGGAGGACATGCTTTATTGATTCAACCTCCTGAAGCTGCAAAGACAAAGTCATATATAATATGGATTTTTTTTCCTGAATTTCCCAAACAGAAGCAAAGAGGTCAAAGCATTGGCCCTTGCCAACATGAAGGACCTTCTATAATTGGAAACTGATAAATAACCTGTTAGCTTCAGAAAGCAATGTGTTCCACTAATATTACAGAAACCTAGAACTGATGACATATTTAATTAGTAGTCCATGCCTCTCATTCCTTAATATGGACTTTGGCACTATGCACTTCTAAAACTAGCTAGGTAGTCCTCAACTTATGACCACAATTGAACTCAACATTTGTGTTGCTGAGTAAGACAGTTGTTTTGCCCTATTTTACAACCTTTTTTTGCCATAGTTCTTAAGTGAATCACGTGGCCATAAAGTGAATCTGGTTTCCCCCATTGACTTTGCTTGTCAGAAACCAGTTGGGAAGGTTACAAATGGTGATCACATGGCCCTTAGGACAATGCAACTATCATAAATAGATGCCAGTTGTGTCAAGTGCCTGAATTTTGGTCACGTGACTGTGGGGATGCTGCGACGGTTGTAAGTGTGAAAAATGATCCACAAGTCACTTTTTAAATGCCATTGTAACTATGAACAGTCCCTAAATAAATGGTTGTAAGTTGAGGACTACCTCTATAGAGAAATCCTTATTTCAGAGCCCAGTTCCAAAAGATATCTCCCAAACTGCTGATAGGAATTTTTCAGGATAACGGCAGCTTAACCTAAGCATAGTAAAATTCAACTGACAGTCATTATTTAAGGACTATGATCCAGATCTTTGCCTCTATTTTAGAAGTCCAGCCTCACAGCAACAATATTGAAAGTAAGTCCCTAGCTTAATACAGCTTTCAAGTTAAATCTACTTTAATTTTCTCCATAATAAATTATATTAGCCTTGGTCTTGTTTGTTGCACAGTATTAAATTCTTAAAGTTTTCTTTGGAGCTTCAGCAGAAACAAAGAAGCCAATTTAAAATGTTTCCAACTCAATTCTACAATGTTCTTTCTTTCAATTCACTTACTAATATGCTGAAAAACTAGGAACCCATGTACAAGAATAGCAGGGCTTCTTTGAGCTATTGACTACTTAAAAGTGGCAAATGCTGAAATTGTATATTAGTACAAAGAAAAAGAAGAGGGAATATTTTTAAAATGATCAGGATGGTACCATTTCAGCCTTGCTATGCTGTTCTGCCATATCAGAGCCTCCTTTAACTTTTGTCAAACTTGCCAAGATTATGACAAACATTGCATTACATTACATAGCATTATATTATTGCCAGCACACACATTTAACTAATAGCCATCCTTTTTGTAGTATCTTTTAAACAAATTTGGCAAACACTATAAAAATTAATTGTTGCTTCTTTAAAATATGTTAATATTTAGTGATAATTCAAGAGAATAACCCTAAAAGTGAATGACTGGAAAGTGAATGTTTTAGCACTGAAGCATCACAATAGAAAAGATCTATTTGAGTAGCTTTCTTTCCATTTTACTGAACAAATGCAACTTAAAGGAATGGAAATTCTTACATAATCAATTCAGTAGGGAAATGATCTATTTTTGTACCATAGTCTCTGGAGACAGCCTGAAAACCTGCTTCAATGTCAAGTCTTCTTGACAAGTAAACCCCATTAATTCCAAATGAGTGGAAATGCAAATGTAGTCTTGGAAACGCATCTTATAAATAAGCCTGTGAAAATGTTTGACCACCCTATAATGTCTGTTTACGATCTCCATTAAACAAGGCATTTAGATACAGTACTTACTGTTCAATATTCTCATTGCTTATCATGTGTGTGTCTTATAAACAAAATCGAAGTGCAACTTCAGCACTTAATAATTTACTATAATTTATTGTAAAAAAAAATAGCAATCTATTTGGCAATAAAATTGTAACTGTTTTCTCATTCCAAAACCCACATTTTAAAAAGAAAAACTAGTATTGATTGTAAAATCTTAAATGACTCGAGGCATGTTGTCACTCAGTCTACCATCCCAAGTTTTCTGATGACACAAACTAAGATTTATAGCAGTAGCAATAGCACTTAAGACTTAGATACCCCTTCACAGCCTCTCTAAGCCGTTTAGAAATGTCAGCATCTGGCTCCTCATTTTTACCGACCTTGGAAGGATGGAAGGCTGAGTGAACCTTGAGCCCCTAAGAGTTGAACTCCAGGCTGTGGACAGAGTCAGCCTGCAATGCTGCATTCTAACCACTGCCCCACCAGGTCTCTTTCCTAATTTTTTAAAATATATGCAGTAAATGAAAATCATCATTGACTCAACTTCCAAAAAAAGATCTCAATACATCTGGGGGGGTCTCCTCACTGAAGGTAAGAGTCCAGGCAAAGCACATGCAATCCAAGAGCACAGAGAATGCCTGCTGAAGGGCCCACCTACTGGGAATTAGGGCGGGCCCCATCCCAAAGCAGGCATTCTCCATGGGGGTTGCCCTCCTCCTGAAGGCAGAGGCAGCTCCCATCTCCTGACCCTTGGGACTAGAGCAGTGGTTCTCAACCTGTGGGTCGGGACCCCATTTGGGGTCAATCGACCATTTCATGGGGGTCGCCAAGCAAGGCTGTCCGCCATTTTTTTTGTCCGCCATTTTTTCCCCCTTTTCCAGCAGGTGCCTTACCTCCCTTGGGCTGGGCCAGCTGGTGGTCGGCCTGCTCCGTCTCTGCCGCTTGCCAGCTACGCCTCGGCCGGCGCAGGGGGCGTAACCACGCATGCGCGGCGCTCCCGGGCAGGGAAAGTCCTTGACTTACAACCGGTTGGGTAGTCCTCGACTTACGACCGGTTTAGTCCTCGACTTACGACCGGTTTAGTCCTCGACTTACGACCGGTTGGGGTCGCGGCATTAAAAAGGTTGAGAACCACTGGACTAGAGTGCTGTGGACTCCCAGTGTTTTTGTACCCCAGCTTGTGTTACCTTAACTGAAGCAGGTTATAAGTTCATAAATAAATAAACAAAAAGAGCTAATGGGTAGCCATGTTAGAATCTATTAAGGATTGAGCTGAAGATAGATTTTTGGAAGAAAAAATAATCATGCTCTTTATACCTGGAGAAATGGCCAATGCCAAAAAGTAAGAGCCAGAATTTGAAAACCAGGGTTAAATGATATCGATGGTAACTGGAAATGACTATCATTCTCAATCTGGTAACGTACCAATCAACTAGATCAGGGGTCCCCAACCCCTGATCCATGGACCGGTAGCGGGCCGTGGCATGCCAGCAACTGGTCCGCACAAACAAGCAAAGCTCCATCCACGGGATGCAGGCAGCACACAAAACCATGCACTCTCCGGTCCACAGAAAAACCTCTGTCCACAGAACTGGCCCCTGGTGCCCAAAAGGTTGGGGACCTCTGAACTAGACAAACAAACAAGCAGAAGATACCAAGCTTTCAAGCAAAAGGAAAATTCAAATTCTATTTCAACATAATTTTGGGAAAGGTTACAGCTAAAGAAAGTGAGAGTCAGTTTGGTCTAGTAGTGGCTAAAAACCAGGAAACCATGAGTTCTAGTCCCACCATAGGCATGAAAGCCAGCTGGGTGACCTTGGACCACTGTCTCTCTCTTTCTCAGCCCAACTCACCTCACAGAGTTGTTGTAGAGAAAATAGGAGGAGGAAGGAGTATTAGATATGCTTGCTGTTTTGAGTTGTTTATAATAATAAAGGCAGGATATAAATGAAGCATTTGTACAAGTATGCAACCACCTTGATATCAACTTTTCGTATCCCAGCAACCCCCCCCACCCAATTTGCTTCTTAAAAAGCTATACAAATCCTATTATTTTAATCCAATGCCTTAGCAGCACCTTGAACAATTTACTTTACCCAAGCTGCAAAATCCTGATCCAATGGACTAAAATCCCCACCACCTTCTGCCATCATGTTTATAAAACATGCTGGCTAGGGATCAGTACATCTGGGGGCCATAATAGGAATTTAAAAGAGGGGAGAGGGTGCTCCCAAAAAGTTATACCTGAGATTCTTATCATAAGAAAGATAAGCATAAACTTCAAAATCATCTAAAAATTAAAGTCACTTTGCTTTGTTGCTTTGTTAACTCATGCCAGAGTTAACAATATGTAAAATTCCAATGAGACTTACAGTACACAGATTGAAACAATGTGGGGTTGTCTTTCTTCCCATTCCATTTTGTTTAACAACAGAACCAAAGGAAAGTTGTACAAAACATTATTTTTAACAAAAGCTCTTCCTTTGGAAAACTGGTCTCTCCTATCTAGTTGCACAATTCATTGTTTATCTACGTCATTTCCTGGTAAAGATGAAATTATATTGTCAACTGTATGCTAGAGTCTATTACACTACTAGAATCTGCTCATATGATGCTAAGGATTACATTAGCTCTAACCACTTGGTGAATTATTTGAAAAAAAGAGACAATAAAGTTATTAGAAATATAGATGAGCCACCAAATGATAAAGCTTTGCCCTCTGGTTTAATTTATACCCTTCCAGAAGGAGTGTCATGAAAAACAAAACCTTCCTCAATATACCTTGGCACACAGTTTTATTAATACATAAGCTATTTAAATAGGGTTCAAATATTCTACTCACATTGTCCTTATTATTAGCTTATCACAAAGTTGTTTTATGCAATATGAAGAGATAAAGTTACATGCTTTGTAATTAGGCTTTTTATTACTCAAGCCATGATCCAGAACTGGGGTGTGGGAGATGACTCTACAGACTCCAAAGGGTATGGTCAAACACCAAGGATTGGTGACACCCAGAAATACGGGCAAAAATTCCACAGCAGTACAAATACAGTGCTTCAAGCAAGTGGGGGACACAGAGCGGTCTAGTCAGGGGGCTCAAGAACCAAAACTATAGTATAATATGGGGAGAACACTGACAAAAATGAGAAAGTTACAGATAAAATGTAAAATATATTGTACCCCACAGAAGTGGAGATAAGAAATGGAAATCATAAATTCAGAGGCAAGGAATTCTGGGTAAGTTTTTTTTTAAAAAAAAAATAGAATACAGAAAGCTCACTCTATATAAATAGTTGGGGTTTTTTTTTTTTAAAAAGGGGGTGATCAATGACCATTGAAGAACTATCAGATCAAGATACTGCTTCCTTTCATCTCTTAATGTAAATGCAATTTAAGAACAAAAATTAAAATACATAATGAAGATATATAAAGCAAATATATCTTCATAACAAGAGAAAGCAAATGTCCTCTTAAAAAGAATGGGTTCAGCAACAGAACAAAAAAAGAAATATCAAGGTGAGCGCAATTCAAAACATCCCATTTGATACATATAATAAGTAAACAGAACAATAAGATACATTCCAATCACTGTATTCCCAATTATTTCCAAGACAATAATCTTTGAATGGATAATGAAATAAATATCAAATGACAAATGATGCCTAGGGAGTTTAAAATTTAAATAAAGCCATTAACATTTAATAAAGAATTAAAAGAATGTTTTTAAATTATGGGGAAAATATAAATGCATATAACAAAGACATTAAGTTATTTGCTTTATAGAAAGCAGGGCAAGATGTAAAAATAGACATTGTGAGGAACAATTGCATTTAATACACATTTCATGATTACAACTGAAAACAAAATGGGTTTCCTCTCATAATTAAAAACAAACATAAAGAAATAGAGAGCTAGCAATGTTTTTTCAAATGACCTCTTTAGGATCATTTTCTCTCATATCCCAGTCACAGTTTGGATAGCGTTCACAACTTTTGAACGGTAACTCTGCTAAGTATCACCCAAGCCTTTGCAATGTCACACCCTCCTTTATTCATTTGTTTATTTCTATTGCGCCTTTATTTTTTTTTACAAGTAATTCAAGGCAGGGAAGATACTCAACGCATCTTCCTGCTCCTATGTTGCTCCAGCCCCTTTTATAGATAGCCACATCTGGTTCTGGTTTTATTTTATTTCAATACAGACAATATCAAAATATGTCCTTCTTGTCTGCAGTGCAGCATCAACTTCGAGCCCAAATGTAAAGCCAGGAAAGGGGGGCGGGGGAGGCACAGCCCTGCAAATCTGGAGAAGAGTTTGGGGCTGCCTGTCTGTTGGCCCCATGGGCCCCCCCAGCCTTCTCCTCCAGAGGGAGGCAATGGCAGTGTCTCTCCCCATCCTATCACAGACACCCCAAAGGGTGAAAGTGAGAGAAGGGGCTCTGGGACCCTTTCAGCACAGGGTCTCTGCTGGGCTTCTTCCCACAGGCACTCCAGAAAGCAACTACAGGCAGTCCTCGACTTACGACCACAATTGAGGCCAAAACTTCTTTTGCTAATTGAGATATTTGTCAAGTGAATTGTGCCCCATTTTACCACCTTTCTTGCCACAGTTGTTCTGAATCACTGCACTTAAGTTAGTCACAGGTTGTAAAAAGTGAATCTGGCTTCCCCAATGATTTTGCTTGTCCGAAAGTTGCAAAAAGGGACCATGTGACCCCGGGACAGTGCAACCGTCGTAAATCTGAGTCAGCTGCCAAGCATCTAAATTCTGATCATGTGACCATGA
The DNA here is from genome assembly GCF_001527695.2 of Protobothrops mucrosquamatus. Taxonomy (NCBI): domain Eukaryota; kingdom Metazoa; phylum Chordata; class Lepidosauria; order Squamata; family Viperidae; genus Protobothrops; species Protobothrops mucrosquamatus. Next base: position 857,125 of record NW_015386404.1, on the reverse strand, counting down.
GGATGCTGCCGCAGTCGTTAAATGTGGGGAAAAAAAGGTCCTAAGTCCCTTTTTTAGTGATGTAACTTCGAATGGACACTAAACGAACTGTTGTGAGTCGAGGACTACCTGTAGTTGTATACTGCACGTTATGGCAAGATGTGACTACGAGTTTTATGATTTTATGCTTTTATATTGGCTTTTCCCTGTTGTTTTTTTAAAATGCTTGTCTTGCTCTTCTTTGCTCTCTTTATATTTTAACGGTCTGAAAGAGTCCAGAAGAGTCAGACATGTATGAGATAGGGGGCCGTATCCATTTGAAGAATTAATAAATAAAATAAAATAAAAAAATAAAAATAAAATAAAAAACTGCTCCTCTCCTGTCAGGCTGGCTCCCTCCCCAGAGACCCTGGAAGACCCCTCTGCCCCCCTCAAGGAACAGCCGCTCAGGGAAAGATGCGGGGGGGGCGGGCAAGAGAGGCGCTCTGCACACGCTCAGGAACCCGCATCTCACTTCACTCCTAAATGAAAAGGGGGAGGGGGACGCGGATTCCTCCCCACGAGGGTATTCTGCCCCTCCTCGGGAGACGCCTCAGAGGGTCCCGGCGCTCTGCACATGCCCAACGGCCGCCCCGCGCCCTCTGCACGCGCTCAGAGGCACGCCTCCCCGCCCCCCGCCTGCAGGCCCCGCGGCCCCGCCCCGCCCGCCCACCGCCTTCGCCCCCTCCGCGGGTCCTTACACGGTGATCTGCCCGGCGCCCCTCACAGCCACGGGTTCGGGCGCGTCCCGGGGCCGCGGCAGCTCCTGACTCCTCACCACAGTCCGGGAGGCCTCCGTCCGCTCCTCTTCGTCCTCCGCCTCCTCCTCCTCCTCCTCCTCTTCCTCCTCCAGCTCGTAGATGGTGTCGAAGTCCGCCATGTTGGGGAGCAGGACGCTCATCGCCCCCCCTCACGCCGCGCGCTATTGCGCAAGCGCGGCGGCGCGCGCGTGCGCGACCCGATGGATGGACCATCGCGCGCGCGAGGCAGAGGGCGGGAGAGCGCGCTCTCTCTGGTGCGCAGGCGCCGTGTGGCTTGCCCGCCCGCCCGCCCTCTCTCCCCTTCATTGTAATAGTTTTACATAATATTAGTGTAGTATAATATTATACATGCTATTATTCCAATGCAGTCCTATTTATGGAATATATATGATTCTAAATTGTGTAGGTTCTATGATTTAGAAAGCGTAACATCAGTATTTAATATTTATTTGCTACTTATATGTAGGGATGTGGGTCTATACGTATGTTGTTCATAGTATGTTTAGGTGTATGTCATGTATGTCGTGTGCCTGGCTGAGGAATTCTGGGAGTTGAAGTCCACAAGTCATAAAAGGGCCATGTTTGAAGACCCCTGCTCTAGAATTTGGAATGCTTTTTCCTTTCTTTTTCCTAGTGTTTGGTCATGATTATGATAGCAATGTGAACCTACAACTGCCCCCTTGGCTTATGACCACAATTGAACCAGAACTTCTGCCATTAAGCGAGGCAGTTAAGTGAGTCCGATGCAATTTTATGACCTTTTTTGGCGTGGTTTTTAAGTTATCCTAGTGGACATCCACTTAACTATGAGCCAGCAGTATGTTGCGGCTGACAGTCCTAGGCTGCATTAACAGAGGATAGAATCAAGATCACATGAAATGTTAATAACACTTTATAATGCCTTGGTAAGACCCACACTTGGAATATTGCACCCAGGTTTGGTTGCCACAATATAAAAAGATGTTAAGGCTCTAGAGAAGAGCAATGATCAGAGGGCTGGAGGCTAAAACATGTGCAGAATAGTTGCAGGAATTGGATATGGCTTGTCTAGTGAAAAGAAGGACTAGGGGTGACGTGATAGCAGTATTCCAATATTTGAAGGGCTGCTACAAAGAAGAGGGGGTCAACCAATTCTCCAAGGCATCTGAGGGCAGGACAAGAAGCATAGCTAATCAAGGAGACAATCAATCTAGAAATAAGGAGAAATTTCCTGACAGTCAGAACAATAAATTAGTGGAACGGCTTGTCTCATGAAGTTGTAGATGCTACATTCCTAGAGATTTTAAAGAAGAGATTGGACAGCCATCTGTCTGACATTGGTGTAGGATCTCCTGCTTGAGTGGGAGGATTGGACTAGAAGACCTCCAAGGTCCCTTCCAATTCTGTTAACTCTGTTATTCTCTTAAATTCTTTTTCTATTTCTAGCCTCTGCTGATCAGTGTAAATCAACTGGCATTTTTCTTTTGTCCTTGTTTTTCCTGGGAGACAAACACGAGAGCCAAAACAAGCCTCATGCCCCAAGAGCCCTTATCTAGTACCAGTTCTTTACACTCTGATTTTTGGATGAAAATTTCACCATATTTGGCTCTTGGTCCTTTTTCTCTTGCAAAATCTAAGCTAGACTTGATCCAGAAAGAAGGGTTTTTTTTTTGTTCTCATTGAAACATTTACACAGAGTGCCAATGACCTTGGTGCAATAGGTATAAATAGAATGATGCATGGAGGAAATCCTGCTCTCAGTTTAAGAAGAAATAAAATACTGCTGTATTTTCTGAGAAAGCTTGCAAAATTGAAATAATAATGTAAAAGAACCTCTGATCAATTGCTAAACAAGTTAAACACCAATCTTTGATTGTTAGCCAGAGCAAGGGTCTCCAAACTTGGCAACTTTAGGACTTGTGGACTTCAGTTCCCAGCCAGCCATGAATTCCCAGGGAATTCTGGGAATTGAAATACCAACCACATCATAGTTTTGGTCCATGATATAATATAATATTATAATCATATCATAATATTTGATCCACATCTGGTTTTGGTCACCATGATATTAAAAAGTTGTTGAGACACTAGAACAGGGCTTTTCAACCAGTGGTACGGGTACCACCTGTGGTACATTGGCACCTGGCAGGTGGTACGCAACCATCCTAGAAAAGTAGCGGGGGAGGGGAATGAGCTGAACCGGTGGCAGCACCTCACAAGCCTGAGCAAGAGACGGCTGGAGCTGCAGGGCTGTCAGGGCTCAACGGAAGCACCAGGATCAGTGCCGCTTTCCAGCTGATCGGCGCTTCTTCGGGGCTGTCAGGGCTCAGTGGAAGCGCCAGGATCAGCGCCAGGCTCCAGCTGGAGCTCACCGCTGATCCTGGTGCTTCTGCTGAGCCCAGAAGAAGTGCCAATCAGCTGGAATGGTGCAGCATCTCCAGGGTCTTGTGATTTACATTCAGATGCTTGGCAATTGATTCATATTTATGACGGTCACAGTGTCCCAGGGTCATGTGAAGTGACCAAAACCTGCTGCAACCACCCAGCAGACGGGGGGAATAAAAACCAAACACCCCCCGACCCCGCCCCCACTGCCAATCCTCAACAGAAATGCTCACAACAATGAAAACCTCGGACAGGAGGAAGAGCACCGCTGGGTGGGCAGGCAGGTGTCTTGCTCGGCTGTGGCTTGGGGGCACTTTTTTCAATGCCATTGTAACTTTGAACAGTCATTAAGTGAACTGTTGTAAGTTGAGGACTACCTGTACTTTATCAGTTTTTTCCTTTTTTTTTTTTAATTTGGTCATCAAGTGTTTGACACCTTGCTAGGTGACTGGTGGTACTTGGATATTGCCATATCCTAAAAGTGGTACAATGGGTGAAAAGGTTGAAAAGCCCTGTGGTATAGGGGTCTCTTGCCTGTGCAGGGGGTTGGTCTGGAAGACCTCCAAGGCTCCTTCCAAACTCTGTTATCCTATTCTTCTGCTATGGTTTAATCGGATGGCCTCTAAAGTAACCAGGTTTCACATTAATTGGTCGCAAGAGATTCTGTCTGAATCGCCTGATCCCCACGAATCTTTTCCTGGGGTGAATGAGTACCCTTCTCTATCCCACCTCCTTTCGGCCTCTCTAAACAGGATAACTTCACTTCTCTGGGCATCACTTTGATGGTGGTGACCGAAAGCTGTTCCTCGGGAGAGACATGCCTTGCATTGCGAGATGATCAATGATTAACCCTTCTTCGGACATCAAGAGGGCTGCTCCTTGTCTAACGTCATTGTTGCTTTATCACTTCCCAGCCTTCCTTTGGGGTTTCAAATGAGCCTTCTGATCTTCCCAGGCTGTTTTTGATGTGAGGGCTTTGGACAAACTGCAAGACAAAGGCCCTTTTAAAGTGGCTCCCTAAACTCCGAGGAGGTGTTAAGAATGAAGCACTCTTGCCTCACAAAGGGGCAGCAAGCCCGTCTTATCAAAGCTTCCTTTCACATTCAGATACCTGAGCCAATTGGTTTGGAATTTACAAGCCCTAAACAAATGTCGGCCTGGCTTTCATCTCCTCGAGAACAAGGGGGCATCGGTCTTGGGAACGCCCCTCCGGTTTCCTTTTCTGGAGGAGGAAGCTCTGCTTCAAGGGTGGCTGGCGGAAGAATCTTCTCCATACTGCCATGCTTGAGCGTTAACCCTCCAGGGAGTTTATGCGTCTCTTCTTGGTATTTATCCATCCGACTTGCAGATCATCTGAAGGCCACTGATGCTTTTCCAACTCACGCGTTTTATTAAAAGGCAGAAGTTTTCCAGAGTTCCTAGTCACGTCTTCTGATACGTCATAGACTCACCCAGTTCTCCTCCTATGATTGAGGGGAGGTTTCCTCTCCAACCCTCAGTGGGAACTTCAGAGATTTACGTACTGCATGAAGCCATGATTTGTTTTAGCTGTGTTTCATTGCCCTAGACTGTAAACCATGGTTTCTAGACTCTGGTTTGGGTTCCTATTGGTATCTTATGATTATATCACTTTGTATGTACAGTACACTGAGAGCTTATGCACCAGAGACAAATTCCTTGTGTGTCCAATCACATTTGGCCAATAAGAAATATTCTTCTCTTCTCTTCTCTTCTCTTATCTCCTACCCTACCCTACCCTACCCTACCCTATTTCTATTCTATTCTATTCTATTCTATTCTATTCTATTCTATTCTATTCTATCCCATAATTCTATTCTGTTCTGTTCTATTCTATTCTCACTTTTGGGCTTAGCAGGCAGTACAACCTCAGTAATCTTACATTATTTACTTGAGAAGAGAACATACAGACGGCAAAGGAGAACGGATTGAGGCACCAAACTAGAAAGTGAGAGACTGTGAGTTCAAGTCCCACTTTAGCCATAATAGCCAGCTGAGGGAATTTAGGCCAGTCCCTTTGTCTTAGGCCAAATCACCTCAAAAGATTGTTGTGGGGAAAATAGGAGGAGGATGGAGGATTAGATATTTTTACTGTCTTGAGATGAGAAAGAAAGAAAGAAAGAAAGAAAGAAAGAAAGAAAGAAAGAAAGAAAGAAAGAAAGAAAGAAAGAAAAAGAAAAAGAAAGCTGCTTGAGATCCCATTGTCAAGAATCCAGCTATTGTGATAGGGCTTAGCCTGATTTGGGATTTCAGACACCTGTGCTGAAAGTATCTTAGTGAAAAGAACATGCAAGAGGAAACACTAATTCCTTGGTCCATATATGGAGTGGGTTAGCATTCATGGCATCCTGTACAAGCCACAATGATGTCAAATCCATCAGGGAGTCACTGCACAAATGTCTTGAAATAAAAACTTTGGTATCTCATTCTTGGAGACATTTGTATGACATCACGATATGTGCAGTCCTTCACTTAGGAGGTTTGTAGATTTCAGTATTTTTCAAGGCAGCAAAAAAATATTCTAAATACCCAAGAGATTAATTCAGTATTCTGAGGACCATGTTCCTCTTTACCCAGGTACATCACTTTTTTTGTGGGGGAAAACAACCATATAGGTTGCAGAGAAGAAGAAAAAAAGAGGGTTTCAAATGAATCTTTGGTCTCCTCCTGTCTCAAAATCTTAAAAATGCCTTGGGGAAAGAGAAAAGTGCATGAAGATAAGATGATAAGATAAGATAAGATAAGATAAGATAAGGTAAGATAAGATAAGATAAGATAAGATAAGATAAGATAAGATAAGATAAGATAAGATAAGATAAGATAACCTTTATTGTCATTTTTTTACTGTGGGCACAACGGCACACATCAAAAATGAAATTTAGTTGCCTGCTCTCAAAGTGAAACACATACATGACACACACCCAAGCATACTATGTACAACATATGTGTAGACCGACACCCCTACATATACGTAGCAAATAAATATTAAATACTGTCCATCTTGAATATATAACGGAAGGAGGAAGCGTGAGAGTTCACAAGGTTAATGCTGTGTGGAATGAAACTCTGGCTGAATCTGGATGTTCTGCTATGGATACCACGAAGCCCCCTCCTCCCAGAAGGTAACAGGGATAACAGGTCGTGAAGAGGATGTGTAGTATCCCAGATAATCTTACGGACCCTGCTCAAGCAACGCTTCTGTGCCATGTCCTGGATGGGAGGGAGGGAACTGCCAACGATCTTTTCTGCCATTTGCCATGAGATATTTGCAAGGAAGGAAGCTTTGTAAATCTTATTGCCACTTTATACCCAGAGTAACAGACTAACAGAGTTGGAAGGGACCTTGGAGGTCTTCTAGTTCAACCACTGCTTGAGCAGAAGACCCTATGCCAGTGATGGAGCACCCACATTTCTGGGAGGCAAGCTGTAACGCTGGTTAACTGTTCTCACTGTCAAGAAATTTCTCCTTAGTTCTGCGTTGGTTCTCTCTTTGATTAGTTTCTGTCCATTGCTTCTTGTCCTGCCTTTTGATGCTTTGGAGAATAGCTTGACTCCCTCTTCTTTGTTGCAGCCCCTCAAATATTGGAATACTGCTATCAAATCACCCTAGTCCTTCTCTTCATTAGATTAGACATACCCAATTCCTGCAACCGTTCTTCATATGTTTTAGTCTCCAGCCCCCTAATCATCTTTGTTGCTCTTCTCTGAACTCTTTCCAGAGTTTCAACATCCTTTTTGTATCATAGTGACCAAAACTGGATGCAATATTTCAAGTGTGGTCTTACCAAGGCCTTATAAAGCAGTACTGACACTTCACGTGATGTGATCTTGATTCTACCCTTCTGTTAATGCAATTGATAGACAGTTGTTTTTATTATTATTTAGTTATTTAGGTATTTTTAGTTATTTAGTTAAATGTTTCTATACTGTTCATGTGCATTACAAGACTTGACACACATGACATAAAACCTACGTTTTCTGAATTATGCCAAATGTTGGTGAATGCTTGTTGTATTTCACTTTCTAGAGCCTCTGTGACATAGTCTAGTTGAGCCAATAAGACATGCAAAAGGATTGGAAACCTTTCTCTGTATGAGAGAGAGTGAAGGGGGGGGGGAGTTGTGTCTGTGTATGTGTTTCTATGTGAACCCTCTGTAGGATTCTCCTGGGCCATAAAATTCTCTGAATGTTTCTTCTGAAGACCATAAAGCCCAGGAAAGCTGCTTTTTTTCAAAATTGTTTGCTGTGAAAATTGACTCCTTTTCCGGCCATATAACTTACTGAACAAAAGAAAAGGAAGGGACAGTTTTGCATATCAAAGCTGAAGAAGTGTCAGAAGAGATTGTGGTGGGCGTCCTGGCAGATATCTCAAAATCCAAGGAAACCTAGAGATGGCACCGTGGTTGACCAAGGGAAAGCCACTGTAGCCAGGATCTGTTTCTGGGGGCAGGAATTCCCACTCCGAATAGCCTAAAGGCATAATAAAGAATGTTTGACATTGGTGTGATGGGTTCTTATGAGAACCTCAAGTTTTGCTTCAGGTTGGGTGTTAAACCGAACCCATAAGTAGGATAATTCAGGATGTTTAGAGAATGACCGAATTTGTTTATTAGTTCCATTTCAGTTATTGCTTTCTTCAGAATTTTTTTTTAATTTGTCTTTACTATTGGATGTTTACCCTATGTTTTATTTATTTTTTATTGGCTGTGCTAGTGCTTTGCTCATATAAATTTAATAAATAAATAGAAAAGACAAAATACAGTATGCATTTGTGTTTTTTGCCTTTTGTCTTTTCTAATGCACTTTTTTAAAATGTTTTGTCAAACTTTTGTTTTGTTTTTGTAAAATTTCATTTTTCCCCATTTCGGGGAGCTTGTGTTTTAAACTTTCTGAATAAAAAAATCAAAAATTAACCAGTAAAAAGTAGAAATAAATAAATAAATACACAAGCTCTGGTCTATACATTTTCAAAGCAGCAAAATAATGTTATGATCACTATTTAAAAAGGGGTGGAAAGCAGACCATCTAGCCAAGGTTATGAATTATTTCCCCCCCCCCAAAGATCCATTTGGGATCTCCACTTTTCCAGTATACAGGAAAATAACAAAACCGACCTTACTGTCTTTCTAATTGTCCATTATGTCAATGAAGGGTTTCAGGTAGGGGTTTATGTTGACGGCATTCATTGTGTTGTGTTTTTTACTCTCTGAATTTTAAAACTTGCTTAAATGGTTTTAAATATTGGAAAGGCGGGTTGTAAACTCAATAAAACCACAAGGAGATTGGAAAGTTTTGTTTCTGTTTTAAATTAATCTCAATTTAGGGTTTTGTTCAGTTCTTCAACTCTGCTTAAGGTAAATGGCCATTTGCAGAAAGCTAATACCTACAGATAGCCTGTTTTAATGACGTGTAATTAAGATCAATTGGAACCTGTTCTGTTTCCTGTTGTCTTCACAGTCAGCAGTGATAGCAAAGTCTCCTGACTGCTTTTGGAGGAATTTGACAGAGCTTCTAACGAAGGCCTGAGGCAATTCATAATACCAAATTGTAGCTTACCAATAACTGTAAGTTAGGAAGGATCTCCCCCACCCGCCCCATGGACACCCTTAGCTAGAAGTCAAGCTTCTCTGGAAGAAGACTTTGAAGTTTATATCATTTATTTATTAAATGTGTATGCTACCAGACATCTGGTCCAACCCCCTGCTTGCTTTCAGCATCTCTGATAGATGGCCAGAGATGAAGAAGAAGAGGGATTCTATGATGGAGGGGAGCTTTCTCCATTCACCAAGAGCAGGTTTGCACCTTAATCCCCGAAGGATAAGCAGGTGGTTTCAGCAAGGAGCACATTTGCTGTGTTGGAATGTAGTCTAGAGTCACAGGAATACAGAATAACAGAGTTGGAAGGGACCTTGGAGGTCTTCTAGTCCAGCCCCCTATTCAAGCAGGAGACCCTAGCTCATTTCAGACAAATGGCTGTCCAGTCTCTTCTTAAAAGCCTCCAGTTATGAAGCACCCCAATTTCTGAAGGCAAGCCGCTCCACTGGTTAATTGTTCTCACTGTAAAAAAGTTTCTCCTTAGTTCTAGGTTGGTTCCCTCTTTGATTAGTTTCCGTCCACTGTTTCCTGGCCTGCCTTCAGGTGCTCTTCTTTGTGGCAACCCTGAGATATTGGAACGTTGCTATCATGTCACCCCTAGTCCTTTTCTCTAGACTAGCCATATCCAATTCCTGCAACCATTCTTTATATGTTTTAGTTTCCAGGTTCTTAATCATCTTTATTGCTCTTCTCTGTACTCTTTCCAAAGTCTCAACATCTTTTTTATAATGAGTTGGCCAAAACTGGATACAGTATTCCAGGTATGGTCTTACTAAGATTTTATAAAGTGGTAATAGTAATTCTTCATGTGATCTTGACTCTATCCCAGAGGCCAAAGAGAGTTTGGAATGCCTGTTAGGCAGGAAGAAAGCATGATAGGATCCTCCCTAGCAATTCATAGATTGCAGATAATTGCAGATAATTGTTTTAGTTTGGCAAGATTCTCTTTATAGATGAACAACAATAAAATAACTTTTCAGAAATAACACCATATTTCTTTCTTGGTTTACAGGGCCTGATACTAGCCCAACTATGGCCAATGTGCCAATCAAAACCTCTGGACTTAGTTCCAATTATCCAGATTCTGTTTGCAACCTGCTATTGTAATACACAATAAAGTTGAAGTCCACACAGCTTAAAGTTGCTGAAGTTGAGAATCACTGCTCTAGACAGGACACTGGAGGAGTATCTGAGTTAGATTATTGTGTTCCTCCAAAGCATGGGGACAATTCGATCTTGCAAAAGGAATATTATCATGATTGAAGGCCAGTCCTCTTTATTTTTCTTTTGGCTTATCATTTTAAGGGTGGTGCCAAGAATCAAAATCTGAACCCTTTATTTATTTATGGGTAATATGAGAAATAGGTGCATTTTGTCTAAAACAACAACCAACAATGGCCACGTTAATTTAGCTTTGAAAGAAAGCTAAATTTGGAAGCAGACTTGTTTTACAAGCTTAAATTGATGGGTTTAGCATCTTATAAGAATAGCCAATGATTCTCATAGCTGTATGTCCCAAACTTCTAATGTTAACTGTAACTAAGCATATTAGAAGTTGAAGTAGTTGTAAAAGGACAGGAGACCACTGAAATTGTTTGTTTGTGTGTGACCTAATTTGCCACAAAAACTCAGAGCCATATTTCAGACAGCTTTTTTTTCTTTTTCTTTTCTGAAACAGGTGAAAAAGTTGTCCTGTAAAACATGAAAACATTCATTGTCCCACAGGAATCTTGGTTTGGGAAAATGTTACATAAAAATTCAGATTATTTTTATAATGCACACTGTCCAATATATGGATGTGTTATACATTCATTAAGAGGAGGCAAACACTGATAATTAGAATATTAGGAAGCTATGCTAAATTACCTAAAATGTCTGGAGAGCAAGATTTACCTTGTATATTAATATATAAATTTACTATGGAAACTTTCCCCACGAGTAATTCATAATTACAGAGATATAAAGTTGTAATCTACCATTGGTTGGTACTTAATTTATTTGAATTTATTATTTATTAATGTAATTTAAATTGGTTTAAGAATAAAAGCAAAGTGGTATTTCTTTGTAAGGCATTTCCCATCAAACTGTCTAACTGAGTGGAATCTAGACATAGATTCATTTTCAACTAGCAGTGCTGCAAGGTCAAGTCATCTAAAAAAAAACTCAGATGTGTTAATTTAACCAACCTGAGGATCATATGCCTGAACAGATAGCCACCCAGAATTCATGGTGTCTAGAGAAGGTAAAGCTACAGGACCAGCAGGAGTAAAAGCGTTGTAACAGGGAGTTACAGGAGAGCTTTCCAGGAGAAGACCTGTAGATCTGGGTGAGGGTCCCAGTGCTGGAGGGTCCTGGGCCACTAACATGCCAATCTTCCCCAGGCAGGCCATAATAACACTACCAGCCTCTAAAATGTTGGGAATGGTGACTCATGCAATCCAAATAAGGTGCTGAAGAGTCAAGGTTAGGAGCTGTTCTGAACATCAAAATAACAGAGTTGAAGGGACTTTGGAGGTCTTCTAGTCCAACCCCATGCTCAGGCAGGAAACCCTATATTATTTCAGACAAATGGTAGTCTAATCTCTTCTTAAAAACCTCCAGTGTTGGAGCTTCCACAACGTCCGGAGACAAGTTGTTCCTCTGATTAATTGTTCTAACTGTCAGTTCTAGGTTGCTTCTCTCCTTGATTAGTCTCCATCCACTGCTTCTTATCCTGCCTTCAGATGCTTTGGAGAAATAGCTTGACTCCCTTTTCTTTGTGGCAGCCCCTGAGATATTGGAACCCCTAGTGCTTTTTTTCATTAAACAGGACATATTCAAATCCTGCAACTGTTCTTCATAATCATCTTTGTTGCTCTTCTCTGCACTCTAATCATCTTTGTTGCTCTTCTCTGCACTCCATCCAGTGGTGACCAAAACTGGATGCAGCATTCCAAGTGTGGTCTTACCAAGGCATTAAAAAGCAGTGCTAACACTTCACAAGATCTTGATTCTATCCCTTTGTTGGTGCAGCCTAGGACTGCATTGGCTTTTTTGGCAGCTGCAGCACACGGCTGGCTATCTCTTTCTGGCTCCCTGTCCAACCTTTTCAATCCTGGAAACATGCTGGCTTCTTTGTCCAAAGTTTGGCTCAGATATATCTTCAACTGGACAGATAAACCCTCTTGGCCATCTTCCCTTTGTTTCCCCCTCTGCTTTATTAAAGGGGTTGGCCATTTAGGTCAAGTCTTACAGACTCTCCCCAGTCTCCCACCTTATCAGCTCCTGTGCCTCCCCTTGCTTGCTTTTGAAGGGAGTTTGTATTCAGAGGAAGGGCTCCACTGATGAGGCTCTCTATCGGATCCTTTGCATTTTTTCAAGCCCAAGATGCAAGACAGCCCCCCCCTGAACTGTTTTGTTAAAGAATGTACTTGCAAAAGAGGTGTGAAGTACTACAAGGGCCCCCCTTATTCAGGGATGGAGGATTTGGGGCAGCCCTTCCCAGCTTTTTACATTGACACCATCCCAACTAACACATCCATACTAAATCCAGGAAAGGAAGAGATCAGGGATCAGAGGACAGTGGGTGGGTGGGAAAAAAGTTCCTTCAGGACAGCCTTTCCATCTAGGGGCCCACAACGTCCATCGTTCCCAGCTAACTAGTCCATCATTCTTAGCTAACTAGTCCATCATTCCTAGCTAACCAGCCCATCATTCTTAGCTAACTAGTCCATCATTCTCAGCTAACCAGTCCATCATTCTTAGCTAACTAGTCCATCATTCTCAGCTAACCAGTCCATCATTTTAGTTAACTAGTCCATCATTCTCAGCTAACCAGTCCATTGTTCCCAGCTAACTAGTCCATCATTCTTAGCTAACTAGTCCATCATTCCTAGCTAACCAGCCCATCATTCTTAGCTAACTAGTCCATCATTCTCAGCTAACTAGTCCATCATTCTTAGCTAACTAGTCCATCATTCCTAGCTAACCAGCCCATCATTCTTAGCTAACTAGTCCATCATTCTCAGCTAACCAGTCCATCATTCTTAGCTAACTAGTCCATCATTCTCAGCTAACCAGCCCATCATTCTTAGCTAACTAGTCCATCATTCTCAGCTAACCAGTCCATCATTCTCAGCTAACTAGTCCATCATTCTCAGCTAACCAGTCCATCATTTTTAGTTAACTAGTCCATCATTCTCAGCTAACCAGTCCATTGTTCCCAGCTAACTAGTCCATCATTCTTAGCTAACTAGTCCATCATTCCTAGCTAACCAGCCCATCATTCTTAGCTAACTAGTCCATCATTCTCAGCTAACCAGTCCATCATTCTTAGCTAACTAGTCCATCATTCTCAGCTAACCAGCCCATCATTCTCAGCTAACCACCCCATCATTCTCAGCTAACCAGTCCATCATTCCCAGCTAACTAGTCCATCATTCTCAGCTAACCAGTCCATCATTCTTAGCTAACTAGTCCATCATTCCCAGATAACTAGTCCATCATTCTCAGCTAACCAGCCCATCATTCCCAGCTAACCAAGGCTCCCTCGACTGGGTGTGACAGAAACAGGATTATGAGGTGCATCTCAACATATCTTGAGGGCACCAAGTTGGAGAAGGCTGTCATGATGTGTGGAAAGCCTAATTTATTACTTGAAATATTTCTCACCTACCCACTCTTCTATGACTCTCTCCAGGAATTTACAATGCCTAAAATATCTAACAGGAAACAATGCAAGAGGTACTTCCAAAGAAAGTATACATTAAACCAGAGGCATCCAATCTTGGCAACCTTAATAGCTGTGGACTTCAACTCCCACAATTCCTCAGCATGCTGGCTGAGGTTGGGCACCCCTGTTTTAAACACTGTAGGTATTCTCATCAAGTTATGAACAGCCTTATACAGAAGATTGACATTATAAATAGCCATAAGACAGCCTGGTTGTGTTTACTGGATCCTGAACTTCAGTGGGGAAAAAAAACAGTTCTCTCCTGGGCACAGAAAAACAGATCATTATTTTTATTTATCATTCAAAGGTCACCTTTGAAAACAGCATGACAACAGCTTGCATTTCCAGGCAAGGGCGCTCAAAAAATAGAGCATAGAATAATAGAGTTGGAAAGGGCCTTGGAGGTCTTCTAGTAGTCCAACTCCCTACTCAAGCAGGAGACCCTATACCATTTCAGACAAATGGCTTCCAGACTCTTCTTAAAAGCCTCCAGCGATGGAGCCCCCTCATCTGAAGGCAAGCAATTCCCCTGTTTAATTGTTCTCACTGTCAAAACATTTCTTAGTTCCAGGCTGGATCTCTCCTTGACAATCTTTGATCTGCTACTTCTTGTCTTGCCTCTTTGTTTCTGGTCCATTATAGTCAGTGAGGAGTCCTTGGTGCTCTCCGAGCTTGGTTGTTTTCTTGCAGACATTTCATTACCCAACTAGGTAACACCATCAATGCCAGAAGGGAGTGGGGGTTGTAGAGTGGAAGAGCAGGAGAGGCAGGGGGTGGGGTGGGGGGCGAAGAACTATGTAGACCTTGGAGCTCTCTGAGCTTCATGCAGATGTTTCATTACCCAAATTAGGATTCCTGGATGAGGATGAGGTGCCTTAAGGGGAAGTTGCTGATGCCCATTTCTGCTAATTTTAATGGGAACTTTCCTCTTTTTTCATTTTGTGGTGTTTTAGGCAGGTTTTCATGTCATCAAGCTGCTGAATAGCTTATTTATTTACTAGATTTCTATCCCAACTTTATCTAGTGCCAGTCAAGGCAGCATTTTTCTACTTTCCCACAACAAAATTGGGCCGAGAGACTGGCTTAAAGCTATCCAGCCAGCTTTCATGTCTAAGAGCAGACCAAAATTCATGGTCCCCTAACCTGGTCTAGTGCCTTAATCACTACCCCAAAAAGGCTCTCAAATTCTTTGGAGAGTGAGGCAAAACCAAGACCAAATCTGTGGGCAGATGCAGAGACCCAGAAAGAATAAAAAATTAGCAAATAATCCATTCAGAGAAAAAAAAGAAAGAAATATGTGTTGCTCAAAGGCTGATCTACAAATCTATATATCTATATATTTGGAAATCTCACTCAGGTCTGGACCAGCTTGTACTTTGATAGGAAATCCCCTGGCAATCTCAGGCCTGTAGTCTGGGGAATCAAACAACAACAGTATCAACAACCCATCCCAGAAGATGGAAATGCCAAACCGTTTCAGTATTATTGCCCAGAAAAGTACCTTGATGAACTTGTCAAGGTAAGGTGCCTGGAGATCAGCTTAGCCCAAAGGCCATTGTATGTATGTATGTATGTATGTATGTATGTATGTATGTATGTATGTATGTATGTATGTATGTATTTTACTGGACAGTCAATATCCTGGTGGCCTGGACCACATTAGCTAGCACAGAAGTCTCCAAACTTGGCAACTTTAAGACTTGTAGACTTCAACTCCCAGAATCCCCCAGCCAGCCAGGTTGAAGTCCACAGGTCTTAAAGTTGCCACGTTTGGAGACCCCTGAGCCAGTGGGAAGGGTTGTTCCTTAATACTAAGGAGGTGGACAGCTCTAAAATGACGGTCCCAAAGTTGCTGAGGTGGTATCTTGCCTTAGGTCAAACCATGATGGAATAGAGAACATTGTCCCAGCATTTAAGGGCTGCTAAGAGACTAGAAGAGAGGACAAAGGTTTTGGCCTTGTTGTTTGTTTGAATGCTGTTTATTTTTGCTAGCAGAAGGAAGAAGCTCCATCCACCCTCCATGGCGTTGCTTGTGCCTGGGCCGAGGGTGTGGCTCTCTTGCATTCCCCTCCGTTCCTTTCTGCAAAAGTGTGGAAAGAAAAACAGCTGACTTGGCCTCCTCTTCACGCTTGGTCTTTCTGGGAGATCTCAGGAGAAAGTCAAGGATTAGTGAGGAGCGGAGCTGGGGATCCCTGCTGATGAAGCTTCTGTCAGCTCCCTGAGAAAATGCAGCTGCAAAACGCCCCAATTAAGGTCCATTTACAGAAAGCCAACAGGTAGGCTGACTTCTGCCCTTCCCCAAGAGGCAGGTGCCTCTTCTGCTTCGCTGAAAGACAACAGGTTCAACACGACCCTGGATGCTGAGAGTAGGGAACTTCCCAAGAGTGGCCACTTAGGACTTGGGGTTTTGGGAAAGGAAGATGGCTCTTGACTCCCCCCCCCTTTTAAAATAGTTTCTCACAAAGGAAACAATGCTGCTGCAGGCGGAAGCTTCAATGGAGAGCTTCCTCCATGTAGATTCACTGCCTTCATTTGCTAAACTGTTGGAGCCCAGAGGAAGGAAGGAAGGAAGGAAGGAAGGAAGGAAGGAAGGAAGGAAGGAAGGAAGGAACGGAGGAAGGAAGGAAGGAAGGAAAGAAGGAATGGAGGGAGGAAGGAATGGAGGGAGGGAGGAGGCAAGAGTGAGGGAAGAAAAGAAGGATGGAAGAAGGGAGGGAGGAAGAAAGGAAGGAAAACAGAAAGGGAAAATAGAAAAGAAGAGAAAGAAAGACAGATAAAAGAGAGAGAAACAAACAAACAAACAAATAAAGAAGGGAGGGGGCAGGAGTGAGGGAAGAAAAGAAGGATGGGAAGGAAGAAGAGAGGGAGGGAGAAAGGAAGGAAGGAAAACAAAGGGAAAATAGAAAAGAAGGAAAGAGAAAGGAAGACCGAGAGATAAAAAGAAAGAAAAGAAAGAGAGAAAGAAAGAAAAAAAGAGAAAAGGAAGAGGAAAGAGAAAACAAGACATGAATAAATTAGAACAAAACAGAACCACTCAATTCCTTCAGATGCTGGAGTTGAACCCTCAAGTGTTGTGGTTAATTTGGATTCCTTTACTGAACAGCCTTGAAGGATGTTTCTGAGTTTGTGATGCAAAGATTCTTTTGTTTATTAATTATACAGAAATGGGGAGAAGAGTTTTCCTTTTATTATCTTTATAGTAAGATAATAATGAACTAACTCAGACCAGAGGACGTTCAAATGAGAACCTGTGCATAGAAGGATTTCTTGTCCCCCAAAGGTTCCGTTAGATCAGCCTCAAGCCAGCCTATCCGTGATTGAATTTCGATCCTGGTCTCTTGCTGGATCTCTCCACAACCTCTGTTAGAACCCTCCTCAGATAGCATACCTTTATCTCTTCAGCTTTGTTGTTTTATCTGTGAAACAAGAGAGAAAGCTGTCTGGCCCTTTATCTCCATTTTCTTCAGATCTATTTCAGCAGTGATCTCAGATTTGTGATTCATCTTGAGCAGAATGGCATTCTCTGGCCGGCAGCTGGAACTGCAGATTCAAGGAGGAGTCACAGAAAGAGCCCTAGATAAGGCATTTTGTTTACGGTAACATATGCACTGCATAAGATTTCCAAGCTCACATTTGTAAGGTTGGGATGAGATGAAGATAATGGAAAATCAGAAGAGCCAATATCAGGCCTTGGCGTCTGTTTTTTTCTCAGGTTCTCTAAGTCAAGGGTCCTCAGCCTTGGCAACTTTAAGACTTGTGGACTTCAACTCCCAGAATTCCTCAGCCACAAGTCCTAAAGTTGCCAAGGTTGAGGACCCCTGCTCTAAGTATTAAAGTCTTAACAGAATAATAGAGTGGGAAGGGACCTTGGAGGTCTTCTAGTCCAACCCTCTTCTCAAGCAGGAGACCCTAGACCATTTCAGACAAGTGGTTGTCCAGTCTCTTCTTAAAAACCTCCAGTGATGGAGCACCCACAACTTCTGAAGGCAAGCCGTTCCACTGGTTAATTGTTCTCACTGTCAAAAAATTTCTCCTCAGTTGTAGGTGGGAACTCTTTTTAATAATCTTCCATCCATTGCTCCTTCTCCTGCCTTTGGGTGCTTTGGAGAATAAGTTGACCCCCCTCTTCTTTGTGGCAACCCCTCAAATATTGGAACACTGCTATCATGTCCCCCCTAGTCCTTCTCTTCATTAGACTGGACATACCCAATTCCTGCAATTGTTCTTCCTAAATGGGTGAAACTTCTTGATCTCTCTCCTTCTAATTTAACAAGTGGAAAAACTATACAGTGTGGTTTTGTGTGCTGCCGCATTCTGCGGATGGGGCTTTCCTTATTTGTGCGGACCGGTTGCTGGAATGCTGCGGCCTGGTACTGGTCCATGGACTGGGGGTTGGGGACCCCTCATCTAGAGCAGCGGCCTTTTCTATGCCCCGTACCCCTAGAAGGCTTCTGACATATTCTCGCACCCCTTACAAAAGTTTGAAATAATGGCAACGAATTATGCATATACACTATAATTTTGAGAACTCAAGTTTTTGCACTCCTTGGAATATCGTCCCGCACCCCCAAGGGGTGTGAGCACCCCCAGTTGGGAACCCCTGATCTAGAATGTACATTATCGAATGAGTTGCTCTAGGATGAGATGGCCACATCTTTAGGTGGTCTTCTAAGAGACTGGTGGAGAAGACACATGTAAAACATAAAGCATAGTACTTTTACATATTTCTTAAGACTTCTTCTTGCATAAGCTGTTGTGAAGAAAGATTCTTCCACCATGTTCAGAAACCACGGCTCATCCAAATTTGGCGAATCTGTGCTATTCAAATATTTCTTTTTCCATGCCTCTCTGCCAATGATTTTTAAAGACTCATTTCTTTGGCTTCATTTTATCCTGGAAGTTGCAGTTTCCAAGTAACACAAGCAGCATATCTGAAGGCCTTCCATATCTACACATGAGATGTACAGGAAAGGACTGTGGGAACCTAAATCTTTCCCATGGTTGTGTAATCCCAAACAAAAACCTGATATGGCTTCCAAGGAGGACCCAACTGGGCAGCACTCATCTGGAGTCTGTTAACGTATCTTTCTTCATTCTTGCACTATGGTTTCTTCACCTTTTGTCGAGTCAACAGAAAAATCACTCTGGTCTAAAAGGCTCTGCCACTCCTAGCCTAACTCTACTGCATCTATGGCCATGAGTCCAATCCCTTGATTTCCCTCCCAAAGTCATGAGTGAGAGAGCCAAACAGATTTTGAACACCTTGGAAGTACCATTGGACGTGGCTGGAAGGAAAGGAAAAATGCTACTTTATTAAGTATGATTCATTCATGGAGACAAAGGGAAGGCAATGCCACAGGGATATGGTAGAAAAAGACGTCAGCCCTATAGGATAATCCTGATCAGATGACTCCACAAGAAGACTAGAACAGTACTAGGAGCTGCATCTCACTTACTTCGGCCATGTCATGCAGGGGAATTCAGTGGAGAAAGCAATTATGTTTGGAAGAGTTGGTGGTAAAAGGAAAGTACAGGCAAAGAACATTAGCAACTTGGAATCACAAAATGGATATTTTCAAAGACCATTTATATACTACTAAAAGTATCATTGTGCTTATCTGTTTGTAACCCTCATTAGCCCAAATAATATATTACACAGCAACAATTTTTGAATCAAGGTATGTAAAACCTGCTAACTTAAAGAAAAATTAAAAAAAAATCTGGTTCAACTACTCCTGGGGAATTAAAATGTTCAGTTTTATTTGCAAAGGTATAGCAAAGGTCATGTGCATGACCAGTAAGTTACTGGGGAAGCCAGTAGGAAATCAGAAGTCATTCCAGTTCCTACTGCTTTTTTGTCCACCCATGTCTTTCTGGTCATCTGTTTAGGTAAGTAAATATTGATCTATTATTGAAGTTCAGTACCACTACAATTATTTTTCTGCTTATGAGGTATGCTGTTCCTAGATAACCACAGGCCATTCAGCATTGGGGTAAAAGAATATAGTCAACCTAAAATTTAATTTTCATTCTGATCGCATCAGACCTCATGGCCTTTCTCCCAAAGGATGACCCAATGGGTCACAGAATTCTCTAGCATTAGTACAAAATCCACACTCCTGAACTTCCAAATGCAACTTTGAACTAGATCTGAAATCCAACTATAAAAATTGGAAGTCTTGTTTGTGTCCTACCAATGAGGCACAATCTTTCATTGCATGGGCCAATAATTACCAATCAGGAAACTGCTCCTGACTTCAAACAAAATAAGAATGGTAGTCCTCACGTTTACCCAATCTTTCTGAAAGATACTTGGCGTGAATTTGGGTGTCTTTGGAAAACTCGCAGGAAGAATCGGGGTGATGGTGCCTCTTTTGAATAAAAAAATTGGGAGAGATTTCTCACATAATCTCAAACTCTCTACTTTCTGCGATGGTACTTTGTACCCCAGACATAGAGCAAAAATTGCTCACCAACCTGTCAAACAACATTTGTGGTCTTCCCCAGAAGATTTGTTTAACACTTGGGATGGTCTTGAAACTCGGTGGCCCACTTGCTGTTAAAAATTGGGCAATGTTTGAAAAGTGTACTACTTTTACAGTTAGACAGGAATCCATCTCAGAATACCTCTGGGGGAAAGCATTCTGGGTTAGGAATCTCAATTTAAGAACGTGATTTTCAATAAGCCATAAAATAATAACTCTGGTTGATCAGCAAATTTGTTTAATGGTGTCAGATATCTGTGTATTTCTGAGCATTAAAATTCAGCATTTGGATGAGCCAGCCCCACACCAAAACAAACTGAATATTACGATTGATAAAAAAATTAGTGCAAATTGGGCCCATTTGCGTCATGTTCTTAACTTTTATAGTTTATATCAGTGGTGGTGAAAGCAAGGAGCTCTAAAGCAGGGGTCCTCAACCTTGGCAACTTTAAGACTTGTGGACTTCAACTCCCAGAATTCCTCAGCCAGCAAAGCTGAAGTCCACAAGTCTTAAAGTTGCCAAGGTTGAGGACCCCTGCTCTAAAGCATTCCAGAGCCTCATCTCCATCTTCTCAATCCCTAGATGAGTTCTTTTTCAAACAGACGTCACTCCCACCCAACATATTTCTTTGTGATAAAGACTAGAATCTTAGGGTATATATATATATATTTTAAAAAATAGAAAAGCTATGATTCACAGCAGGTTGTGCTTTGTGCTTTCTTCCACATCAGATTCCAGCACCATCTCTCTTCTTCTGCAAAACAGGAGTTGTAGTAGGCCCAACCCTGACAATATGTTATGCTAGTGTGGCATTTCTTTTGACATCGTGTCTTCACCCTGTGACCCAATACAAAATACAAAAGAGAGGTTGAAGTGGCGGTGTGTGAAAACTTCCAGTCTCCAGTCAAACAAAGTGCAGGACCACCAGTACAGAAGCAGGATAGGTATTCTGCTCCAGCCATTCTCGTTGCCTCCATCCAGCACAACTTTGCAACCCAGAGCTCGTGGTTTACCCTCCCCCCCAGGTATCACAGGACCTCTTGTCCAAAATGGCTATGTGGTCACCAAGCTTTGGTGGAAAGTCCTATGTCTTTTGCAAAGGGCCATGGGGAAGCCAGGTGTGGGAGTTGTAGTGCCAACAGCTCTGTTGGCTCCACTGCAAAGGCCCTTGTGTTGTTGTGTTCTTGACTTGGCAGAAAGTCTTCACTGAGAGACCACAACTCTTGTAATCGTTCCGTTGTGCTGAAGGCCATTCATGGAAATAAGAGGAGGAGGAGGAGGAGGGAGCGGGGCTGGCGGTGGAAACAAAGTGCCCGCCATTTCTGAGTGAGTCTGTGGGTCCTGAACTGGAATAGGGCTCAAGGAACCAGAGTCACTCTGGATGGAGGCCAGGCTGCCTCCATCAAAACTGGTCATTTTTTTCTTCATTAGTTTCCTTTCTTTGGCTCTGCGATTTTGGAACCAGATTTTCACCTGCAAGAGCAAAACAGAGGAGGGGGGGGGGTAAAAAGAGTTTCCGTTACTTTACATTGGGAGCCTTAAAGATGGGGAAAGTCTTAAGCAATACTAGGCTCCATTAACAGAGAGAGAGAGAGAATCAAGATCAACGAAGTGTTAATACTGCTTTATAAAGCCTTGGTAAGACCCCACTTGGAATTCAGCATCCAGTTTTGGTCGGCACAATATAAACAAGATGCTGAGACTCTGGAAAGAGGGCAGAGAAGAGCAACAAAGATGATTAGGGGGCTGGAGGCTAAACATATGAAGAACAGTTGCAGGAATTGGGTATGTCTAGTAGTCTAATGAAAAGACATGATGCGCATTTTCCAAAGCACCAAAAGGGAAGGCAAGGAACAATGGATGGAAAGTTATCAAGGAGAGAAGCAACCTAGAACTAAGGAGAAATTTCCTGACAGTGAAAACAATCAACTAGTAGAACAGCTTGCCTTCAGAAGTTGTGGGTACTCCATCACTAGAGGGTTTTTTTTAAAGAGGAGACAGCCATTTGTCTGAAATAGTATAGGGTTTTCTGCTTGAGCAGGGGGGTGGATTAGAAGACCTACAAGGTCCCTTCCAATTCTGTTATTCTATGATTTCTGTGATTTGTTCTTGACCCAACATCCCCTAGTGAAACTAGTCCCTAGGAAGTAAGTCAAGGCCAATATTGTGTCCCTGCAGAGAAATACAGGTAGTCCTCAACTTAAGACCACAATTAAGCCCAAAATTTCTGTGGCTAAGTGAGACATTTGTCGAGTGAGTTTTGCCCCATTTTATGACCTTTCTTGCCACAGTTGTTAAGTGAATCATTGCAAGTATCAAGTTAGTGGCATGGCTGTTAAATGAATCTGGCTGCCCCCTCGTCGGAAGGAGCTTTTCAAAATCTGAGTGACCAAAAACTTGATGAGCATGGGGGAATATGCTGCTCGTAGCCATTCTAAACCAGTCAATAATTACATTTTCTATCAGGGCTGGATTAAGGTCAACCCATGCCTTAAGCACAATGGTGCTTAAGGGGAGCAAAGCCTCCAGGGCATGAGATGGGAAACAAATGTGACATCTGATGCCACCTGCAAGCTAAGCATTTAAACTTTATTTCAGCATTGAGCCAGTTATGCAGATGGAAGTCTAAGCAGTTAAGAACAATTACCTCCCCCCCAAAATTAACAAAAGTTGAGTGTAGTAATGAAACAGTGACGGGCGTGATAGCTAGAGGAAATATCTCTGTGGGGCCACCTTCCCTTGGGGCACTAAGCACGGGCTTAGTGGCTAATCCAGGGCTGCTTTTAATCATTTATCTATAAAAAGGACCACAGGAAAAGCACAGATTGCCTTGAATCTGCAAAGGTCCTAATGGAAGAGAATATTTGTAGCTCAGGGCTAACCCTGGTGGTCTCTGAGGTTGTTGCTCTGTTGCTTTTCATAACCCAGCTAGCTGACATCGTTAGTGCTAGCAGACACATCTGCAAGAAAATTGCCAAGCTCAGAGAGAGAGCATCAAGAACCTCAGAAGACATTCGCTCCATGTTTTCCCCACCCACCCAAGTGGTCCTCTGCTCTGAATTGGACAGAAGCCCCGACACACGCAGGTCGCGGAGGATGCTCTACCTGTCTCTCAGAAAGTCTCAGGTGTGCAGCGAGTTCAGACTTCCTTCGGATGGTGATATATCTGCTGTAGTGAAACTCCTTCTCTAGTTCTAACCTTTGATGATCTGTGTACACCACCCGGTATTTCTCTCTTGTTCTTGTTTTACCTGTTGAAAAGAGAAAGAAAAGTTTGCATTTGCTACTGAAACCATGAACCTGTCTAATCCAGGCTTTGGCTAAACAGGTAATGAAGACACACATATGCTGGAAAATACTAGCACACCTACTTTTGCTAAGCCTGTTTTCCAAGCAGAATTATAAATAATACCATTTATGAAAAATTACTATTCATTCTTTATATTGCTATGAAGAATAAATGTACTGTATGTAAGTGTACTGTATGTACACTGAGGGTTTATGCACTGGAGACAAATTCCTTGTGTGTTCAATCACACTTGGCCGATAAAGAATATTCCAATTCCAATATAAATAATACTATTGACAAAGCACCTCTGGTCTAATTCTTATGCTTCAAAAACGATTTGGAAGAAGTACTTTGTATGAACCCAGCATCTCACTGCTACTCATTAAAGCCACTCCTTTGTTTTAGGCTTCGGTGCAAGCTTACAAAAACATGCTGCTCTTTTAAAAGTGACATTCATGGAATGAGATGGTTTCTCAAAGCAGTGGTTGCTGATTTCCCATGAAGAATTCTTGGCAAAAGTCAGGTTGCCTTGAGAAATGGCAGAGAGATGCCACAATTGCATGAGAATCAGAGTTCTTTTCAATCATTTTATCAAAGTGTGCATGTAACCATATTGGCTGGGTCAGGGATAAGAAAGCATATTCAAGAATATTTTGGTTTTGCTCCATAAGCATCCTTACCCATAACTTCCAAAACCATTAAAAGCTTGCAAAAACATTCGCTAGTTCATCTGCTAATACTGATTGTGGTAGGTTTCTACAGACGAGAAAGAAGTAGATTGTGGCCAACAGCAGTTATTACAAGGCCATCAGAATTTAGATGGGCAGACATTTTGTGCTGGAAATATTAGCCATGCATGAATTTGTTCCTGGCCTGTAAACATGTCATTTTACACTAAACCTGAAGGGCCCCCCTGCCCCTCGTCTTAATGGAAGTCTTTCTCAGGCTGATCTTCAGAAGTATTAGACCATATCTTCAACCCTTTTGGTTTACGGGAATAATAGAGATAGTCCAGAATATCGAAAGGTCCACCCCAAAACAATGCACAAAAACACAAAAGCCTAACTGGCCAGAACCTGTTGGGCACTCACTGAATTTGCCAGCACACTGAATTTTTGCAGGACTGACGCTTATGTCCCAGATTTCCTTTGGTTTGCTTAGGATTTCTTCTTTTTTTTATAAAAGGCCAAGTTGCTATCACGTTGAACTTGTTTCTGATGACTTGATGGAAATACAATGTATTTTTCTTGACAATAATAGGGAATAATAGGCAGCTGTACATTAGGAGAGTGATCTAGGCAACCAGAAACCCAAAGATAAATATAAGTAGAGGGGAGATAAGTCATGAGTTGGGATCTTTTGCTTAAAGGTCCTACCTTTTGAAAGTAACAATAGATGCCAGCCTTGCTATGAAAGATTGTATTTATAGGAATTCCATTTTGTTCATACGTCAGAATGACAGATATCTTTTAGAAAGAGAAATACGCTTTGACTGTTTCCCTTTGGGGAAAATGACCGAACCAATAACATCTTAAGAACGTAATTTTGGTTTCAGTAATTTTCACAAAGCAGCACACATGATCTGCCGATGAAATAGCCTTCTTCTGTTTGGTACTCTACAGACATGTAGAGACCATGTATATCACAACATTATACAAATAACATGCACATATGACATTTGTGCGATGATGTGACTTTCCTGCCCTGAATCAGGAACTTTGTGGCAGAGAGAGTCAAGCTATTTTTCCAAAGCACCAGAAAGCAAAATAAAAATAAAAATAAAAAAACCTCTTAAAGTTCTTCCTTTTAAAAACAGAGGAACCAAACAGGCATTGAAACAGAGGCTGGGAAGTAGAATATGAGGATATACGAAGGCTAAAAAGAATAGTTTTTTTTTTTAGTGAGATGTGAGAAGTAAGTAGGGAAGGAGAGGGGTGGGCCCTGGACTGGAATGTGTAATGGGAATTTGTTAAAGGAATGGTGGAAGACCCATTTAAAGGGGTCTTTTGTAATCAGTGAGAATCAGGTTGTTGACTCTGAACAAAACAACTCGCCAGGTGTTTTAAAACCGAGACCTGTTTTAAGGATGCTCCAGTTATTCTAGCAGTCTGAGGCTCTGCCTTGCTCTTTGGGGTGGGGGGGAGCAGATTTCCCCTCGGCCATAAAATTCACAGAGCATTTTTTAGGAACACAATAAAAGGGCCTCTTTATTTGCTGTGAAAACCATCGGTCTTTCCGGCAATATAACTGCTAAAGAAAAGGAACAGAAGCCAGGATGCATATCAAAGCCCCCCTTCCCTCCCCCACCCAAAAAAAAGTGTCAAAAGAAGGTCTGTTGCTTGATATGGCAGATCAGCCCCATGTCTGAAGACAATGGAATCAAGGGACAAGGCAGAGCAGGATGAGGTTCCTGAACCTCACACCTAGTTTATAAAGAAAATAAATTAACATTCAAATTGCCCCTGGTTTCCCTTGTCTTCTCTGCTTGAGCCTAGCTCCTGTTTTACATCAGGGCCGGCATCTTCCTGGTCACAAGAATTTGTGAATTGGTCCACGTCTGTGAATTCAACAGGACAACAAAGTCAGTTGAGCTCTGCCTCCCCGTTTGGAAATTCCATCCCTTTCCAGTTCCGTCCAGGCCAAGGAGCTTCAAAGGGTTGAGGAGAGGTTCACCAACAGCCTTCGCCAGCCTGGCGTCTTCTAGGTGGGCTCCACGAGGGTGAGGGAGAAGGTTTCTATCTCAGCGTCTCTGGAGAACCCCGAGTGGAAAGAGGAAGCCAAATGGGACAAGGTCTTGAAGGATATTTTGGCTCTAACATCTGAAGGGTGCTAGGCTGGGGAAGGCTAAGCTTCCCCAGACAAGATTTTGAAAGGAGCTGAGCATACTTTTTCTGAGGGGTCCTTGATGCTCTCTCAGCTTGGTTGTTTTCTTGCAGACATTTCATTACCCAAACTAGGTAACATCACCTGTGCATTGATGATATTAGCTAGTTTGGGCAATGAAACATCTGCAAAAAAAAACCCCTCAACCAAACTCAGAGAGCACCAAGGATTCCTCATTTCAACCCTGAGCTACTACAAATATTCTCCTTTATCAATACCCCCAGAAGGTAGAAGCTTTAAGAAGATTGTTTGGGCATCTTCCATCCATCTCTTAGTCAGTGTCGATAAAATGATTCCGACAGCAGTATTGAAATCTAGCTAAGCTTTCTTTTAACCTCCGACTACAAATGTGGTTTAGGCTTTGCATCGTTAATGTTTATTTTTCCTGAAAGAAAGCTTACATACATGGGATTCAACATTTTATTTCATGACTAGACCTTCATAATCCTTCTCTCAGTTCACGATTCTCAACATTTTTGATGAGTCTCTACCCTGATAGGGCAACATTATTTTATTTCTACCACTTCTTTCAGCATTGTATGCATTTCTAGT
The DNA here is from genome assembly GCF_001527695.2 of Protobothrops mucrosquamatus. Lineage (NCBI taxonomy): Eukaryota > Metazoa > Chordata > Lepidosauria > Squamata > Viperidae > Protobothrops > Protobothrops mucrosquamatus. The sequence continues at coordinate 830,448 of NW_015386404.1, read as the reverse complement.
GTTAAATTAAATAATAAAAGGTTGCTTTATCTCTTATTCCTGAGTTGTAACACACACAAGGGGCACCAACTCCATTCCAATCCATAGAAGCAGTACAGAATGAATTTCCTGTTTGAATGTCTTTGTGTTTAAAGAGTTAAAACTCCATGGAAGTTACTATTGTCTCATTTAACAGCTGCCAAGTAAAAACATCTTGACTGTTGAACAATACTTACTAGTTGTCTATCTGCTGCTAAGAGCAACTGGAAAGAGAGTTTGGTGCAGTGGTGGGATTCAAATATGTGAACAACCGGTTCTCTGTGTGGATGCCGATTCCGGAAGTCCATTTTGGGCCTGGGCAACAAAAAATTAGCTACCGGTTCTGCCAAACTGGTGCAAACTGACTGAATCCCACCACTGGTTTGATGTAGTACAGAAGACACTGGGCCAGATCTAGGTGGAGATCTCCACCCTCATCCATGAAAACATACTTGGTGACTTTTAAGCAAGTCAATCCAAAACACCTCTCTGAACTGTTGCTATCGGGAAAGAAATAATAACAATAACAATAATAGAGTTGGAATTGCATGATCACAGCCCAAATTCCTCATTTATGATGTAACCTAAGCCTAAGTCAGGGAACTTCAAGACTTGTGGACCTCAGCTCCCAGAATTCCTCAGCCAGCTGGCCTAAGTCTAAACCTAAACTTAACCCTTCAGATATCTCCATTTTTTCAGTTATGGCTTTTTGGCTCTGGAATTGGCTTAGCAGAGATATTTAACTGGTTGAATCATATTTTGTAGTTATCAAAGGCTTTTTAGTGCAGCCTTTAATTGCTGCCATTTAGACTCCTTTTGATGTTTTTGAACACCTGACTGCAGATGAGGGTTCGTAGTTTGCTCTGATTTCCTCAGTAATTAGTTTGTAACAGTGATAACTTTTTTGCTATGTATCTATGAATAGTATGATGTTTTGCAAATTTTCATTTAAACTGAAGAATATTTTAAAGAATTTAAAATAAGCCAAATCAAAATTAAATTAGTTGGGTATTTCCCTCCCACTCTAGTCAATCTTAAATGATTGGTAATATATTCACGGAATCCTAAGTATTCTGTAAAATTTTATCCATGAATTTTTTAAACTGGGTGTTGGCCAGGATTGCCTGGCAATCAAAAAGTGTCTGACATTTTTGTGTGTTCATGTTGTTTTAGAAAATTATCTCAAGATCTGACAATAACCCTATCAGGTAGGACACTACTGAATTTTAAACCTCATTTTGCATGGATTTTCTTACAATGTATATGTACTGTTCATTTTTCATTTGTTATTCCACCTTTTACCTACTAGATGTATAAGATGATTAATGCAAAAATTAAAAAAATATCACAAATGTTCAGATATAGAAGGACTGTAGAACAATGTAGTGCAAAATATCCCAGGGTTATGTCTAATAAAATACATTATTGGCTAAGATTATGAGCTCCAAGGTACAAATAACCAATTTGGAATTTAGACTGATCATGGATTGCAATAAAGTTCTCTTCTCTTCTCTTCTCTTCTCTTCTCTTCTCTTCTCTTCTCTTCTCTTCTCTTCTCTTCTCTTCTCTCCTACTCTACTCTACTCTACTCTATACTCTCTCCTACTCTACTCTACTTTCTTGTTTTAAATGATTGGGATTACACATCATGAGTTTTGTTTGGGTTTGGCTTAGTGTGTTGTATGAATCCAGATTTGGTGGCTTGAAGGCTTTTAAACCAACAGCTAAGACAATGAAGAGACAAATCATGTCTGTCTAATCATGTTTATTCTGTGAAGCATACTAAATCTAGAAGCTCTTTTTAAAGGCTATAACTTAATCCTTGGGCAGGAAAAGGTTCCTGTTGAAGTAAAATCAGGCAGGTATCTGGCTTGTTCTTTTGTCTCATCCATGAGAAAAGGTTCCTACACAAAGGAATTACTGTTTGGTATTGTTCATCTGGCCAGTTTCAGAGATTTTGAGTGAATTATGATGAACAGAAATCAAACCACCATCTGTGCTGGAGGACTGAAGTGAAGATACCAGGCCGGAGAACATGGTTTTAAGTTGTGAAGGTGCTGTTGCTAAAAACTGGGTATCCACCTTTCTCTCCTAAGGCCTTTAAAGGTTCTTCATGTGCTAGAAGCCTGCTTTGTGAAGAGTTAATCTGCACTGGGAGAAACTTCCAAAAACTGTGAATGCACAACTTTGCATATAGTGACAGTGTAGGAAAGATTTCAGAGGACTTGCAGAGGCTTCCCCACCTAACAGTCAGACTACAATGCTCAGAATTCACAGAACTGCAATGCGGACCAAGATTTCTGGGAGTTGTAGTTCAACACATCTGTAAGACACTGGTTCAGAGAAATCTAGTTTAATACTCCAGAGTGGGATAATGGTTCAGGTGTTGGACCAGGGTTCAGATCTGTCTTCAGGCATGGGTTCTCAGTGGCTGATGTTGAGGCAGCCCCTCTCAGCTGAGCCTACCTCACAGGCCTACTTTATGGGGATAAAATGGAATTTCCCATTGAAATGAAAATATACAAATGGATCATTGAATCATATCTGAGCTGTAGCCAGCTAGTCATTTGCAATTGTATAAACCTGTCCATTCCCCACCATCCAGTCAGAGCTGAAGAAGCTTCTTGGATGAGATGAGAAACTAACAAGAAAGTCCAGTTGCCTCCTGAAAAGCACCTTTGGGATAACTATGACCTGAATGACGGGGAATCTCCATAGACATTACTCCAGAGCAAAGTTTTAACCTCCTTTCTGCAGCTTTGGATGCACCTGGATCTATTGAGAAAAAACAACCAAGGGGAAAACAGGTGTCGTTGGGAACAATCCAAAGGCAAGTCAGAACAAGATGGGGTGGCATCATGAAATTGTGGTTATTTTTGTTTAAATGTGTAACTCCCCCAATGAATTTGAGGGTGGGGGAGAGCAAACAAAGGGTTTGGAGAAAAGTTTGACTTCATTGCTGAAGTCCTTTGCTTACCTACATGCATCCTATACTTACCCTAACTCTAACCTTACGCTTACTTCAGGTTAACAATGAGCAAAGCTTTCATCTTATCTCAGTGCCTGCCCTCCTTGAGAATAAGAGAGTTGGAAGGGACTTTGGAGGTCCTCTAGTCCAACCCCTGCCCAAGCAGGAAACCCTAGCCTAGGCTATTCCAGACAAATGTATATCCAATCTCTTCTTAAAAAACTTCCAGTGATGGAACAGCCAAAACTTCTGGAGGAAAGCCGTTCCACTGATTGTTCTCACTGTTAGGAAATTTCTTCTTAGTTCTAGGTTGGATCTCCCCTTAATAATCTTCCATCCATTACTTCTTTTCCTGCCCTCAGGTGCTTCCTCCCCTCCCCCTTTGTTTCTGGTCCATTATAGTCAGTGGCCCAGAAAAACTTGTGAACTCATCTATAACTGATTTATTTTGCTACCTTGCATGATAAGCATTGTCCATCTAATAATCATTTCAAACTGGGAATTGCCACAAAGAAGAGGGGGTCAAGCTATTCTCCAAAGCACCTGAAGGCAAGACAAGAAGCAACGGATGGAAACTAATCAAAGAGAGAACCAGCCTAGAACTAAGGAGAAACTTCCTGACAGTGAGGACAATTAATCAGTGGAACAATCTGCCACCAGAAGTTGTGAATGCTCCAACACTGGAAGTTTTAAAGAAGAGACTGGACAGCCATTTGTCTGAAATGGCATGGGGTTTCCTGCCTGAGCAGGGGGTTGGACTAGAAGACCTCCAATGTCCCTTCCAACTAGTCTATTCTATTATATATATGGAAGTGTATCTTAGATGGGATTTCCCTTTTTTGGGGGGGTTGGAACAATTGGTTCTCACTGTTCCCACCCAAATGGCCCTGAGTATCAATAACAAAATATGGTGATAAAGGGAAGAAGAGGAAAAAATGCTACTAAGCTAATATTTGTAATGGCATTTCAGTCTGTTTCTTAACGGTTTCTCTGACAAAATATTTTTTGCTCCAAGAAAAGTCTGTCTGTGGGCAGGTCAAGAGTGTTTGGTAATGGGCAGCCTACCTCAATGGAAGTCAGCCTGAAACTTTTGAATCTAACATCTGTCCTCACAGTGGAGCAGCTGGCATGGTGCGTGCTAAATAAGCCTTCAGAAGCAACTGAATGTCTCAGCAGAGCTTGGCCATCTGCCATGCAACTATAGAAGGAACTTTATGGTCCATCTCCAAACAACAAGTTATTTCCAAGGTGTTTTGCCATCCTTGAAAAGTCTGCATTATCATCAAAACAGTACCATATGAATGTCCTTGTAGGAGGAGACTTGCCATAAACAATTGTGTATTTTTATCATGGTTTGTTGAATAAACCACAACTTTTTAGCAACACACATAGCCCAAACCAAGCAAACCACATTCCTGCTTAATGGAAGGCATGAATCCAGCCAAAGTTAGGCCAAAATGTGCATTCTTCCTCTTTCAAGGAAGGAGGAACTTCCTCTCCTCAAAAAGATGTGAGCTGCCTAGAGAAGAGCAGTGGAAGGATCCCAGATATTGAACCAGCCCTTCTTCTCTGAAAAGCACTTTTTTTTTAGTTTAGAAAAACAAACCCAGTCTAGCCTATGACAGAGGTCCATAAAATGGCGTTAAGATGTTTGCCTTGCTCTTCTGCATATTAAGACTGGGATGAATTGTCAGAGCAATTTATGGGCAGCTGGGTTGAGGACCTACAATACGTAAGAAAGCCCATGTCCCTAGACTTTGGATCTCATTCCCTCAATAGCTCAGCCAGGAAGACTTTGGAAAGTACATTCTACATATTCTAGTTATGAACCCACTTGCTCTGGCTGAACGCAGAGCTTGAAGGGAAGGCTTCTGGTCCAGGTAGGTTAGATGCTAAGAGCTTCACCAGAATTAGCTGTGAGGCTAAAGCATGACTACTAACCCCTTGGATTTCATATGATGAAACGGGACCACAATGTGCATTTATTTGGATCCGTATTGAGGACATTTTCCAGTATTCCAGAGATGACTAGAAAGAACAACTGTCTCTCTGGGCTTGTAACATTCTTATTCAAAGCTCTTCTCTGTCTGCTGCAACACAAAAGTTGGGCCTCCAGTTGCACAAGGAAATAAATTCTTATTTGGTTAGACCTTTTGCCATCTAGAGCCTTTCAAAGATGTGGCCCACCAGCTTCACCAACCACCAACAGGAGTCATAGCCTTATATTTTCTAGAAATATACCAATGGTACATTCTGTTAGTCAAAAACCCTTCTTTTGATGTGTTCACATCATGCTAAACCCAGGTTAACAAAACACAAGTGCACTCTTCACCAAACAAACCATCTTTACTTTCAAGGAAATGAGTCAAACAAGATGCTAACAGAAAGGTTGAGTTCCCCCAATATAGTGAAACACAAGCTATGTAACCCTGTTTTAAAGCATTGTGCGAATCCAGAGGTTCTGCTGTAGCCTCCTCTGGATGCAATTCTGAGAACCATAAAACCCATACTAGCTGGGAATTCTGGGATTTGCAGTCTGAAAGGGCCAGAAAAGGTCAAGTCAAGAAAGGGAATTCAATTATACAGGCAAGTTGTGAACTAGAGGCTGCTCTGACTGTCTCTCTGTCTGTCTGTCCATTCATCCATTCACCCATGTATCTATGATACTATCCATAGGCTAAATGTATTAGGGGTTTCTATAGGCAATCTTTTGGTAACTTAATTCGAACCAGAGTTTTACTTCTTATTATCTGCAGACCCCACCATCTTACCCTATTTGATTTATATGAGAAATTGGAGAGCCACTGTTAAAAACAGTTCTCTAAACTAAGTCTTTTTTATTATTCAGGAGCTCTCAAGAAAAATGTTTAAATATTTATTTATAAGCGGTTAGTTAGAAACTAATTTGCCTTGAAAATTGCCAGTTTTTGTTCATAATCCTGACATAATTTACTGCCTTACAACGGTGTTTTTCAAACTGGGCAACTTTACGAATATGTGGAGCTGAAGTTCCAGAATTGTCCAGCCCCACAAATCCACACATCTTAAAGTTGCCAAGCCTCTCATTTACATCAAGGGGACTAGATTGGAAGTTCTGCAAATCCTTTTTAACACAAATCAAAAACTAGAGATGAGAGACAAGACCAAGTAAGGCATAGGTAACAAAACAGTCTTAATTGCTAACTCTTTTCCCCCACTCAAATTCCTTCAAATGTCTCTTGAATACTATAATCAGAGTTTCCAAATGAGGGAGGCTGTGAATTCTGGATATAGTAGCTCAAGGCATCTAAAGAAGTGTCATATTTAAGTGTATTTAATCAAAATCTGTGAATTTATAAAACTCACATTGTACTGAATCTTATTTAACAATAACAGAGTGTTGTGGTTCTGGTGCTACTTTGAACCATGAACTCAAACAGCCTGGGGCCACACAACAAATTCAACTGGATATTTTTTTACTACTTGACTAAATCTTATCTAGCATATTACATGATATGAAGACAGGTAGAGCGTTATGGAGACCTATTACCAGTGCTTTTTTTGAAAAAAAAATAAAAATAAATAAGGTGCCAGAACTCACACATGTCATACAACCCGCCTTGCCTACCCTACAAGGTTCCATCCAAAAAAGGTGCTGGAACTCCGTTCTGGGTGTTCTATGACAAAAAAAGCCCTGCCTATTACTAACTGATTAAAATATACTAATATATTAATATGGCATTATTTGCATCTGACTAGTTGGTTAATAAAATATTTGCAAGCAAATAACGAAGCTCGGCCCCAAGAAGTCCACAGCTCAGCTACATCTGAGCTACATCTATTCTATATTTTAATATTAGCCTTAATGCAGCTGTAACTAATTCTCTTATACCTGCTCTAGTTTTAGCATCAAGGGAGACAATTTCCCAGAATGTCTGAGCTGCATTTTATAAAATCATATGCAATCTCTTTCTCCTGCCCTCTTGGTTAAATCCATTGCTATTAACATACTGGAGGGTACTCTATCAAGAGATCAAACGTCTGTTCTGCTTTCTTAGATTCCTGCATTCTGAGGGGCGTCTAGCCTGCTATGCAAGAGTCCCTTTTATCCTGAGCATCCATTTGAAATGTTAATGGCGGTTAGCCTGGAAATGAACCCAGGTGAGTAGGATCCTTGCTGCAAAAGTCCCTGTGGTGACCGAAATCTTTCCATGCCTGCAAGCCTTGCTCCTTAAATGCCAGTTCGGTTCTGCTGTCATGCAAATAAATTTTAAGAGGTGTAAAGTTCACCATTCTGGGTTGATTTCAAGTGCAGGGGGCTGATGCAGACTCACAGGTATTTAGAGGAAGAAGCTTTGAAATAAAGGAGACGATCTGTAGCTCAGGGCTGAAACGAGGGGTTCCTCTATGCTTGCTGAGCTTGCTTGTTTTCTGGCAGATGTTTCACTATCCAAACCAGGTAACATCATCACTGCTGATAAGGCTACCTAGTATTGGGTAATGAAACATCTGCCAGAAAACCACCAAGCTCAGAGAGCACCTCAAGCTCTGAAATAAAGAGGATTTGGGTGAAGATTGTAATGTGCATCGTGTATGGCAGGAAAACTGTGTTGGTCTGCAGGGGTGCCAAAATCAGCCTGCTAGCACTTTTTTTCCTGATTTATTCGTGAGCTGCAACTCACTTTATCTGGTGCTGCCAGAAAGATTGTTCAGCTGGTTTGCATTCAAGCCTCACAAGCCAACCCAACGTTAATGATCAACATATCCAAATCTTCACTTTTTCAGGAGCAGATCCCACTCGGTGCCACAGCAGTTCTACCCCTTATCTTGCATCAGGAGTTGAAGTTTTTTTTTCTTCAAAAAATCAATTTCTTCCTCTTCCAACCCATTTTTCCTTACTCACACCCTTCCCCTTAAAGGAGCCTTTTTTAAATGAATACATCATGTGATCATTTGCCAGGAGAACCAGATTATTGGGAGAATAAATCACAGTTGAGGTTCCAAAGCCCGATCAGAAGATGAGAAAACCCCATTTTGGTTTGGGATAATGTTCGGTTTCAGAAAGTTGCCAGCATGAGGAAAGGCTTTGGAGAGGGAGGGAGGGGGGGGTTTAGGCTGCCAACATACCTGTTGAAGTAGATTGGGCCGTTTTCCTCATCCATTCGTAGGAGCCGTGCCGCTGGTTGAGGGGAGGAGAATTTGCCTCGGAATTCATGGTGTCCAGAGAAGGTAAAGTCAGAGAACCAGCAGGATTCAGGGAACTGTAATCAGCAGAAGAGAAGGAGACTTGTCCAGGAGAAGACCTGTTGATCTGGGTGGAAGTTATGGTGCTGGAGGTTCCTAGGCCATAAGCACCCCAATCCTCTCTGGGCAGCCCGTAATGTGTCCCCCATGTCCCTGAAGGTTGTCCACGATTCTCCACACTTTGGGGATGATGGTATCCTATGTAATCTACATAAGGTGTGGAAGAAGGAAAGTTTTGCGCTGGTAGGTTGCTGCTGCCGTTGCATCGTACAGAACCTGGATACATCCTGGCTTCTTTTTCCAAAATATAACTCACATAGATGAAGCTCATCCCCTGGCTTCTTCTTGGCCAGGCATCCTGCTCCCTGGGGGAGGGGAGGCTGATTTCACACGTCCTCTTCTCTCTCTCCCTCTCTCTCTTTTTCAAGCCTAAACCTAGACTGGCTTTGCCGACGGTTCAGGAGGTGTCTTTACTACCCATCCTTGACAATAGGATCCCTGGTGCTGGGCTAGCAGTGGATTGAGGTTCTGCCTAATGTCAAAGATAACTGGCTACTCCCAACCATTTGCATTCAAATGAAGGGTTGGTCATCTCGCAACCCCACCTTAGAGTTGGCTTGCTGATTTCTCATGGAGCCTTCCGGTCCTGGGCCAGGCACGGATTCAGTGTGTTTGTTCTGGGAATGTTGGAAAAAACAAAGTACAACTAACCACAGGCTAAGTCATAATGTGATTTCTTTGATTTGGGATTATTTATTAGGCTTGTGTGCCATCCATCTCATCTAGAGGCAATTCTGAGTGACTTGCAAACATTAAAACCAGTATCCATTAAAGGGATAAACCAATAAATCACAATAATAATGAGAGTTTATCAGTAAAAGGTGGGAGGAAAAGGGAGCGCAAAGATTAGCATTGTATAGGAATCTAACCAATGTGGTTTGTAACTCATTGGTCATCATTGTAGGTGAGCTTTTAAACTTATTCAATATTCATCTCGTGAGTGAAGCCAGCCATTCATTTCAGATGTGATAGATCTTTATGTCACAAAGAGCAAAAGCTTTTAATTCTAGATAGGTGATCCTATGTTCAATCACAATTAATAGAACAGCTCAACAGTTGAATGAATGTGTGTATGGAAAGGCATTTATCTGCAATTTCATGAAAAGATGTCATACAATTATTTTTAATGAAAGAAATAAGGAAGAATTTAAGGTACACGTGGCAGACAAAGCATGTGATTAAAAAAACAAAACCAAGTGATAACACAAACCATTTCATCCTCTTCGTTCTTCAGGGTTATAGCAGCTGATTTGTGTTCTCCGAGAAGTTGGAGAAAAATATTGGGGTGTAAACTGTTTTGACACTGTTTCTTGATGAGCAACCAAAACATCATAAAAAGGGATGGGGGGGAAAAAAATAAAAAAATTCCTTAAGGATGTGCTACTTAGTTGACTTTTGTGAATGACCTGACACTTTTGAGGGAACTCTGCCTTAAAGAGGTGAAAAGTGTTTGAAGATTGCTTTTCTTTAAGCAGCAGGTCAAAGAGTTTGAGATGTTTGGCTTCTGAATTTAGAGGCATCTTTTTAACTGTGTGGAGTGAATAGATTTGTTCTTTTCTGCTTTTTTTTTTTTTAAAATAAAGATTCCTACATCAGCTGGGAAAAGCTTTGGAATGGTTTTGATGATGTAGTTTCTGGAATACCCTCACGTGAAGAATTAATTTATAGGCTGTACAGGCAGGTCCAGTCTGAGAGACCAGAAATAAAATATTTACTCGTGTGTTTTTCTGCCTGTGTTGTTTTTAGTCCATTGAAGTCAGTGGTCCAGTAATTGTGAAACCTAAACTATGTTTTTTCTTTGTTGAGTGCAAGACATTGATGGATCTGATCACTTCAAATATTAAATTATATTTTTGGCATTTGTGGAATTTAGTACAGTGTCCCTCCAACTTCCTAAAATTTATTCTTTATATACAGACTAAATGAATAAGGTTCTGAATGGAATTTCCTATTTTACCTTATAAGCTGCGCTCTTTTATATGATGTCCTGATTGTTTAGATCAGGGGTGGCAACTTTAAGACCTGTGGACTTCAAATGGCTGAGGAATTCTGGGAGTTGAAGTCCACAGGTCTTAAAGTTGTCAAGATTGGACACCCCGGATTTAGACAGAGCATTTCCCTGTTTTTAGCAGAATCTGCCATCGGTGTTGATGAAGGATAGGACAAATACTGGATTCACACATTCACACACATTTAGTTATGGTTTGAGGGATCCTTGGTGCTCTCTGAGCTTGCTTGTTTTCTTGCAGACGTTTCATGACCCAAACTAGGTAACATCATCAGTGCTAATAGTGCTAGTTTGGGTCATGAAATGTCTGCAAGAAAACAAGCCAGCTCAGAGAGCACCAAGGACCCCTCATGTCAACCCTGAGCTACAAATATTCTCCTTTATTAGTTATGGTTCGTTTAATAAGCTTCAAATGGGCTAGGTTCATAATGGTGATCCCTAAATTCTGGTATAGCAGTCACAATGGGTTTGCACAATAATTCTAAGTTAAAACTAAAGAAACCATATTTACCTTACCACAAAGAAGTTGTGGGAATATACCTACATCAGGATACAAATTACTACACAGTGGAACTACCAACTCGAAAGTGGAAGTAGAAATTGACTTGGATCCTGATCTGCTTCATTTAATGGGCTTCTCCATCTCTAACCTTCAGTTAGGACAAAGTGGATCACCACTGTATTACTGACTTATAGAACTAGATGAATCTAGTTGAAATAAGATGCAATTGTTTGTGCCTCCATAAGTTGTGGGAACCCTGCCATAGTCTAGTATGTTGTGGGAACTGTTTAACAGCAGATGGCAATACTTAGGAAAGCCGAGCCATGTTGGCGAGCTGGAGAGACGTATTGAAATTCAGCTAATAGGAAACCAGGTTTAGATGGACGAGAACCAAATAGGATTGATTTGGTAATGGTACTTTTGAAAAAGAGGTTAGAAATGTAGAAGGTTGCAAACTGTGTACCAGCAGTGATGACGTGGCTGCAGAAAAGAGCTAAATGCAGTTTCAGGCCACATCAATAGAAGTGTAATTTCCAAACGACAGGAAATTCTTATTTCATGTTATTCTGCCTTGGCTTACAGCATCTTGACTATGCTGTCCAGTTAAGAAGGATTCAGAGAAAGTAAGCCCTATGAAGTGGGATGGGATGTTCAGAGCATGTTTAACCCTGAGAATAATAGAATAACAGAGTTGAAAAGGGATCCTGGAGGTCTTCTAGTTCAACCCCCTCCTCAAGCTGGAGAAAAGATGGCTGGGTGGGGATGTGGGTATTGGCCACTGTGTAACTGTAACCCTCCTTAATTCTTGTTAATTTCTGAAGACTTCAGGCAGGCAGGGAAGGAGAAAAGGTCTCCTCAAAATTGGAAGGGTCTGGTGGACATTCTTGCTTAGTATACGGGAACCATGGCAGGACTCGCTTTGTGGAAACTCTACAAACACACCACTTTAGTGAATAGCCCAGTACTTCCTTGTTTGCTGTCATAAACCCACCTGGATTTCTTTTCTTTCACTGCTTCTTTGGTAACTAATTTGCTTCGGAAAAAACTCTAGAGAACAAAACAATGACCCCTGTCCCTTCCCCCAGGCAGATGTGCCCATAAATCAGTAAAGGAAGAAAGTGGATTTCTCCCCCCCCCCCTTTTTACTATGGCATCAGATCTAGCCTTCCAGGAACTGCTCCTTTCTAAGGTAATTGTTCAACCTGGGATTCTTTCTTGAACCTTTTCCTACCTCCTCATTTTTGAGGCTAAAATTCTCTAGCATTATGGCTTGCTCGTTCCTCTTTTTTTGGCGTGGGGAGATGAGATTGTGGCTTGATTTCAAATGAATGTCAGCAGCATTTTATTTCATCCATGGGCCAATCTGTGAGATTAGGTCTCGAGTGAGGAGAGATTCCAGAAAGCCGCTCTGTGTGGTCATTGAATTGTGCAGCCATCATACACAACCTGAGTAGAACAGCTTTGGGATTAAATTACTGAGAACTTAAACACCTACACGAGACAGTAAGTCCATCCACTAGCTTACTCCTGGATCCTCAGTGGGGCACCTGGGAATGAGCAGTCCACCAAGATTGGTCGATCACCAAGCAGGTCCATGTCCACCTATTTTTATTTATTTAGATTCTTCTAATGAAACATGGATGGGAAAACAGCAGGCTAGCAAACAAAGTGTTAGCTTTAACCTAATCTGGAATTCCAAGCATAACTTTGAACCCCACGTAGACCCCAGAATATAAGGGGCTGAAGGAAAATGCTTTGGTTGGAAAGGTGGGAAAGAAATCAGGGATAAACCGAGATGGTAGAAAGCACTCCAAAGGGAGAAGGTAGAGAACAATTAACCAGGTTCCTTTTTGAGAAAGAGATATTTTGCAATGGGCCATATTCAATATAGCAGCCATTTTGTGAGACTGCCCAAAATACATTTCCTATATTTCTAATGGATCAAAATGTTTGGGGAAGCCTAGATTAAGCCATGTTTGAATTAAACCAGATTTTGTTTCTGTGATGATATTTATAGCTAAGCCATGCTTTTTAAATCCATGATTTCTGGGGGAAAAAAAATCACAACTGGGTTTATGGAGAGTTTTGTTTGTTTATTTGTTTGTGCATTCAAGCTAACATTGATTCCTGGTGATTACCTGGATAAATCCCTTCGTTTCAGAAGTAGTTTGCCATTGCCTCATTCCTAGGGCTGAGAGAGAATGTCTGGCCTAGACTCACCCCAATGGCTTTGTGCCTATGGCAGGACTAGAACTCAGAGTCTTTTGGTGCCTCGTGCTCTAACTACTAGACCAGGGGTGTCAAACTGCCGGCCCACAGGCCGGATGCGTCATGGCGAAACCCTGCCCATCCCATTGCCGGCAATGGCAAAAAAGTCACGATACTTTGCGACACACCATGTGACATTGTGAGTTTGACACCCCTGTATTAGACCAAGGGTGTCCAACCCTTGCAACTTGTGGACTTCAACTCCCAGAATTCCCCAGCCAGCATTGCTAAGATAAAAAGAAGACACTGCTTAATGAAATATATGAATTCAGCCAAAATGGCCCACGGCACAACAGGATATGCACATTTGGCAAAGAGATACCTCATGGCTTACAAGACAGATTTCACTTTTCTCAGATTGCACTAAACTCATTCCTAATCAGTAACCTAATGGCTCAGATGTAGGTGTGATTCCAGCCACTGAAATCAAACTGTATTCAGAAGAAACCTTCCTGATTTGGGGCTAGATGTTTAAGGGGTTTGCAGGAATTTGACTGCCACTTATGGAACAAAAGCATTCGGTTAGAAGCTTCACCCCTAATTTCGTCTGCACAAAGACAAGTGGAAAAGAGAGGTGAGTAACAGGAAAGAGATGTTCACAGTTGGGGCTAAATCAACAAAACCAGCAGTCTATCCACAGCTGCTCTAACCTCTGCAGTTGTTTGATCTCATAAATATTACGTGAGGTGAACAAATACGGTTATCCTGAGCTCCTGAGCTTAGGATGCAGAAAAGTTTCTTCTGTTTGGAAATTCCAAAGGTGCTTTTCCAAAAGGCACCTGGATTTTCTTTCTTTTTCCCCCTTGGAAATGTTTTGCTTCTCATCCAAGATGCTTCTTCAGTTCAGAATATTTTCAAAGGAAAAAAAACAAAACCCAAGAAAGTCCAATTGCCTTTTGGAAAAATACCTTTGGGACAACCACGACCTGGATGATGGAGAATCTCCATTGGTATTCCATTGAACAGTATTTCCTGTTGTGTTTTTGAGAGACACGGTTATGTCTTGGAAATTGTGGAGAGAGAAGACTCACCAAAGGAGAACCATCCCCATATTGCTGTGCGTTGACTTCCCTGAAGACGAACGTAGCGATGTTGCATCTACAGACTCCCCAAATGAAATAATTGGAGGAAGGGAGGGAAAAAAAAGCTTAAGAAGATCTTAGTCTGGTGGGGAGTAGAGTAGAGTAGAGTAGAGTAGAGTAGAGTAGAGTAGAGTAAGTAGAGTAGAGTAGAGTAGAGTTGGAAGGGATCTTGGAGGTCTTCTAGTCCCCCTCCTCAAGCAGGAGAACCTATACCATCTCAGACAGGTGACTGTCTACCTCTTCTTAAAAACCTCCAATGATGGAGTGCCCATGATTTCTGGTGGCAAGCTGTTCCACAAACACTTTCTCCCCACCCCAGATGGGAGTAGAATAGAAGGATTCCAAAGAATATAACGTTCATTTACAGAATAAGAATTATTAAGAATATAAATCCTATCAATTTTATTTCCCACCATTTCGTCAGAACCGAAGAAGCTTCTTAGATGAGAAGCGAAACATTTTCAGGGGGAAAACCCCCAAGAAAGTCTAGTTGCCTTTTGGAAAGCACCTTTGGGTGAACCATAACCTGGATGATTGACAATCTCCATAGACATTCTGTCTGGAAATTTCACAAATCTGAGCCATTCTCAGCTGAATGGCTATAATCAGCAGAAGCCAGATTGGTGGATTCAAACACAGAAATTTCAACCAATCAGAATAGAGCTGGAAGGCACTTTGGAGGTCCTCTAGTCCAGCCCCCACCTATACCATTTCAGACAAGTGACTGTCTAGTCTCTTCTTAAAAACCTCCAGTGATGAAGCACCCACAATGTCCGAAAGCAAAGCTGTTCCACTGGTTGATTGTTCTCACTGTCAGGAAGTTTCTCCTTAGTTTTAGGTTGCTTCTCTCTTTGATTAGTTTTATTTTACTGAGAAACCGTTTTGTACCTACTATCAGATGTGTGGTGAATAAATCTTTCTTTCTTTCTTTCTTTCTTTCTTTCTTTCTTTCTTTCTTTCTTTCTTTCTTTCTTTCTTTCTTTCTTTCTTTCTTTCTTTCTTCCCTTCCTTCCTTCCTTCCTTCCTTCCTCCTCCACCTCCTCCTCCCTCCCTCCCTCCCTCCCTCTCTCCCAATACATTTGCCCACTGAGTGGCCTTAAAAACAGCTTTAATGGCCGGAGGAGGAAGAGAATAAATTAAATCCCTGGGGAAGAAGTTTCCTGAGCTTTAGAGGTCCTCCGTTTCCTCTGTAGCATCTGGCAGCAATTGCTGATGGAGGCAGGAATGCAACCGGTGGGACCATTGCATTATCCCAAGGACAGGTTCATGTTATTAAGGCCTCTATTTTCAACACGCTGTTCTGCAGATGGCTGGACAATCCTCCCCCAACGCCACAGGCAGTCCAATGCATCTGGAGAGGGCCAAGTCGGAGAAGACTAAATTAAGGTGACCCTGTCCACTTGTCTTGGCTCCACACTTGAGTTTCTCACGAATGAAGGCGAATGCACACGTCTCAGGATAACGTTGCAAGATCCAACCTGGGTCGGTCCCCAGGACCAGAGGTTTAGTCTTCCGAGCTTTCAGACTCATACTGGAGCCCACTTCTCTGCGTCTCTTCCCCAGGGATTTAATTTCTTCCCTTCTTCTGGTCATTAACGTCTTCACGGAGAAGTGCCGCAATTGTTGAGTGAAATCACTGCAGTTGTTAAGTTAGCAGCACGGTTGTTAAGTGGATCGGACTTCCCCGTTGACTTCGTTTGTCAGAAGGCCGCAAAAGGGGATCATGGGACCCCCGGGACGCTGCGACCGTCGTAAATACGAGACGGTGTGGACAAGCATCCGAGTTTTGATCACGTGACCCTGGGGATGCTGCAACGGTCAAAGCGTGAAAAAGGGTGATAAGTCATTTTTTTCAGTGCTGTTGTAAGTTTGAATGGTCGCTAAATGAACTGTTGTAAATCGAGGACTACCTGCAAACTGGCTAGTTGGGTAATGAAACCTCTGCAAGCAAACAACCAAGGTCAGAGAATACCAAGATCAACCATGAGCTACAAATATTCTCCTCTATTTATAGAGTATTGTTCACTGTCAGTACAGATTAGACGAAACCTGGCTTAAAAACCATATCAGCGAGAGGGACCTTGGAGTCCTAGTGGAGGATCACTTGACTATGAGCCAGCCGTGTACAGCAGCAGCCAAAAAATCTAACACAATCCTGGGTTGTATAAACAGAGGCATAGAATCAAGATCATGCAAAGGTATTAGTACCGTTTTATAAAACCCTAGTAAGACCACACCTGGAATACTGCAGCCAGTTTTGGTCACCATATCACAAAAAAGATGTTGAGAGTTTGGGAAAAAATCAGAAAAGAGCAACTAAGATGATCAAAAGCCTGGAGACCAAAACATACGAAGAATGGCTGCAGGACTTGGGTCTGGCTACTCTAAAGAAAAGAAGAAATAGGGGAGACATGATAGCAGTGCTCCAGTATCTGAGGGGCTGCCATAAGGCAGAGGGGGTCACGTTATTCACCAAAGCACCAGAGGGAAGGACGAGAAACAATGGCTGGAAACTGATCAGAGAGCGAAGCAACCTGGAATTAGGGAGAAACTTCCTGACAGTGAGGGCAATTAACCAGTGGAACAGCTTACCTCCAGAAATCCTGGGCGCTCCATCACTGGAGATTTTTAGGAAGAGGCTTGTCTGAGATGGTATAGGTTCTCCTGCTTGAGCAGGGGGATGGACTAGAAGACCTCCAAGGTCCCTTCCATATTCTATTCTATTCTATTCTATTCTATTCTATTCTATTCTATTCTAAGAAGCATCCGAGGCAGTCCCTGCTTTATTCCTGTAAAAACTTTGCTTGGGTTCATTTTTCACTTTTGTGGAGCACTGTCGCCACCTGGTGGTTGACACTAAGCACTGCAGAAGCCACGTTCCAATCCTGCTTCGCTTTGAGATCTGAACTTGACATTTCTTTGCCGTTTGGATCAGAGTTCCTGAGATTTCCCACCAGTTGTGTGATGCATCTGGAAGGTACCAGATTGACTTCTTCAGGAATTTTGCTTGATTTCATTTATGACATTTTATTTCTGTGAACATTTTCAGAACAATCTGACTGCGTCTTCCGCCTGCATCTACCTTCCCATAAAAGTGGTTAGTTGGAAATGATGTGAGCGGATTTCCGATTTTTTTTCTAGCTGCCCTCCTAGAGTGAATGTACCAGTAAAGCCATTGAATAAAGCTATCCAAGTGTATGTGTGTGCATGTGTGCATGAAAACACACAAATCACAGAATAATAGGGCTGAAAGGGACCTTGGAGGTCTTCTAGTGTCAACCCCCTGTCCAAGGCAGGAGACATTATACCCCTCCTCCTCCTCCTCCTCCTCCTCCTCCTCCTCCTCCTCCTCGCAATAAATACAGGACGTTCTAGTACCTTGGAATAAAAAATGAAATAAAAATTCTGCATTTGAAAACTTGCATTCTTTAATGACCATTAATGGCATCAGGGACTCATCCAGGAAGTGCTGGGGTGTCAGAAAAATCAGGATGGCAGCCGCACAATCGGGTTTCACTACATATCCAGGAGAGGAGGGGGGATTGGGGCAGAGAGGGAGGGGGTGGGGGACTTGCTACCTAGTGTGCCAGGTGAGTTTGGCCGGACCCGGACCTGGGAACCGGAACCGAGCAGCCGAATGGGCCGAGCAGTCGGGAGCTGAGCAGCCCGCAGGAGAGGAGAAGAGAGGAGAGCAGCCAGGAGCTGCCCCAGGAGCCGAGAGGTCCCCAGGAGAGGCCTCGGGGGAGCAGAGAGCCCCAAGGCAGCAAGGCGGAGGGAGCAGGTGGCGGAACTGGGGGACGGGGCTGGGTGGGGGGTCTCGGGGGCAGGCAGATGCTCCTGCTGCTCCACAGGCTCTCGGGGGGAGCAAGAGAAGGACGGGCCCATGCCTAACATCCAGCTGTAACTACTCTATTGCTCGCCTGCATTATATATGCCGACTTTAAAAAAACATCACGTTACAACACACCTCCAGTAACTAAAAAAGCCCCACTTTTGTCCTGCACCCTATATGTTCATTGTTTTAGAAGTACACTTATTTAGAACAAACCTCGAGTTACTAAAAATGCCCTAATATATTCCTACATTCTTATTTTCAATGCATATGTCCACTTTTAAAAAAAAGACTAAAAACAAACCTTGAATAACTATACTATTTTTGTCTACTGCATATATAACATCTAAAGTATGAAATGAAAAAAAATTCCTAACCCCCCCACCCCAATATATGCCGATATTTCTCTCCTTAATTATATGTGTCCACTTTTTAAAAAGCTTGTTTGGTTAAAACACAGCTCAAGTGACTTAACAAGCCCTAACAGATAGCTAAACTCTACGCCTGTAATGTATTATATGTGTCCATTTTGATTTTTTAAAAAAACCTCTTCTAGTTACTAAAAATACCTCTTGTATCTGCGTACAGTGGACACTGTTGCCCCTCGCTGGTCCCGGGAGGTGACCCTGCCTCTCCAGCCCCGCCTCCCTCCCCCTTGAGCCAGGCGCCCTGCGGTCCTACCGATCCTTCACCCGTACCCCGACTACAATGGGCGTAAGGGGGGGTCACTCCTGGGGGCCTGAAGCACTTCCTCTCAGGGCCAGAAGGGGCTTTCGCTCCCCCTCGCCCTCATGCATACACACCCTCCCACCCCGTAGATGGTCTCTCCCAAGGGTCAGACGGGAGGGGCGCATCCACACCACACCAGGAAACTGGCCAATACCCCAATCAACCGGTCTGGCTCTCACCCCAGGGGGAGCCCCCCAGTCATACTTAATCGAGCACAGGGACCTTAACCAGGTAACAGTAAAAGAGAGTTGGAAGGGACCTTGGAGGTCTTCTAGTCCAAGCACCGCTCCAAGTAGGAAAATAGTTTAGACTTTAAGAGAGCTGACCTCAACAAGCTAAGAGGGAGAGACTAGGAAGGATTCCACATGTGGATGTCCTAAAGGGAAAAGCAGTTCAAGATGCTTGGAAACCCTGGAAAATGAAACAACGAAGGACCGAGCAAAAACAACGCGACATGGAAAAATATCCATGCGATACCAGCATGGTTGCTGGTATCGCATGATACCAGATATCATGCGATACCAGCATGGTTGCTCAAAGAGCCCTCTGAGAAGTAGAGAGACAATAAAGTCAAGTAGAAAAAAAAATGGAAAGAGGGGCACATAAGTAAAGCGAGTAGACTGAATTTGCAAGGACAGACTCAGAATAGCAAAGGCCTGGAATGGGCAAAGACTGGCAACTAAGGCCAAAAATAATAAAAAAAACTTTTATGTAAGGAGGAAGAAGAAAGTCAAGAAAGTCAATAGGTCCACTAATGGGAGCAGAAGGCAGGAAGGAGACAGGCAGCAGAGTGAATGCAGAAATGCTTAACTCCTTTCCATCTCTTTTTCAGCAAAAGAAAGAAAGAAAAACAGCCTATCGACAGCAACACCGAGGGAGATAGAATCTATATATAATTCCAAATAGGCACAAAATTAGTCAAAGAGGACCTATCCACTCTGGATGGGTAGAAATCACGCGGACCAGATGGTTTGCCTCCCAGGCTTCCGAAGGAGCTGGCAGACCTAATTTTGGGGTCACCAAACGTAATTTCTGAATGCTCCTGTAGCCCAGGGGAGCTCCCGGAGAACTGGAAAAAGAGCTTGACATCAATTCCTGGGGAAATCCTGGAACAGAGAATCAAGTGGAGGATTTGCGAGCACCTAGAAATGGACCTCCACTAGTATCACCTTCAGATGGGTCCTCAAGGGGCTGACCAGCCGCACCCAGTGTTTATTCCTTAATGGAGCTACCGGTACATCTACATGGGGGGAAGCATTCAGTGGGGTACCTCAGGGACCTGCCTTGGGCCCAGGACTCTTCCACATCTTCACCAATGATCTAGATGAGGGGATAGAAGGGGAACGCATCAACTTTGCAGATGACATCAAGATTGTTGGAAGATAGGCTCAATATCCAGGAGGATCTTGACAGGCTTGAACATTGGGCCCATCTAACAAGATGCAGTTCATTGGTGAGAAAAGTACAGTTCTTCCTTAGGCAGGAAAATCAATTGCACAGGCACAGAATGGTCGGTACCGGGCTCAGCAGAGATAACTGTGAGATGGATCTAGAGGAAAACCACTTAAGGAACAGCCAGAAGTGTACTGCAAATGTCAAAATAGGCCAATGAATACTGTATCCAATTCTGGTCAGCCCCATAGAAAACATTGTTGAGACAGCAGAAAGTGTGAAGAGAAGAGCAACAAAGATGATTTAAGATCTGGAGGCTAAATCGTTTCATGAATGGTTCAGGGAGTTTGCTATGTGTAGCCTATCAAAGATGACAAGGATCGGGCAGACACAACAGCAGTTTTCCACACTGTTAGGGTCTGTCTCAAAGGACAGGGAGTGACTTAATCCCCTAAGAACTGGAGGGCAGGCAAAAAACATGGGTGGACGTTTAAAGGGAGATCCAACCAAGAAGTCAGGAGAAATTTTCAGACGGTAAGAAGTTGTGAGTGCTCCATCACTGGAAGTCTTCAAAAATGGACAAACGAACCATTTGACTGGGATGGCAGAAAGTTCCTGCCTTGAGCAGGGGGTTCGACTAGAAGACCTCCAAAGTCCCTTCCAGCCCTATGAATCAATCTCTTATGTTCTACCACCCCTAAGACTACTTGACCACTCACAGACCACTGACCACCCCCGGCTTCTCCCTTCTGTTGCCACTCTCTTGCAGGCTCTGGAGCAGCAGGAGTTTCTGCCTGCCCCCGAGACCCTCAACCCAGCCCTGTCTTCCACCTCTGCCACCAGCTCCATTAGCCTTGCGGCCTCCGGGGGTCTCTGCTGTCTCTGCTGCCTCGTGGCTTCTAGCTGTTCTCCTCTCTGCTCCTCTCCTGTGGGCTGCTTGGATCCCAGGTGCTCGGCTCATTCGGCTGCTCGGTTCTGGCTCCCAGATCCAGCTCTGGCCAGACTCTCTGCTCTCCCCAACGCAGAGCCCTCACCCTGTCACTGCTGCCCCTCATCCTCAGCTGGCACTCCAAGGCTTGGAGCTGAGCCTGTGGACTTACCCTGCCAGGCTCCTTCTTGACCCTACCAACCTCACCTCCAGGCTCCTTCTTGGCTCGGAGCCCTGGGATTCCCCAGCCCTCGGAGGCCCTGATGCTCGGTGGCTCTGAGGTTTTCAGCTCAGCTGACAGCCCTGCAGTGACTGGGAGGGCGAGGGTGAAGGCTGGTATGGGGGGGGCAGCTCGCCTGGCTCCCCGGTACACCAGGTGGCAAGTCAGGGGAAGGGAGGGGAAGAATTCCTTTTCTTTCTCAAAAGGGTAAAAGGCCCCCGTTCCCCCATTCCAGCTATGGGGAGAGAGTGTCAGCGATTGTCCCATGTGCTGTTGCTTAGGACTGCCAAACTGGCTGGGGACCTCCCTGTGGGGAGATCTTCACTGTCTTCCTCCAAACACCTGTTCTGCGGCTCTAATTCTTGCATCGCCATTTTGGCATGGTTCAGTCCTTCTCCGTTGTCCTCCACAGGTCTCCACGGGTCTCCCACTGTGGCCTGGGAAGCACAGCTCTGCGGCGGCTGCTGTAGATTGTTGACTTGCTTCTTCTTATTTTCCCTCACATTCTGCTGAAGAGGACTGACTTTCTGCATCAGTTGGCTGGAGTGGCTTTTCTCCACATAGTAACTTTGGTCCGTCACAGCCAGTTCATGCTGCAGACTTTAGAGGTGCTTCTTAAGTTCTCAAGAAGGTTCCAGACCTCTTCGAGACCTCTTCTCAAAGGTTCTAAGGCAGCCTTCTCGTATTTGAGGAAGGCGGCTTCTCTAGTAACCTGCACAATTCTTTGTGCAGTTCTTCAGTGTGTTTCACCAAATATTTGGTCTTTAGCCCTCGCTGAGGGATCATCGTGGTGGCATGCTCCAACCTTTCTCTTTTGTCCAGTAGTTTTGTGCCACTTTTTTGTTGTGCTCTTAAGTTGATAGACGGTCTGCTTGAGACAACTGTGCTGCTCTTTCATCCGTTGTTTGTCTCTTGAATTCCTGGGTCTGAAGGTCAAAGGCATCTCTCGACTGCTTAACCATCCCTGGTCACTGAGAGATGGCCCAGGGATATTCACTATAGGGCCGTTTCTTCCCTGTTGCTGACCTGTTTGAAGAAATGGAGAGACACAGTCACATCCTCCCTCCGTTCAGGGGCCATTTTGCTAACCAACCTTAAAGTGGCCCATTTTGGGAAACACGGACATAATCCATCGATCATGACCTCCCTTCTAACTGTCCCGACTTCCCATTTGATTCTGACTCCTGTTCAAGGCAAATCACCTCTCAAAACAGTGCAAAGGAGTCGGTATCAGTGATCGATCAGTGTGGCCGTCTCTGGCCCTGCTAGGTTGCTTCTGGTGACCATAAAAGGCAAATTAGGAAAGAAGCCTCCGCTCCAAGAACTGACCAGGGCCATCCAAGGCACGATAGCCTGCTGGGTGACCTTGAGCCAGTCTCCCTCTCTCAGTCTCAGCCTACCTCACAAGCTTGTTGTTGTCGGGACGAAGGAGTCTTCGGTATGTTCCCTGCCTTGAGCTATTTAGGGAAACAATAAAGGTCAGTAATAAATCTCAGTAATAAAAATAATAAATAAATAGATAAGTAAATCTATCACCAGGCCAAGTGTGTTTGGGAAATAACCATATCTAGCCAAAGGAGTCCCTTTTTAGCTTAATTTCCCCAAATCATTGAGCCCGGTCAGTTTCCAGCTTTGTGGTCTCAATGCCTATCTTGAGCTGGGACATCTTGAAGCCCATTTTTTCCTAGATCACATTGCCGCCCCCTCCCCCCAGCCAGCCGGTCCCAGCCCCTTTCCGGAGACATGTACCTTTGAGATGGTAGATTGGCAGTTTGGCCACAGGTATGGAGGCTGCTCTCACGGCAGGTATCAGCACCGCTGTGATCCGGGATTGAACCCCACTTTTCTAGTCTCGCCCCCTAATTCTGCCTTAACGGGAACTGTCTCTTCCTTCTGACACGTCCAAACGAGGGAGATCCTCGCCGTGCCCACAGTGCCAGCCATCCAATCCAGTCACTTTCCAGGGATTTTGAGCAGAGCCTTCCAGCCCTGTGGTCCAGACTCACCAAGGATGCTGGAGGTTGTCATGGCAACCTCCAGCCAATGAGGTTAGGAAGAGCCCCTGATGTCACAAGCCAAGCCTTTGGTTGGCCTGGAGCTGAGATTTGAAAAATAATCACCAACTGTCTGCCTTCACCGGGTGGGGGGGGAGGGGGCTGGCTTATTCATTGATTGGCTGGCTCTTCAAGGGCTTTTGCAAGTGAGCCCTAAATAAGCATCCACCAGAGCGTGTCCATCGGAATGGACAACACTTGTCCGGAGAGCCTGGGAAGCCACAGATGTTGCCTCTTGTTTGGGGGTGAAGTCCAAATTAAAATGTTGTCCCTTGCATCTGAAATTTAGCATTAGAAATTCCAGACAATCGTGGTTTCCTGTCCATGTGCAGATGAATTGGAGTTGAAATATGGATAATTATTCATCTTAAAAAGACGTTGTGAGAATGTGGCTAAAGAAACAAAAAGATTAAATTTTGTACAGTCCCTAACCAAGTACCCTACAGGTTGTCTTCGGCTTACAACCTTTCCTTTTGGGACCGTTCCAAGTTCCAGTGGCACTGAAAAGAGTGACGTATCACGGGTCCTCGCACATACGACGGTATCAGGATCCCCAGGGTCACGCTCATGACTTGGGTGCAGGGTCATCAGCTTGGAGTTACGACAAGTGACAGCAAGGGGCAAAACTGCACTTGCTTAATGACTGCCTGATTCGCTAAACAACTGCCGTGATTTGCTTAATGACCATGGCAAAAACACCGTAAATCTGAGGACAACTCACAAAATATAATTTCTTTTCAACACCAGGCAATTAATGCATATATAGCAGATCTAGTTCCAGGTGGTGCACAATGACTCTTCATGGGTTTTATAACTGAGGTCAGTCTTTATGACCTTTGGTGAAACTGTCACCTGACTAGCATCTATTGGGAAGTTTGCTGCTGCTGTGCATGAAAGGATACAATAAACCAGAGGTCTTCAAACTTGGCTCTTTTATGACTTGTGGACTTCAACTCCCATAATTCCTCAGCCAGGCACGCGTGCCTGGCTGAGGAATTCTGGGAGTTGAAGTCCACAAGTCATAAAAGGGCCAAGTTTGAAGACCCCTGCAATAAACAATTGAGGGAACTAGGTGTTGAAAGAAAAGTCTTCATCGTGGTTCAGTCCAAGCTGGGAATAAACATGGCGACTGCTTTAGAAAAAAGGTTGCAATTTATTGAAGAGGAGAGCCAGACAGGAAGATGGCTCTGGAAAAGAGAGAGAGAGTGAGCACATGTAGGGAGTGGGTTTTTACACCCTCTGGAGCCTTTTGTTTGGAGTTGTTTCCTGTTCCTGTTTGAGGCTATTTCCTGTGTCATGTATTCTGACCTGAGTCTGGGTGTGCCCTTTGGCATCTGTGGGTTAATCCTATTATGTCCTGTCTTAGAATTTGGGTGGGGTATGTAGATTTTAGGTGTCTTTGTCTTCCTAAGCTTCTAGCTTCCACCTTCCTGATGGTTTACACCTGTATTTCTACAGAGCTGGTTTCTGCTTGGGGAAGGGAGACTTGGGGCTATTAAGAAAACCTGGGCATGCTTTTCTGTCTCTTTAAGACCCTCTGCCCTTTTAATATTTCCTTCTCTGGGGGGGACTGACTTCCCACATAGGTATGCTTAGTCTAATGAAGAGAAGGATTGGGGTGGGGGTGGGGGTGGGGGGTGGCATGATAGTTGTTTTCCAGTCCTTGAAGGGCTGTCACAGAGAAGAGAGGGTCAGCCTCTTCTCCAAAGCACCTGAGGGCAGGCCGATAAGTAATGGATGGAAGCTTGTTAAAGAGAGAGATCCAGCCTAGAACTAAGGAGAAATTTTCCGGTCAGAGAGAACAATTAATCAGTGGAAAGGCTTGTCTTCGGAAGCTGTGGGTGTTCCAACACTGGAGGTTCCCCAGAAGAGACTGGACAGCCATTTGTAAAGTTACATGATCTCCTTCTTGAGTAAGGGGTTGGACTAGAATTCCCCCCAAAGTCCCTCCCAACTCTGTTATTCTGTATTCTAAATAATGGATCTCCTTGTGTGGGAAAAGGGGAAGGGATAGTTCAGGATAGCCAGGGATCCTGCAGCGCTGGACAGGAGCTCAGGAACCTCCAGCCCAAATGGAATTTTCCAGGCTAGACTGCAAAGTTGCTCTGATAACAGTGCGAATATCCCAGGCGTATGTTAGTTTCTTTCTTGATTTTGTTTGCTGGCCGTTTTCTTCTAACTTCTCTTGGTTTTGTTTGCTGGCTGGTTCTAAATACAAGTCTGACTTGTTTTCTCCTCTGCATTCCTCCTCTTCTAAAGCAGGTGATGATGGATCATACGAAGGGGTTCATTGCTGTATTCACACAAGAGTGAGTTGCACACCACGGTCGTAAGCAAGAAAGTTCCATGTTTTGGAAGTATTTGGAAGAACGGTGTCTTGTCATAGATCTTCTTTTGCACTAGATGGCGCTTTGGGAACATGAGAGAAATCTAATTTTTCTCCTTAGAACATCAGCAGATGATTAGATTTGCCCATAAATAATAAAAAAAAAATAGGCCTCAATTTACTAGTCTCCAGCAGCTACATCTTTTGTAAACTTAAGCATAGCCTACCTTATTAACCACCATCCATTACTCCACAGAAATGAAAGTAGACAAGGAATCTATTTGAAGAGAGTGACTTCTTTCGTTTAAACAAAAAGTAATTTCTTCGTGACTTTTCCAGTACATCCATCAGTCGGCTGTTGTTGCAGACCGTTGAATTTCCTGCTGTTATCAACACAACCAGCTGTTGTGAAAGAGCAAACTGGTAGAGCAAACAGCAATGTCTCTAAAAGTTTCTATGCAAATTAACTCAAAGAATATTATTTCTTAAACTGTCCTATTTCTCTTTTATGGAAAAAGGTCCTCTCCTCTCCCCTCCCTTTCCATTCCCTCTCCTCTCCTCTCCTCCTCCTCTCTTCCTCTTCCTTCCCCTTCTTCTCTTCTCTTCTCTTCTCTTCTCTTCTCTTCTCTTCCCTCCCCTTCTTCTCTTCTCTTCTCTTCTCTTCTCTTCTCTTCTCTTCTCTTCTCTTCTCTTCTCTTCTCTTCTCTTCTCTTCCCTTCCCTTCCCTTCCCTTCCCTCCCCTCCCCTCCCCTCCCCTCCTCTCCTCTCCTCTCCTCTCCTCTCCTCTCCTCTCCATACATATGTTTTTGTCTTAAAGATGATAGAAGTTCAACTTTTCAGGGAAGAAAAATGATTATAATTATATTGTCTTCCTTCACCTTCAGTTTTAAAGGTTTTTCCATTCTAATGTTTATGCCAAGAAAATGTCATTCCAAACTGTTTACCCCTTGAATGGAAATTGCGACCACTGTTAACTTCATGGCACGATTTGAAAAATGTTTCCTAACATAAAACACATTGCAGGCTAGCGGACCTCTACCTGTGGTGGAATGTAGTCTGGAGTCCCAGGAGGGAGGGGCTGCCCCCCAGAGGGCAAAGGGGCAGCAGAGCTTGGAATGTCTGGAAGGCAGGAAGAGGGCTAAGACAGCCCTTCCCCAGCAGCTCTCAGAATATATCTATAGTTATGCAGATAGCTGCTTTAGTCCGGCAAGACTCTGTCTGTAGGCAAACGACTGTAAAGAAAAAAAAAACTCAGAAGTAATTGCAGGTGTCATCCTTGGTTCTTGGGGGCCTGACACTACCTTATCAAATCCTATTTTAATATTCATCCCCATATTTTCTATTCTTTCCCTGTTCCTATTTCTTTGTAGGTTCCATTTTTCACAGTAAACTAGCAAAGCAAACAAACAAACTAAAACGCTGAACAACTGAAAGCAGTGGAAAGAGCAACTGGCTGGCCAATTGCAGAAAAGCAGACAAGGTGAGAATAACAATGATGCTGTAATTTTCCAACTCCCGTCTGTCTGTCGGTGATACTGGCTCACAAGCTCCAAATGCAGCCAGCAAAATCTCTGATTGAGTCTCAGCAGTCTGAGAAAGGGAGGGAGGGAGAGATGGAGATAGAGGACCTGGATGACATGCAAGGAACTGATGGGTAACGAATGAATGAATGAATGAATGAATGAATGAATGAATCAATCAATCAATCAATCAATCAATCAATCAATCAATGTATACGATTTATGGATCCACTCCTCTCAAGTGACTCTGTACATCTGCTGGAATTGGGGATGTCTAGTTTAATGAAGAGAAGGACGAGGGGGGACATGATAGCAGTGTTCCAATCTCTCAGGGGCTGCCCCAAAGAAGAGGGAGTCAAGCTATTCTCCAAAGCGCCTGAAGGCAGGACAAGAAGCAACGGATGGAAACTCATCAAGGAGAGAAGCAACCTAGAACTAAGGAGAAACTTCCTGACAGTGAGAACAATTAACCAGTGGAACAACCTGCCTCCAGAAGCGGTGAATGCTCCAACCCTGGAGGTTTTTAAAAGAGACTGGACAGCCATTTGTCCGAAATGGTATAGGGTTTCCTGCCTGAGCAGGGGGTTGGACTAGATGACCTCCAAGGTACCTTCCAACTTTATTATTATTATTATCTTACAAGATTAAAGGAAACAAACCCACCAAAGATAACCACCCAGCCTTCAAGGATAGACCGTTGACCTGCCTCACCATCATAGAATCATAGGATGGAAGGGACCTTGGAGGTTTAGAATAGAATAGAATAACAGACTTGGAAGGGACCTTGGAGGTCATCTAGTCCAATCCCCTGCTCAAGCAGGAGAGAGTCCTCTTAGTCTAACTCCCTGCACATGGCAGGAGACCTTGCACCCTTCTGGACAGAATGCTGTCCATCTATTCTTGAAAACCTCCAGGGATGGAGCATCCACAACTCTGGAGGTGAGTTGTTCTGTTGGTTAATTGTCTCCCTGTCAGGAAATTCTTCTTTAGTTCCAGGTTGGATGTCTCTGAAGAGGAAGATAACCTTTATTGTCATTTTTTTTTTACTGTGGGCATACTGGCACACATTAAAAATGAAATTCTATGGCCTGCTGTCGAAAGAGTACCCATACATAACACACATATAGACATGCTATATACATACGTACATGACTGCTGTGTTCGCTTAATGACAGCTGGGTTCTCTTTATGACCGCCACAAAAAATGTCATAAAATCAGGTCGGTCGC
This sequence comes from Protobothrops mucrosquamatus, assembly GCF_001527695.2. Lineage (NCBI taxonomy): Eukaryota > Metazoa > Chordata > Lepidosauria > Squamata > Viperidae > Protobothrops > Protobothrops mucrosquamatus. The sequence goes on along the minus strand of NW_015386404.1, from coordinate 802,090 downwards.
GTGGGTGTCTTGACTTACGGCCATCATGACATAGGATATAGAAATTGCCGGGCTCCCTTACAGTCCTAATTCGAGGACCACCTGTACATCTTTTGCTGTCATCCAGTGGTCACTGAGATGTTAACAATTTGTTGCAGCTGCTAATAATATGTGGGATCTTTGCACGTGGCATTTTAGCAAGAACACAAGACCAGGTTTTACTTCAAGCCTCTTATTGTCTTCAGATTTGACACAGGCTAAACAACAGCCAGTAGCAATTGAGGAAATATTATATAATTTCCGCCTCTCCCGGTCCAAAAAGATAAAACTTTCCTCAAATAGAGCTGAACTTCTAATGGCCCCAGAGACACATCCACAGAAGGCTTTTTTTTGGGGGGGGGGGACAAATATGGAAGTTATTTGTTACTGTCTTCTTCTGGGTTGTTTTTCAGTTTTGTACATCCCTGGGATTTTCTGATAGCTGCTCATCCTGGATCTCACCAAATCCTATTTAACTAGAGAAAAGAAGGACTAGGGGTGACACGATAGCAGTATTCCAGTATTTGAGGGGCTGCCATAAAGAAGAGGGGGTCAAACTTCCTGACAGTGAGGACAATCAACCAGTGGAACAGCTTTGTTGTTGTTGTTAGTTGCGAAGTCGTGTCCGACCCATCGTGACACCATGGACAACGTTCCTCCAGGCCTTCCTGTCCTCTACCATTATCTGGGAGTCCATTGAAGCTCACGCCTACTGCTTCAGTGACTCCATCTAGCCACCTCATTCTCTGTCGTCCCCTTCTTCTCTTGCCCCCCATCTTTCCCAGCATCAGGCTCTTCTCCAGGGAGTCCTTCCTTCTCATTAGGTGGCCAAAGTACTTGAGTTTCAACTTCAGGATCTGGCCTTCTAAAGAGCAGCTTATCCCCAGAACAGCTTACCCCCAGAAATCGTCCTCCATCACTGGAGATTTTCAAGAGGAGACTGGACATTCACCTGTCTGAGACAGTATAGGTTCTCCTGCTTAAGCAGGGGGCTGGACTAGAAGACCTCCAAAGTCCCTTCCAACTCTATTCTATTCTAAACTATTCTCCAAAGCACCAGAGGGAAGAAACAATGGATGGAAACCAATCAAGGAGAGAAGCAACCGGGAATTAAGGAGAAAAGCAACCGGGAATTAAGGAGAAACTTACTAACAGTGAGGACAATTAACCAGTGTAGCGGCTTGCCTTCAGACATCGTGGGTGCTCCATCATTGGAGGCTTTTAAGAAGAGACTGGATAGCCAGTCTGGAATGGTACGAAGTCTCCTGCTATGGCCAGGGATTTAGACTTGTCTGAAATGGCATAGGGTCTCCTGCTTGAGCAGGAGGTTGGACTAGAAGACCTCCAATCTTCTTTCCAGCATCTTCTCTGATTATTAACTCAGCTTTTTCAAGATTAACCAAAGTCCACCAACTCAGCAAGAGAGCTGGAAAGTGAGCGGCTGGTCCAAACCTTTGGCACTAAGACAGGTTAAAAAAAATATATCTCATTTTGGCTTTGCTCCTTGCAAGACCCGTCTCTTTGTGTGCATCTAAAATTAACAGACCGGAAGCGGAAAAAGGGGTGGGAAACTCATGCATTATTTAAAGATTTTTGTTCTTGCTTGGCCTGCAGCACGAGCTGACCCTGGCACGTCTCACAGGGGAAACCGGCCCCAGATCCTGCCCCGTCCCTTTCTAGCAAGTCTTGGAATAAACAGAACAACGAAAAAAAGTCTGGGCACCTTCTAGACCTGGACTGGGGATAGTCCGGAAGGGTCTCCTCTACGCTGTATGTCCGATTTGCGCAGCTGTCCTTCCAGGCGCATGGTTTCTGTAGAAGCACAGCCAGGACTTTTTAAAAATAGAACTCTGTGGGTAGGCAGGAAAAAAATGAACAACAGTAAGAAAAACAGCCACTGCCTAAGAGATAAACTTTTCTTAAACCACAAATGGTTTTTTATTCTCTTGAAGGCTGCTGTCAGCCTGAAATCTTTTGCACCCCTGGTAGCTGGATTTTAAAAAAGATGTTGAGATTCTAGAAAGAGTACAGAGAAGAGCAACAAAGATGATTAGGGGACTGGAGGCTAAAGCATATAAGGAACGGTTGCTGGAATTGGGAATGTCTAGTTTAATGAAGAGAAGGATGAGGGGGGACATGACAGCAGCATTCCAGTATCTCAGGGGCTGCCACAAAGAAGAGGGAGTCAAGCTATTTTCCAAGGCGCCTGAAGGAAGGACAAGAAGCAATGGATGGAAACTAATCAAGGAGAGAAGCAACCTGGAACTAAGGAGAAACTTCCTGACAGTGAGAACAATTAACCAGTGGAACAACCTGCCTCCAGAAGCGGTGAATGCTCCAACACTGGAAGTTTTTAAGAAGAGACTGGACAGCCATTTGTCCGAAGTGGTATAGGGTTCCCTGCCTGAGCAGGGGGTTGGACTAGATGACCTCCAAGGTCCCTTCCAACTTTATTCTTATTCTTATTATTAAAATTTGCAAGATGGTAAGCTTTAATGTCCAGGTGACAAGGCTGGTTGGTCCTGTCAAATGTCCTACTCAGGGAAAATAAGTACTTAGTCGTATTGTTTTAATGATTTCTCTTATCTCTCTCCTTTCAGGGTAGGAAGTGTTCCAAGGTGGCTTAAGTATACAGAAGTAAAACCACAGAGAAATGATCTCTTTCAAAATACAGGCAGTCCTCAATGGACAGCAATTTGTTTAGTAACTATTCATAGTTACAATGGCACTGAAAAAAGTGACTTGGGACCCTTTTTTTTACACTTACGGCCGCTGCAGCACCCCCCCCACAGTCACGTGATCAAAATTTGGGCACTTGGCAACTGACTTGTCCTTATGACGGTTGCAGCCTCCCAGAGTCACGTGATCCCCTTTTGCGACCTTCTGACAAGCAAAGTCCATGGGGGAACCAGATTCGCTTAACAACCCTGTTACTAATTCAACAAATGCAGTGATTCCCTTCACAATAATAATAATGGGAATGAAGGTTGTAAAATGGGGCAAAACTCACTTAACCAATGTCTTGCTTAGCGACAGAAATTTGGGGCTCCATTGTGATCGTAAGTCGAGGACTTCGTGTAGACCTGCACATATGGACCCACCCCACAGAGCCATTTGGGGCAGGAAGTAGCATCTAAGGTAAGCCTCCTGCAGGGCAGGCACAAATAGGTGTGTTCTTTTTTTTATAGGTATGTGTGCTTTTGTGTATGTATGTGTACATGTGCAAAAAGATCAAGATAGTGTCTGCAATTCTTCACTCAAACAGCTACCCCTTTTGTAAGTCTGTTGTCATTGCATTGCGCACAAAAACAGGGACAAGAGTTTGATCATGGCTGTCATGGTTCTGACAGGTGAAACTCTTCAAAGAACTCCGAGGCATTGTTTACCTTAAAGAATCTTTATTCGAGTAGCGTAGCTTCGGCACGTACATAGGCAAAGCCAAAATCTGAATTCCCCTCCCCTGAGCACATAGTATCAAAGCACAATTCCCTCCTCTAACTAACAGTCATAAATCACATTCTCCAATTAGTTTGAAATGCAGGCTTTCCCTCCGGTTCTTCAACCCGCCATTTCTTAGCATCTCTTATTTAAAAAAACCTTGGTTCTCACCCTAGTTACAATATTGTTATGTCTAACTAAACTCCCATGCACATTCCTCCTCCTCTCCCCCAATATCATCTAATTCTAACTCTAATTCTAAGAATAAAACATAAGAGGGAAAATGGCTGCATCTCCATATGTTGTCAAAGCAAGAACATCCGAGGTTAGCAGCGTTGACATTGGCTACCCTCCTGATTTCTTTAGGGAAGAAATCCTGGTTCTTCACAACCCCAACTGTAACAGACAGAAGGGATAACCTTGAAGAATGGAAGGAAAAGCTGAGGCCAAGAGAATGGTCAGGTAAAAGAAACTTGGATCTGGAGCAGAGGTTGCGTGTCTCAGACAAGACCTCCCTAGTTCTCACAAAAAATAGGGGGAGGGCATTCAGATCTGTAAGATTCTGTTACGGTAACCTTATAATGAGAGTCAGTTTGGTGTTGTGGTTAAGGCTTCAGGCTAGAAATTGGAAACCACACATTCTACTCAGGCACAAAGTTAGCTGAATGACCTTGGGCCAGTCCCTTTCTCTCAGCCCTAGAAATCAGGTAATGGCAAACCACTTCAGAAATCTTGCGAAGAAAATTGCAGGGATTTGTCCAGACAATCACCAGAAGTCGACACTGAATTGAAGGCACACCCACATACAGAAAAAAACAATAAACAGAGAACATTATCCTTATAATAAAAGTTGTATTAACATTCATCGCTTTGGTTTTCTAGTCTGTATTTGTATTTGACTGAAGTCAGATCTTTATTATAGACACCTACATCTGGAGTCTGGTATGAGGTGAAGAGGACCAACCTATTGCCGAGAGCTTTGATGATTTAAAAGTAGCTTCTAAACTTTGCCAAAGGGTTTCAGAAGATCCAGGCTTCTGGGTTGGGCATGCTAGGCATAACATGCCTACTACTACCACCTCATTAGAGCAGGGGTCTTCAAACTTGGCAACTTTAAGACTTGTGGACTTCAACTCCCAGAATTCCTCAGCCAGCCCTGGCCCGCTGAGGAATTCTGGGAGTTAAAGTCCACAAATCATAAAAGGGCCAAGTTTGAAGACCCCTGCATTAGAGTATCAGGATCTCTTGCTAGTTAGGCTGTATTGAAACTGACTGAAGGGGGTATGCACACACATACATCCGAACACCCACACTGCACATCTGGTTCCATACACTGTCCCTATTCAATTCCAACAACATTGCTGTATTGTGAAGTCACTTTTCTGTTGCCTCATCTTCACGGCGTTCAGTTCAGTGCAGTAGGTCAATGATATTGGTAGAATAACTCGTAAACTTTACTAATTTGATCTTCCTCAGAACAATAACTTATGGGCTGAGAGAGAGAGAGAGAGAGAGAGAGAGAGACAGACAGACAGACAGACAGACAGAGACAAAGAGATGGAAGAAGAGAGAGAGGGAGAGAGAGAGACAGAAAGAGAGAGAGAGAGGGAAAGAGAGAGGGGGGAGAGAAAGAGAGAGGGAGAGAGAGGTGTATGTGAGAGAGGTGGATTCCTTCAATTGCTGGCATGGATTTATTGTTTTTTATTCATCTAAAAATAAATAACCATGCATGTGTGGGAAAACGGGAGACGTCACTGTGGGACCAGATTTAACTCATGACTTGAATGCTTACAGTAGTTGGGGGGGGGGGTCAGTTCTCTTCTTTTAAAACAAGGAGGGAAGAAAAGAAGGGAGCGAGCTCACGAAGGAGGAAACGCTCAAATCTTGGAGTACGATAAAAACATAGCTGCACCCGATTTAACAGTCCTTCACTTTGTCAAACTGTGCCCTTGTGTTACGGGAATTGCACACGCTGCAATCAGCAGGCAAGCGGAACACACAAATATTTCTGAAGGACGACGTGCTGCATGGTGTAGATATTCCTGCGGTGTGTGTACTTGCTCCTTTCATCTCACGGCCATGGCAGAGGTGGGGGGGCAGGCAGGAAAGAGAATGAAAGGATGTTGACATCCGGTCTTCTTTTTGAACTACACAAGGCGGCTTTCGGTGGGAGACAACCACCTTTGGTCTAATCTGGCAAGATTCTCCCTCTGTTCTATGCGTTGTTTACCAATTGAGCTGAGCTTAGCGGGTCCTCCCTGTTCACACAGCTGTCTGCCACTGGTTTTAAAGCTGCCTTCTCAACCCTGGAGCCTTCCAGATGTGCTGGACTGTAGTTCCCAGAATTTCCATCCCATACATCTTGGACAAGAGTTGTAAAGCCCACCGAGCCCACGCCGGCAGTGGATAATGAACAGCGCTGTTTGTATTAAGTAAATTGAATTGTCACCTGGGCATGGCAGGTTGAATCTGGACCATAAAAGAACCATATATTTAGTTATTGCAACCCTCTTCAAAGGGTGGCAGACATTCCCAGATGTAGGGCTGGCAAATCTTTAGTAATATCAGGCATGAAGAATCAGGATCATATGTTAAGTTGCAGTTAAGATTTATTGCTCAACCTGTACACAGAAACTAGTCAGTTAACATCCAGCACTAAATTGGTGCATTTGCAGGGGAGGGGAAGAGTCAAAAACATCAAGATGGCATCTGCAACCAAATGATGGAAGCCCTCAATCTTCCATTGCATTGTTGTGGTCACCATCTTAATCCTTTTTGACACTTTTTTGACCCAGATATGTAGACCAGTGTTTCTCAACCTTGGCAACTTTAAGAGGGGTGGACTTCAATTCCCAGAATTCCCCAGCCAGCCTTCTTTTTACTTACCATCTGATTTCTACAAGGAGACTTCGATGCATCCATGCAGAATATTTTCTCTTCTATGGTGAGATGACTATTCACAAATCAATCGATTGCCTCTTGGGGAAATTCGGGTAAAAAAGAACTGTGGACTTGGGTCTGCCTTATTAATCAGCTTGGCCAAGAACATTCCTGACAGGGCAATCCCCATGATAAGGTCAAAGAATTCAAGACGGTGGCCATGATTGAAACTCTGCCTATTACTAAGTGTGCCGCATATGTGATACACATGAAAAATGGGCAGAGCATTAATTCCACCATGAAGGTTGCTATCTTCCTGGGTTTTTTTTTTTTTACCATACCCCAAGGACACCGTGTTTTCTAATATCTGGTTGTTTTCAGATTTTTTTAAAGCTTCCATGATATCATGGATAGCAGTGGTGGGATTCAAATACATGAACAACCGGTTCTCTGTGTGAATGCCGTTTCCGGAAGTCCATTCTGGGCCTGGGCAACAAAAATTTAGCTACCGGTTCTGCCGAAGTGGTGCAAACCGGCTGAATCCCACCACTGATGGATAGGCTATAATATGTGGAAGAACATCTACAGGATTGTTCCATAGCTTTATGCCTTCTACTCATTAATTCTTCTCCTGCCCTCAGGTACTTTGGCAAATATGTCAATCCCCCTTTCTCTGTGACAGCCCCTCAAGTACAGGAACACCGTTATCCTTCTAATCCTAATCCATCTTTTTGATAAACTAGACATTCCTCATTCCCTCAACTGTTTCTCATTCAATTTAGCCTCCAGACTTCTTATCATGATTCTTGTTCTTCTCTGCATACTTCCTAGAGCAGGGCTGTCAAACTGCCAGCCCGCGGGCCAGATGCGTCATGGCAAAACCGCACCCACCCCATTACTGGCAATGGAAAAAAAGTCGCGATACATCGCAACACGTCACGTGATGTTGCGAGTTTGACACCCCTGTCTTAGAGTCTCAGCACCTTCTTAAAGTTACCAAGGTTGAGTAACACTGGCCTAGATGAGAAGACTCTCATCTTAACATTGCCAAAGTTGTAAAACACGGATCTACAGTAAACCAACGGTCACACCTGCTTCAGATGGCTGGGAGTTGTACTGAAACTTCTGGAAACCAGTCATGTTGGATTAGGCTGGATTAGGCATTTAAGCTGAAAATGAGGCAAAAACGTGGAAGTACATCATACTAACCTGACCAGAAAAAAACATTTTCAACACACCTCTGGGCTGTTGATGTTTGTTATTTTTGTTCGTCATTCACAGTCATGAGAGAAATGTTCTTTAGACAGCGAGATGTAATTGATTTTGATACTTGTGCAGGTAACAAGGTTGCGTAGTGCCTAGAGGAGCAGGGTGACAAGAAAATGGAAAGATTTCAACCCGTTAGTAGATTTAGGTCTGTGCTTTGCTTCCAGCAGGAATTGGCACGTCTGCAGATCCACGTGAAGGGAGGTTGTGAGGGAACAGAGCATGTGTTGGGAAATGCCAGGGTTACGCTGTATAATTCTTTCCCCCCGAGAACTTTGTGATGACAATTTTTTTTTGCTAGCCTGTTTTCTGCATGGAAAAAACAAGGGCAACCAGCCTGCCTTTCACTGAGGACCTGTCTACTGCACGGGTCAGAAAGAGGGCTGAGAAAATATCTACAGAGCCCTCACATCCTGGACATAAACTGTTTTAATTCTTCCTTCAGCATGTCGCTATGGGGCAGGGGTCCTAAGCAAAGCTGGCTGAGGAATTCTGGGAGTTGAAGTCCACACATCTTAAAGTTGCCAAGGTTGAGGACCTCTGCTATAGGGCATTGCATGACAAAACAACCAGACACAGAGACAGTTTTTTCCTCCGTGCCATCACTCTGCTAAACCTTTAACTCCCACAGCACAGTCTTAGGCCTAAAGATATTTACCCATGTAGTAGGGCTGTATTGCTACTATCCTTCTCATCTTCTCATCTTTCCTACCTCTCATCTTCCCTACTACCTTCTCCTATATGTATCTTGTTGTTTGTTGTTTGTATCTTATGATGTATGATCCATGACTCATCACTTTGTTGTTTGCATGTACACCGAGAGCTTATGCACCAGAGACAAATTCCCTGTGTGTGTGTCCAATCACACTTGGCCAATCAAGGATTATATATCCTATCTATCTATCTATCTATCTATCTGTCTGTCTGTCTGTCCGTCCGTCCGTCCGCCCGCCCGCTCGCCCGCCCGCCCGCCCGCCCGCCCAACCATCCATCCATCCATCCATCCATCCATCCATCCATCCATCCATCCATCCATCCATCCATCCATCCATCCATCTATCTATCTATCTATCTATCTATCTATCTATCTATCTATCTATCTATCTATCTATCTATCTATCTATCTATCTATCTATCTATCTATCTATCTATCCTCTCTATTGTCTGCCTGCCTGCCTGCCTGCCTGCCTGCCTGCCTGCCTGCCTGCCTGCCTGCCTGCCTGCCTGCCTACCTACCTACCTACCTACCTACCTACCTATCTATCTATCTATCTATCTATCTATCTATCTATCTATCTATCTATCTATCTCTATCTCTTCAAGATGTAACTGAAATCTCACTCCTTCTATATCTCTCTGTGCCCTGCACACGTGCACAAAAGAGATTGCAACATTGGGTTTGCCATTTTACAGATTTTAAACCTCGTCTGTGCGATCCCTGCATCACACACATGTGAAGAAGTGTGTGTCTGTTTTCAATCATCCAGTTGTGGCCTCCATTTTGCTGCTACTGATCCTCTTAAGGACACATCTGAGCACTACTTTCTCTGCCAAGGGAGATCCTGCTCTACTACCCCTAGTAAAAGTGTCACTCATTCCCTCAAATGCCTCTATTTATAGCTTTGCAGGAATTGTTTGAAAAGCTGTCTGTACTGCGGTGTGTATTCGTTTGTTAGATTTTTATCCCATCTTTATTATTTTTTTATAAGTAATTCAAGATGGCGAAGATACCTGATACTCTTTCCTCCTCTTATTTTCCCCTGTGAGGACAACAACAACCACGTGAGGTAGATTGGGTTGAGAGTGATTAAGTCTCAGAGGACTTTCATGCCTAAGGCGGGACTAGAACTCATTGTCTCCTGATGATTGACCCAAAGTCACTCAGTCAGCTTTCATGCCTAAGGCAGGTCTGGAACTCACAGTCTCCTGGTGATTGGTGCAAAGTTACCCAGCTGGCTTTCATGCCTAAGATGGAACTAGAACTCACAGTCTCCTGGGGATGGGCCCAAAGTCACCCAGTCAGCCTTCATGCCTAATGTGAGACTAGAACTGGTTCACTTGGTCTTCACCACTGCACCAAACTGGGTCTCCAGAGACATAGAGACTACTTTGCTCATAAGCTCTTTGGGAATCTGATGTAGCCTGATGCTTTTCTGTGATCCTTAAGAGGATGGCATCTGGAAAACAAACTTGGAATTTAATAGAGCAGTAAAGTTCCTTGCTGTTTATTAGCTCATGATTGCTAATTTTGTAGATTCCATTTACTGTGACTGAGAGACAACATTACATTTTACCGACTCCTTTCTTCATTTTTGTTTTGCTCTGCTGCTGGTGAACTAAATATGAGCTTTTTTTTCCTATTCCTCCCCTTCAACTCTTTCACAAATAAAACTTCATCAAAACTTATTTCTGTAAAAAGTGGCGATTGGTATGTTTTTAATCCTTTTTTTGTGAGCAACCTGAGATTTTGGTTCAAAATATGGCTGGCTCATTATTTATTAAATTTATACTCCATGCTTTTCACTGTTTGAGGCGACTGTAGATGGCTATGTAAGTCCATTTAACATAACTAAACAAAATTCCAATTCCATCTTTTCAAAGTGAAGATATATGTCTTCTTCAGCTGCGGCTTAACCGCAGTCAGCCACAGCTGCATGTTGAGTTGTTTGTGGTGGGGTCAATATGGTGGCCCCTTCAAAGGACCCCTTGCAAAGACTTAATTCTAAGAGCAAAGAATGTCTCTTGCCCACTCAGTGGCTTCTGATTGCCTTCATACTAATTCAAGAAGTGGGGTAATGGAGAAAATTTGGAAGCTATAGCCGAGTCATCTTCATCTTTTAGACAGGTGAGATCTGTTGGAGTTCACCACTTCCTCATCTCCTCCAGTTGATGTCCCCTGATCTGACCCTTTTTAGCTCAAGCCTGAGACTTAATGTCTTTATCCTGGGGCATCTTTGGGGGGGTATCAAAAAGTCAAGGTAGTGGGATCCTTGGTGGTCTCTGAGCTTGATCGTTTATTTGCAGACATTTCATTACCCAACTGGGTAACATTATAGTGCTAGAAGAGAGTGGGGTGTGTGGAGAGGAGGAGGAGGATGACGATGATGATGATGAGGAGGAGGAGGAGAGCAACTGTGGGGTTCTTGATGCTCTCTGAGCTTGGTTGTTTTCTTGCAGACGTTTCATTACCTACCTAGGCCACACTCTCTGTTTATGTACTAATGGCTTGTCCTATCATTGTTGGTGGGGATATTTTTGGTGATCTGATGATGTTACCTTGTTAGGCAATGAAACATCTGCAAGAAAACAACTAAGCTCACCGAGTGCCAAGTTCAACCCCGAGCTACAAGTATTTTCTTCTATTGTCAAAGTCTCTGTGATTAAACTCCTGGTTCTTTTTATGGGCACTTGAATCACCCAGTTGCTTCACTGTGTTTGAGTTTTGATTCCTCTCTGCAGACACCCCTCTATCTAAGCACGGGATGAAATGAATAATGCTGGACGTGGAGCCATGCAATCAGCAGGAGTTGACTTGAGGCCATGTTTGCTAATCAAAATCAGCAGGCACCAAAGAGACCGTGATTTAATTTGTACATGTTTTAAAAACCCAACCCCCTTGAATTCAATACGTTGCAAAAACTAGAAACTCTGCACAGAGAGGCCATCCAGTGTGATAGATTCTGCTAGATTCCTGATCGATTCTAGGTGTCTGAGTTATCCCATAGCATTTTCCTGAATGTTCCTCTTTAATATGATGTGGGCATCTTCTAATCCAGAGGTCCTCAAGCTTTTGGACACCAGGGACCGGTTCCGTGGGGAGAAGTTTTTCCGTGGACCGGAGGATACGTTGTTTGATGTGCTGCCCGCATCTTGTGGATGGGGACCCATTGCTGGCATGCCGTGGCCCGGTACTGGTGCATGGACCAGGGGTTGAGGACCCCTGTTCTAATCTTCTCCAGCCTTTGAGAGAAACCTGAGGGGGAAGCCAAACAGAGGCCTACAAGCAAATACCACTATGGCATGTGTCCTTAATCAGAGAGCAGCTCCTTGTTTTCTCCTCCTCTCCTTGCCTCACACCATGCTTTATTGTTGGTTGCACTATTGCAAAGATAATTTGTGACACCCTTGCTCGGGGCATCAACAGCACAGAACAAAGTTGGCGAGTGGAACAGAGGAAAAGGTCAACACTCTTTTCAGGGAGGTGGGGGTGGAAAGCCGGGGACAATTTAGAAGTGTGTGTTTTATGAAGAGGCAAATTAACCTTTGGGGACTCCAGAGATTTATTTTGACAAAAGTTTTGCTTCGGGACACAGGCTGCAGTCTAGAAAGTAGAAATGGGAGAAGACAGTTTTTCTGGCTCTGATGGCCCCAGAGATAAGGGACAGCTATTTTGTTTTGCAGAAGAGAGGCTGCCCCAGTTGCATTCATAGGTCTTGGAGAAAAAGCCAGTTGGCTGCAGGTGAGGACTTTTGAGTTCCAGTGTCCAAGGCAAGTGCAAGTAGATCAGGGGTCCTCAACCTTGGCAACTTTAAGACTTGTGGATTTCAGCTTCCAGAATTCCTCATATTTATATCGCCTCCGTGAAACTTACTCACAGTGACTCCAGTCAGCTTATAGAAGTCAGGCTATAAACTAAAGCCACATTGGGACTTAAAGCCCAAGGAAACTCAGAACTCTGCATAGTTCTATGACTGCCTAGGACTGTACTGGATTGGTCCATCCAGGAAGATGTAGTAGAAAAGACTTGGAGAAGATCCCTTCACCAACAAATAAATGGCATCTTAAGGAACAGTAGCCTCAGTCCTTCCTGGTGATAAAATAACAGAATAACAGAGTTGGAAGAGACTTTGATAGTCTTCTAGTCCAGCTCCCTGCTCAAGCAAGAGATCCTGTACCATTCTGGATAAATGGCTGTCCAGTCTCTTCTTAAAAACCTCCAACTTCTGGAGACAAGCCGTTCCACTGGTTGATTGTTCTATCAGGAAATCTGTCCTTATTTCTGGATTGGATCTCTACTTGATTAGTTTCCATCCACTGCTTCTTGTCTTGACTCCAGGTGCTTTAGAGCAGGGGTCCCCAACCCCCAGCCCGTGGACTGGTACTGGGCCGTAGCATGCCAGCAACTGGTCTGCACAAACAAGCAAAGCCCCATCTGCAGGATGCAGGAAGCACACAACACCACACACGGAAAAACTCCTCTCCACGGAACCGGTCCCTGGTGCCCGAAGGTTTGGGGACCTCTGCTTTAGAGAATAGGTCCACCTTCTCTTCTTTGTGGCAGCTCCTCAAATATTGGAACATGCTATTGTTCCAATGTTGGACAGATCCCATTTGGAGCAGCTTAGTCCCAGATACCCACACCACCCTCTCCTTACTACATGTTTACATGGTTGTGAAATATTTCCGTTCAGAAAGGCAACTGGGGATGAGTAAGAATCTACTGAGAACCAGTTTGATATAGACAGCTAGACAGGAAATGGTATTATGAGTTCTTGTCCTGGATGATTTGGGGCCTGTCACTCTCTCTTAACTAAGGGGAGGGGAGAGAGGGCAAACCACTTCCAACGAAATGTTCCCAAGGAAACTGTAGCCAGTTGCCAGAAGTCAAATCAAGTCCGACTTGACATCAATAAATAAATAATCCAAAAGGTTTCCCTGAATGGTGGCACATCAGATCGATTCATTATTAATTATCAATCAATGTTTACTTTTCATTGTCTTATATTAATACTGAGAACCACTCAGAGTCTTCAGAAATGGAGGAGCATAGAAATAGCAGAAATAGACGATGAATTGGAGAAAGCAGCACTTGCATTTTATTATAGGTGCATTTTATTATAAACCAGCCTTAATGGGATTTATTAAGTGCCCCATGAGTCTCTTAACTGAAAAATGCTTTGAATGTCCAGAAAAGTGAGTTCCAAGTCAAAGTTGGCGAAGATACCTGATACTCTTTCCTCCTCTTCTTTTCCCCTGTGAGGACAACAACCACCATGTGAGGTAGATTGGGTTGAGAGTGACTAGGTCTCAGAAGACTTTCATGCCTAAGGCAGGACTAGAACTCACCGTCTCCCGGTGATTGGCCCAAAGTCACCCAGTCAGCTTCCATGCCTAAGGCAGGTCTGGAACTCACAGTCTCCTGGTGATTGGTGCAAAGTTACCCAGATGGCTTTCATGCTTAAGATGGAACTAGAACTCACAGTCTCCTGGGGATTGGCCCAAAGTCACCCAGTCAGCCTTAATGGGATTTATTGAGTGCCCCATGAGTCTCTTAACTGAAAAATGCTTTGAATGTCCAGAAAAGTAAGTTCCAAGTCAAAGTTGCAGAAATTCACCCAGGACATCCCACGCCAACCTTTGAACAGCAGGCCAAAAAAAGAACAAAGAATACAACGCAGGCATAGGCTATATAAATATAGAGTCCTTTTAATTTATATTTGGTTAATAATTACAATACATTTTGACTACAGGAACAGAGCAGGTTCTTTTCAGTGCATACATTCTTCAGAAAGACAGGGACTGGTTTTGGCAGACGTTCTATAGAATTTGGAGAAGAGGGTTTTTGCCTAATTCATTTTTTCCCCTCAAAAGTCTTGAATTTTCAGGCTTCGGTTAATGATTCTGATTTTGGCAGTTCCCCAAATGCCCAACTGGCTTTCAGGGCATCTGGGATGGGGAGGCCCCAAAGATGAATTTAATGGCGATGACCACGAAATCGATGTCCCACATTTAACAACTGTAAGAGCCGATTATTAAATTTTCTGGAATTTTGCAAGCCAGTTGGGAGCACAGCTGAGCCACGATGCCTAGCGTGCCAGTTAGCTCTTCAGCAGTTACCGGCAGTCCTCAATTTACAACGATCCGTTTAGTGACTATTTGAAATGAGAGCGGCACTGCAAAATGTGTCTTACGATTGATCCTTGCTCTTACAACTGTCACAGCATCCTCCCAGTGCTGTGATCAGAACATGGATGCTTGGCAGCTGGCATGTATTTACGATGGTTACCACATCTGATCACCATTTGGGGCCTTCTTAGCTGGCAAGCAAAGTCAGTGGGGGTAAAAAAAAGGTGGTAAAATTGGGTACGATTGACTTCACATAGCAATGAAAATTCTGGCTCCAGTTGTGTTCGCAACTTGGGATTACCTATCCCAAAGGTGCTTTTTCACGAGGCAACTGGACTTTCTTGTTTTTCTTTGAAGACATTTTGCTTCTCATCCAAGAAGCTTCTGCAGCTCTGACTGGATGGTGGGGAGTGGAAGAGAATAAAATAAGGCAAATGACCAGCCTGTCTGCAAGGAGTATAAATCCTTCCGTTCCTCACCATCCAGTCAGAGCTGAAGAAGCTTCTTGGATGAAAAGCGAAAATTTTTCAGAAAAAAACAAGAGAGTCCGGTTGCCTCCTGAAAAAAACACCTTTGGGATAACTATGACCTGGATGGCTGAGAATCTCCATAGACACTTAAGGACTCTCTGCAGCAGCACAGCAGCAGCAATAGCTGCTTGTTAAACATTGACTAGCATACCACTGGCCCCACCTCTTTTTTATGTGCAACATGGGTCTGATAGTTGTAAAAAAAAAAAAAAGAGCAAGGTTTCAGTTACCCAGACACGGGTGCCATCGTTAATGCCCGCTCCCTGCAGGCACCGAATTGCCTTGAATAATAACGCAAGTTTAATTAATTATGCAAGGTAGTGTTTGTAGGACTGAGGAATGTTTTGAAACAAATACAGAGCTGCCTAATCAATTCTGAATATATTTAGGCAAGTTTTCAAAGGCCAGCAGCTGAATGCCTTCTGAAGTCATCAAGAAGACCCCCAAGGTCCCTTCCAGCTCTGTTCTGATTGATTGAAATCCCTGAGTTGTATTTAATAACATCAAAATAAACCTCTTTGGGCATCTGATTCCTCTTTTAGACCACAGCAATAATCTTTTGTCCTTCAGTCAGATTCCCAACCCAAGACTCATGTGACTCTTTCCACTGTTTTCAGAAAAGTGCAGTAACATTCAAACCCAATTTCGTCCACAAAAAATCAAAATGCCCAAAAACTTGAGAGGGTGAGGGTGCTAAATGTGTAACACCCAAATGGGCGACACTTGTGAACTGGTCCCTGGCCTGCACACAGAGGTGAGAGGTTCTGAAAAAGAGACCCTTGGGTCAGAATTTCCTGCTCTTTTAAAGTTAAAAAAGGGATACACATAGTTAAATAAATGCAATGCATATTTATACTGAATTGCTTCTATCTAATAAACGCTATGAACATAGGTTAAAACCCAGCCAAAATTGAGCAGTTTAGCCATCTTCTGTGGACTGGCAGAAATTTGCATCTGTTCCACTGGGAACCAAAGGACTTGATCAATGTAATCTCATATGGGTCTACTCAGAAGTAAGCCCCAAAGAACTCAAAGAAATTGGTTTCCTTTTAAATTTGCATAGGATTGCAGTCCAAAGGGCTTGATTTTGGCTGGGTTTTATTATATTTAGAGATATTTCAACGTTATTAGAAGAACACTGTAATTAAATTAAGGGGGGGGGAGGAAGAGGAGGAAGAAAAGTGAGGATAAAGAATATTAGTAAATAAAATGCAAGCAATACAGATCCAATTCTGCTGATTAAAAACAGAATAAAATTAGTCTTATCTACGCAATTGAAAAATCACATCCAGGCAGAGATGCCTGGTGGAGAGTCTGAATGGCCTTTAGTCTTTGGAAGAGGCAGAGGGGGGGGGGCGTCCTTTCCCCCCAAAAGTCCAGTTCAGAAAAAGCTTATTGAGTTATCTCGGAGCTTTAGATTCAGTGCTTAGAAGTCAGCAAATGCCATCTGCCAACACAAGGATTCTGCTACAGCCCATGGGCATATTTGGTACGGAGAATGAAGGGCAATGAGTAAAGGGGCATGTTGGGGAGGAAGGGAGGAAGGAAGGAAGGAAGGAAAGGAGGGACGGAGAGAGGAAAAAGGAAGGGAGGGAGGGAAGGAGGGAGGAAGGAAGGAAAAGAAGGGAAGGAATAGGATGGAAGGAGAAGGAAGAAGAAAGAAGAAAAACAGATGAAGCAAAAGGAAGGAAGGAAGGAAGGAAGGAAGGAAGGAAGGAAGGAAGGAAGAAGGGAGGGAAGGAGGGAGGGAGAAAGGAAGGAAGGAAGGAAGGAAGGATGTTGAAGTAAGATTCAATGGCTTCTACAGTTCATGTTTGTGATGGGTATTAGTGTCTCTGATCTTCACTGTGAGAAATCACACCAGGCTAGGCTGCCGATGCAAAAGGGCAGCCCAGTCTTCAACAACTCATCAGCCTCCATTTTGCACTGGGAGGGGTTAAGAAGCCCCTCTTAACCCTGGCTGAGAAAATGCAGCAGTGGCAAGATTTATGCATTTTCCTCAACCACAATGTCCTTTGGTTTCACCTACATCTGATTTGTGAATTTGGCTAATAGATCTTGAGTCACCCGTTTGTGGTTGGGATGCCAATGACTGCCTTCCCAAAAAATTTGGAAATGATAAAAAGTGGCTTTAGACCTTCTTAATCTTTTAGCTATGTATGTAAAAAAAAAAAGGCACTTAACACATTTGGGTGGTCCCAGTATTTTCCTGTCTTTTTGATCATATGACTACCGCTTTCTACAATCAAAGTTTTTAAGGCACACTCCAGCCATGCTTTCTTTGGTCCTAGTAACTTACTCAAAGACTTAGCATATACAAGCAAAACATTTCCACGCTTACTTACATTCCTGTGTTAAGAGTAAGGCACAGAATCAAGGGTCTTGGGGGTGCCGGTGTTGGAGAGGGATGAAAGAAAAGGTGTGACTACCTGATCAAAACCTGACCACCTTGACTTTTTTGAATATTCTTCTGTCTCCAACAGCTTGGCACAGGATCCAAATTAATTTGCATCCAGGTGAACTTGGAACATCCCAGAAGTTACAAGATGTAGGTTATACTCTACTGTCCTTTCCCCACTGATCCTATGACAAAATTATGGGTCAATTAAGTGCTTTTCAAAGCAAGCCTCTTTTTTTACTTTAACTTCATTGCTTCTTACAACACAGAGAGGGAAACAGGCAAACATTTCCATGCTTAACTGGTGCTCCCTGCACTTCAGAAGGGTTTCCTTTTGCAATGCACTAAGCAGAAAATATTCCTAGCAGCTTTAGGGTTTAGAGAACAAGCAAGTCTTACACCTCTTTTAAGAAGCTTCTAAATTCACAGTTTCATGGGGTCTGACTTTCCTGGCACACTAAAACACCTGAGCCTTTTTCTTTCCTGGGCTATACTGTCTATGTTTTTCATTATTGCATTTAGTTAATTGTTTATACTGTTGTACAATGAGGACAGTTATCCACACAAAGTCTTTCCCAGCCTCATTCTGCAAGTTGGTTGATGCTAAATATAAATCACAGTTTGAGGGTGTCTCTGTGCATGTCTCTCCATAGGTATGATTTGGCAGATTGCTTTAGGTTCTGCAATAAATCTGATTTTCAGGCTAAGGTTTGCTCTCTATCCATAAAATATGGAGGATAATTATCCTTGGACAACAGCCTTGGTGTTTAGAATGGAATTTGCCTAGCAACTTTTGAAAGTGACCAAAAAGTGGAAAATTGCTGTGCAGTTCAGAGCTTTAAGGCAGCAAACCCCACCCAATAAAAGATGGACTGAAACAAGCACGGCATTAAACAAATATATATAAATTTGTGGGGAAGGTTTAGGAAATAAAAGCCAGAGAACTTGGAAGACAGCTTTCGGAGAATTGCTCTTAAAAGAATCCCCACTCGCGCTGTGCAAGCAGCGGGGCCAAATGGGCATTTGACTTCAAGGGCCAATAAGCCACGGTCTGCCTTCTCCACTTAGGACAGGATTTCTGTTAAGCAGGAAGAAAACCAGGAAGCTGGCTTAAAATACTGCATGGTCAGAGATGCAAAACCTGGCAGTCACCCCAGGCTAGTTGGCTACACTGGAGGAGCTGAGTACTGGATCACAGAGTTATAATCAGGAGGTGGGCTGTGGCATTCCAGGCTGGCATCCATCGGCAGAAGAATGGAGTCTTCCATCAGGTCGTCCTCCACCGGAACGCTTGGACGGTACTTCACGGATTCTCGCTCGTGCTCGTTGAATACGGATTCCTTGCTTTTGTTGATCGCTTTCCTCCTGTGAGAAGACGCAGAAGAAAACACCTAAAGTTGGATTTGAACCCCACAGTACGTCACAAAGCAGTTTGCTGGTGTTGGGTGAATGGGTCATGTGAATCTAGTCACTGATGTTTAAAAATCATGGTTTATAGCAGGGGTGTCCGGAACAGGATCTCTCAATCTTGGCAACTTGAAAATGGATGGGCTTCAATCCCCAGAATTCCCCAGCCAGCCAAGGTTGGAGACCCCTGTTTTATAGCTTAGTGTTGTGTGAATCCAATTAACATTGAATCATTCAGTCAAGTGGAGCTTAGTGCAAAATGCAAACCTAGGGACAAGCCACTTGTAGCTATCTATAGCAGGGGGCTTCAAACTTGGCCCTTTTATGACGTGAGGACTTCAACTCCCAGAATTCCTCAGCCAGGCACGCCTGGCTGAGGAATTCTGGGAGTTGAAGTCCACACGTCATAAAAGGGCCAAGTTTGAAGACTCCTGGTCTATAGCCTTGGATGATCACACGTTTATATAGCTTTCTAAGGAGGCATGTGTGTTTGTGTGTGTGTGTGTGTGTATGTACTTACACCATCTTCAGTTACTACCTTGCATCTGCGCATGACAGCATCTATCAGTTCATGTTTAAAGAGAAACTTTTAAACAAAGGCATTGAATATTTACTCTCCAATCAAAGTGATGACAAGTTTGATCAAAAGCAAGTCCTGTGATTGACCACCTCTGGCAGACATGAAATGCAATTAGTTCCTAGAAAAATATTCCTTTCTCCAGAGATGCATCCTCTGAAATTAAAACCCTCCAGCATCTTTTTAACATTCTGTATTTGTTGACATTTCATTAGATTCTTGCCTTCCTTGACTCAACACTGAATCTCTCAATGTTCTTTCCATGGCACCAAAGCTTTTCTTTTGCAATTCTCAAATTCCTTTGATTCAGAATTTGCTTTTGGAGATGGGCCTTATATGCCTTATTTTCCCAATCATTCGAACACATCTGGGAGAGCCTAGATTACGGAAAGCTGCCAATTGTAATTGATTGCAATTAGTTTTTTTATTTTCTGATGTTTGTAAACAATAAAAGGGAGGGCTGAGGGGGTTAACCCAATTTTCACTTGCACTGTATATATTTGATTTTACCATGCTTTTACATTTCCGTAAGCAGTAGGCTAGTGGATGAATTACCCTGAATATTTTTTTAAAAAAATCAATTCCTTACTTATATGACACAAGAGGAAGATGAGGATGTATGTAGCACCCCTTGAATTGAGAATATTCTCTCCATTATATTTGATTGATTAGGTAATTTGCTACTATAACAAACAAATCTATGGCAGAATTTTTATGATTGGTTAATTCAGTCTCCTTACAGCTTAAAGCAAAATGCCATTTGCAAAACGAGTTCTCAGAGATTAGAGATGCTGATGTTGGGAAACACTCAGCCTGACAGGGAGGAGGGGTCAAGCACAGAGATAGTCTGGAGTCAGTCACAACTGTAAAAGGGCCAGAATTGGCCCTCCCTGCATTCATTGGAGTCTTATCTAATTCTTCCCAGATTGGGGAGATTCCTGTATTACAGAAAGAACAGAACAACAGAGTTGGGAGAGACCTTTGAGGTCTTCTAGTCGAACCCCCTGCTCAAGCAGGAGCCACTAAGCCATTTCAGACAAATGACTGTCCAATCTCTTCTTAAAAACCTCCAGTGTTGGAGCACCCACAACTTCTGAAGGCAAGCTATTCCATTGGTTGATTGCTCTCACCATTAGGAACTTTCTCCTTAGTTCTAGATTGCTTCTCTCCTTGATTACTTTCCATCCGTTGCTTCTTGTCCTGCCTTCAGGCGCTTTGGAGAATAGCTTGACTCCCTCTTCTTTGTGGCAGCCCCTCAAATACTGGAACACTGCTATCAAGTCACCCCTGGTCTTTCTTTTCTCTAGACTAGCCAAGCCCAATTCCTGCAACCGTTCTTCATATATTTTAGCCTCCAGCCCCCTAATCATCTTTGTGGCTCTTTTTTGCACTCTTTCCAGAGTCTCAACATCTTTTTAATAATGGGATGACCAAAACTGGATGCAGTGACAAAACTCTATTATGGTCACAAAAAGTGACCATAATAAAGAGTTAGCTTGAAATCTGCATGTGTGTGTGGGGGGTGGGGGTGGAGGGCTGGTTGTTTGCAACTGACAGCTGACTAGTTAAAGGATAGTGTAGCAGGTTAAGTTTTCACTTTTATCACTTCTTCTTTCCAATTTTCATAGTTGGCATTTCCATTCCACCAGCATCACATGCCACAACTGGTTTTTATCTCTCCAAGAATACGGGAAGATAAAAAGAGGGTGACTTTCTGGATACACCTGAGTAGTACTTAAAGGTTACAATTTCAGCCCTCAGCACCTGGAAGTAGACTTGGAGAATTTCCTCCCTGAATCCCAGTTCCTGCTACTTAACATGACCATAATACCAGGCCAAAGGGGCTGAGAATCACTTTTCGATGAAAACACCTTTCTGTGTTCTTGTATTTTTAGCCCTAATTATTTCTGAGCTTAGAACAATACCTTCTCTAGATGTCACAAAAGGTAAGTGGCATCTCTGTGTTCCACCGTGAAACTCAACACTGTCTAGACCAGGGGTCCTCAACCTTGGCCACTTTAAGACTTGTGGACTTCAACTCCCAGAATTCCTCAGCCAGCAGAGCTGGCTGAGGAATTCTGAGAGTTGAAGTCCACAAGTCTTAAAGTGGCCAAGGTTGAGGACCCCTGGTCTAGACTCTCAGTATGAATAGGTGGCGTTGAATTCTGAGAGCCTTTGTTCATTCAGTGGAAAACTTCATTTGTCGCACACAAAGATTCAGCCTTCCTCTCTTTGAGTTTAGCGACGGAGTGGAGGGAAGATCTAAGCAAAGTCCAAGTCCTTCTAAATTCAGTATGCTTGCTCAGAACTTGTCCGCTGACACTTTGCTCTCTCTCTCTCTTCCTAATCTCATGTCATTCTCTGCATGATCCCAGCATCAAGGCTTTCTGTCTTACCTTCCCTGAATGCTTGATGTGAGCAAACTACACTTGGGCATGCCAATTCACACCCCCAGCTCAAGGAAGAAAAGAAACACAATACAAAAGGAGAGGGAGAAGTCTCAGAAGTTCAAAAGCCACCCAGACTTGGAAGAGCCTACCAGAAGTTTTAGAGAAGATGAAGAGGATCTTTGTAACGAGTCCAGAATAAATATTTTCAACCAAGAGAGATGTGTCATTAACAACTTTGTTCTATCCATTTATGCCTCTTGAATTCTAGTTCAGTGGTCACCTCCAAACGTGGCAATTTTAAGACTTGTGGACTTCAACTCTCAGAATTCTGGGAGTTGAAATCCATAAGTCTTGAAGTTGCCCAAGATTGGAGACCTCTGTTCTAGCTGATGGGGAAACCGAGGGAGAATTCATTTCTGGATATTTCCTTACTTGGCACAGTCTACATACGTTGGGATGGCTCCCACAGTGGGAGAATGGATGGAAAAAGTGATAAAGTCAGCAGAGATGGCAAAACTAACTGCTTTAATTAAAGAAAAGAATTTATTCAGTTTTGCTTCCCCTTAGAGACCACTTTTGGACTTCATACTTGAAACAGAAACAAATGAACCTTTGATTTTATTTGGTTTTGATGATTAGATTGATTTGTTGCTATAGAAATGTCTCATATTAAACGTGTAACTCCAACACTTGAGATTGTAACCATGTTTTATTTTCTGCTGCACTGAAAAAAAATAGGAAGCCGCTGCTTCCCCCCCCCCCCATTCCCACTTATCTTGTACCCTTTCCCTTGTCTTATTCTTTTATTATCTTGGCTTCTATTTCTATTTTAAAGTGCAACAAACTTCAATAAAAACAAAATAACAGATACGCTGGGATTGTAAATTCAGTTGCTGAGATTGCTGGAGGTCCAAATCTCAACACACTGAATGCTTTAAAGAGGAGATTTATTAGATCATTCACCTTGGAGGCCCCCCCTCCTTAATCTCCTGAAGCATGTACATTCTAAATATTTGGAAAGTCGGAGATTAAGATACTGGAATATAAACAGGTAGACTCCCAAAGGTGCTTTTTCAAAAGGCAACTGGACTGTTCTGTCCCTGAGGAAGAAGAAGAGATTTCGCTTCTCGTCCAAGAAGCTTCATCGGTTCTGGCAGGATGCTGGGGGCGATGGAAGGGTTAGTTCTGACAGGATGGGGGAGGGTTGGAAGGATCATATTTCTTGGCAGTCATCTGGTCATTAGCAATCTCCTTGAGAGTTCTTGAGGCCACTTAGGGGTTGATCTCTGCTCTCAGAGTCACCTGGGTCAGACTGCAAATGGGGATGGAATCTTCTTGGAACCATTGAAAGGACTGCGTTGAAGGCAGGAGACAGGTGTTGACTAAACAGGTAGACCTTGCATAGTCATTGAAGATTATAGAACAGTGGTGGTGAACCTATGGCACGGGTGCCAGAGGCAGCACTTGGAGCCCTCTCTGTGGGCACACATGCCGTTGCCCCAGCCTCACCTCCCCCCATGACCCCCTCCTCACCAGCAGCCCCCCTGGAGGAGAGTCGCCCCTCAGAGTGGCCCACACGGAGCAGCACAGCCAAGGACATGGCAGCCAGGCAATGTAGACAAGACTCTGCCTTCACGCTCCATCACGCATAGTTGATGCTGTGGGGCGCGGGCAGAGGGTGTGGCCGCCATGGCACTGCTGGGCTGCCTGGGTGACCTGTGGCGGGCCGTGGAGGTGGTGAATGGCCCTGCGGGCAGGTGGGGTGGGGGCAGGGCAGGGGGTGGAGTGGGGGCGTGGCCAGATTTTGGGCACTCGGTCTCTAAAAGGTTCGCCATTACTGTTATAGAATGACGTTGGGCCAGTGGGAAGATGCTTAATTTAGGAAGAAAACTCAGTAAGATTTTTCTGCAGATCTATTAGATCTCAGCTGAAAGATTCAGACAACCAGCAGATGGTAGCAAAGAAGCAGAAAGAACTACATGGTCTCATGACTGGAGCAGAACACAGAACAAGGTTATTACCCGCTGATGATTTATTATGTACTATTGATAAATCTGAAAGTTCAGTGCCATAAGTAATTAATACACTACAACGGAGGTAAATTATCAGATTACTCGATAAGACTAATGCACTTCTCATAGGCTCTGGTGTGCCTGTGAAAGCTGAAAACCTGGCTTTTATTTGGAGGTTTGAATTCATTTAAATCTTGGAATGAATGTTTCTGTTTCTTTCAGAATAATTATCATTACCATTATTATCATGTTATTAGCGTGCCATTATTATCACATCAGTAATTATCATTATCAATAGCTGATTACAATTCCCAATGAGTGTATGGGATAGATTAAATATTGTACAACAGAAAATTACTTCAAGAGACCTGCAGACACTTGAAGTGATTCCTTTGTTAATATAAAGATTTTCAAGCACTTTAAGAAGTTCATGAGACACTTTTTATGGGATGAACCACCTCCTACATTTTGTTCAGTTATGGTTATCATAGAATGATCAGGATTTTATCTTTTCTGACTTCACCTTTGGGACCTCAATGTAATTTCAAATTAAGAAAAGTGTGGTCTTACCATGGCATTATAAAGTACTGCTTTATAAAGCCTTAGTAAGACCACACTTGGAATACTGCATCCAACTTTGCTCACCACAATATAAAAAAGATGTTGAGACTCTGGAAAGAGTGCAGAGAAGAGCAACAAAGATGATTAGGGGACTGGAGGCTAATAAAAATTAAGAACGGTTGCAGGAATTGGGTATGTCTAGTTTAATGAAGAGAAGGACTAGGGGCAACATGATAGCAGTGTTCCAATATTTGAGGGGTGCCACAAAGAAGAGGGAGTCAAGCTATTTTCCAAAGCACCAGAAGGCAAGGCAAGAAGCAATAAATAGAAACTAATCATGGAGAGAAGCAACCTAGAACTAAGGGGCAATTTCCCAACAGTGAGAACAATTAACCAATGGAACAACTTGCTTCCAGAAGTGTAGATGCTTCATCACTAGAGGCTTTCTAAAAAGATTGGACAGCCATTTGTCTGGAATGGCATAGGGTCTTCTTCTTCAGCAGAAGTTGGACTAGAAGACCTCCAAGGTTCCTTTCAATTCTGTTATTCTGTTACCCATTGCTTCTTGTCCTGCCCTCAGGTGCTTTGGAGAATAAGTCAACCTCCTCTTTTCTGTGGCAGCCCCTCAAGTACTGGAAGATGCTATCTTATCACTCCTAGTCCTTCTCTTTGTTAGACTACTAGACATACCCAGTTCCTTCAATCGGTTCATCATATGGTTGAGCCTTCAGATCCCTTATCAACCTCTGCATGATCCTCACCATTCATTAGGGTCACCTGTCTGCAGTTTGTTCCCTGGCAGCTGTATGCATGGGACCTTGTCTAGAATCGCTCCTGATCTTTGGAAGAGTTCCTACTGGGACAATAAGCTGAAGTCTTTGGGGGCCTAAAGGCTTAGGTGCATTTTGGTGCTCTTTTAGCTGATGTTTTAATTCAGAGATGTTGTCCTCTGAATGATGTTTGTCCTGCTGAGAAGGGTAGTTGTGTGATGTATAGAAGTCCATAGACTCCCCCACTTCTGTTAACAATGCAGTACTTAACAGCTTCAATTGCTTTAATTGTTTCATTGGTTTCTGACTGTTTTTAATTGGTACCGAATTTTTTGATTTAGCAGTTTTAATATATACACATCATTATGTAATGTAAAGTTTCTCAAACTTGGCAATTTTAAGATGCGTGACCTTCAACTCCCAGAATTCTGGCTGGGGAATTGTGGGAAGTTTGAGAAACACTGATACAACACTAGTACTGTAATTATATATTTTTGAATGACACATATTTAATGTAACTCAATATTTACATAGTAGAAATGGCGATGTATTATGACAATAGACCACATTTGCTTAGCAGCCGTGAGAGTAAATACTCCAGTTTTATCGTCTGTAGCAAAGAGGCCATCAAATATTTGACAGTGCTCAGATTGTTAATGAAACTACTGCTACAGGGTAAAGACAATCCCCACCAGTCAGTTGCAAAAGGCAGCTTTACTTAGAACACAAAACATAAAATAATAAGGTTAGAAGGGACTTTGGAGGTCCTCTAGTCCAACACCCTGTTTAAGCAGGAGACCCTCCTTACCATTCCAAAACAGGTAGTTCTCTACTTACAACAGTTTGTTTAGTGACTGTTCAAAGTTACAATGGCACAGAAAAAGTGACTTGTGACTGTTTTTCACACTTACGACCATTGTAGCATCCCCATGGTCATGTGGTCCAAATTCGGATGCTTGGCAACTGACTCATATTTATGACGGTTGCAGCGTCTCGGGGTCACGTGACCACGTTTTGCGAGCTTCTGACGAGCAAAGTCAACGGGGAAGCCAGATTCACTTAACAACCATGTTACTAACTTAACAATTGCAGTGATTCACTTAACAACTGTGGCAAGAAAGGTCATAAAACGGGGCAAAATTCACTCAACAAATCTCACTTAGCAGCATAAATTGTGGGCTCACTTGCTGTCGTAAGCTTAGGGTTACCTATAATTACCTCCTATGACAGTACCTTTAATCTGCCTATCCCAGATTCTTGGGAAGGACTTGACAGGTAGGCAAAAACCCCAACAATCTGGTCTAAACATCATTTTGCAAATCATAATCATCAGCAATGCTCAGATTTGGAAGGAAGAGAAAAAGGAATGACTCTGGTAATCTAAAGTGAATGATTTTTTTGCGCGTCATGATTGGTTTGTGCCCTTTCTGGGCAGATGACTAGACCACGTGATCTTTAGATACGGAAGCCAAGAAGAAGCCATGGAGTATCAATACTTAGAAATGATGTTATGTATGTTGACAGCAGCAAGAGTACTCTACGCTCAGAAATGGAAGACCACATCGATTCCTACAATGGAGGAATGGCTACAAAAACTGATGGAGCTAGCAGAGATGGCTAAACTGACTACTGGTTAAAGAAAAGAATACAAATGCTTTTATTGCCACGTGGAAACTGCTTCTAGATTTTGTGCTTGAGGTGGGAAAAAAAATGAAATTTTGATTGTGGGCTTTACCAATTAGATAGATTTGACATTAATGAAATGGCTAGTTGATAATATTTTGTAAAAGTAAAAAGTTGAGGTTTGAAGTCCATACTCTATTGCACAGAAGGAAGTTGGAAGTCAATGCCTTTTTTCCCTTTTTTTTCTCCCTTACCTCATTTCTCTACTCCTCTTTCCCTTCCCCGTTTTTTTCCGCTATTTGCTTTTGTATTTCCATTGTATTGCATATTATAAACGAATAAAACTTTCTAATAAAAAACAAATACTTAGAAATGATAGAGAATATTTGTAGCTCTGGTGATAGGTGTTGTTGATGGTTTGTTGCTGTATAGCTTCCATACATTTCATCACCAGGCTAAGTGATATCCTGAGCAGGACTTCAGTTGAAGTGCCTGGTGTCAGTTCGTCTCTGCTATTATTGATCTCATGTGCTCACGTGGTTGGTCGTCTCATGTGGTCATGTGGTTGGTGGGTCACTTGGTGACCTTCACATGACATCACCAGCCAGTCCCATGGCATGCCACACAGCATGACCAGCCGGTCACATGACACACCAACCACATGACCACATGACCTCAATAAAAGAGAAGAACAAGACACTTCAACCAAAGTCCCGCTGAGGATGTCACCTAGGCTGGTGATGAAATGTTTTGGAAACTAAACAGCAAGTCTGGAGAACAAACCACCATCAACGGTATCTGCCAAGGTAATGGTTTAGAAGCTAACCAGCTTGTATAATGTGTATGATGTAATGATGGGAATGACTCAGCAAGGTCTGTGTCCCTTTAAGAGCCAGCTGGGTCTGTATCTCCTTAAGAACCTTTGTATAACAGGAAGGCTCTGCCGCTGTGTTCCCTCTCTTCCGTTTCCTGCTGTAATTGTGGTTTGTTGGATCCTGCTGTATTAGCAAGTGTATATACAGTATATATGTTCCTGGTGTATGATAGCGTAGATAGTGTAAGATAAACCACCATTTGATACAAGCCACTGTTTACTGTGTTTACTCCTGGGTTATCTCAGCGCAATAAGACTGCGCACGCTCCGACAGTATCAATACTTACGCAAGAGCCATGATTCCATATGGCCAGGATCGGATCTCCAGCCTCTTCCGGCTCTTGACTTCATCCAGGGTCAACACCATCCCGCTATCTGACTCGCCGTCCTACAGGAGAGGAGGAAGAAGAGATTCAGGATGTGCTTCTGAAAGCTGCTCATTCAAAGCCAGAGGCTAGAGTGGCTCCCATGCGGGAATCATTTTAGCTCCAGAGGAAGACCACTTTCCCTTCCCAGGTTTTTCCCTGGCTTTTTTGCTGCCTTTTAATTGTATTTACAGTCACACAGCTTTAATTTTTTGGGAAACCTGCCTTGACACTGGCTAGATTATACCGTGAGTTTTTATTTTGCACATTATTATATTTTTATTCAATTTTTTATTTTATTTTTATTGCAAACCACTCTGAGAGCATTGGCTACTGGGCAGTTTAAATAATTTAAATGAAATAAATCAAATAAAGTGGGGCCTCAAATGGACGAGGGATTTTGCGTACCAACCTGAACCTTAGGTTCATTAAAAAAATGGACAAGATTGCCACCAAATATTGTGGTTTTTGCAGTGGGGGTAGTGACTGGTGTATTGTTATTATTTTTGTACATTCTACTAAGATCATGAGAAATCTAATCTGGTAGGAATCATACTCAATTTTCTGCTTTAAATTCAGAGATACTCTGGCCTAATCTCTGCCCTCCCCCCACCATCTGGGTTGCAGCTGGCTACTGTTTCATTTAATTCCACTTCTGCTTTCTGCTTAGCTTGTAAACTACCTCTTCAGTTTTATGAGGAGGGTGCTTTAAAAGGCAAAAATGGATAAAGTTTAGAAATCCATATAAAATGAAGGAATGCAATGGTGTGGTGGGAATGAATTGGGAAAAGGAAGGGAGGGAGGGAGGAAAGAAAGGAAGGAGGATGGGAAGATAAACAGATAAGACAGGGCAGTTATTACTTTCCTTCCTTTAATTTTTCCATACTTGAAGTTCTAGACATGCAAAAGTCCAAGGTAAGAATCTAGGGAGCAGGGGTGGGCTGCTTTCTTCTAAACTGGAGCCCTGATCTATCTAACTAAGCTTTGTTGACACTGATTGGCTGCAGCTTCCTCCAAATTTCAAGCAGGAGGTTTTCCAAGCTACCTGGAGATGTGAGGGATTGAACTAAGGGCCTGGACTACTGTAACGCTCTCTACATGGGGCTCCCCTTGAGGAGCACTCGGAGGCTCCAGTTAGTCCAGAATGCGGCCGCGCAGGCGGTGATGGGAGTGACTCGTCGCTCACATGTAACGCCGCTGCTGCGCGAGCTGCACTGGCTGCCTGTGGCCTTCCGAGTGCGCTTCAAGGTGTTGATTATCATCTTTAAAGCGCACCATGGCATCGGACCTGGTTATCTCCGAGACCGCCTTCTGCCACAGATCACCTCTCACCGACCGATACGCTCCCACAGAGAGGGTCTCCTCAGGGTGCCGTCAACCAGACAGTGCCGGTTGGCGACCCCCAGGGGGAGAGCCTTCTCTGTTGGAGCTCCCACCCTCTGGAACGAGCTGCCCCCAGAGATCCGGGTGATTTCGGATCTCCCCTCCTTCCGCCGCGCCCTCAAGACATGGCTGTTTCAGCAGGCAGGACTGGCCTAGGGATATTTTATTATTGGATTTTTAATCAACTTTTAAAAATAAGAAAGGCCTATTTAAATATATTTTTTAATTTGTTTTAATTTTGTATATTGTATCAATTGTTCTGTTTTTAATTGGCTGTAAGCCGCCCTGAG
>NW_015386404.1:710861-772362 GCF_001527695.2 Protobothrops mucrosquamatus | reverse complement strand
GCATTCAAAATGCATCTTTACCACCAAACGACGACTCTTTAAATGTCTTCCTAAGCTGTACTGTGGAACATTACATCTGCTGTATGATTAAACCCAACGGACTAAAGCTGATGTGAGATTTCCCTTGCCTTTGCCTGGTATCCCAACTTGCAGTTAGACATAATGTGTTAAACCTCAATGAACGGCCCCAAATCTGGACATTTGGCAAGAAACCATCATCACATTATATGCCTATCAAATATGATACGCTTTGAAGTTCATCAGAGTTGGAACAAATGTGACAGCCTTCTGATGCATTTTTTCCCCATTTTGAGGTTTTCTCTCATTTTTTTTTCTATTCGCCAATATCCAAGGAAGAATTGGTTGGAGTAAGAAAATAAGTAGTGCCTTTAAGACTAACCAACTTTATCTGGGCATAAAATCTATGAGCAAAAAGCCTGTCAAATGCACTGGGGCAAAACCCCACTCTCTGATAAGTGAGCTGCTATTCACGAAGAAGTTAATTAGCCTTAAAAGTGCTACCATATTCCATGTTTCTCCTGGATAATAGTGGCCGATCCTTTCTTCTCCTTTTCCATCTCCCCAGATTTGCTCACTTGGCTGGCAAGTTTACCAACCTATTATACTGTATCTTACTGCAATAGCACTTAGACTTACATACCGCTTCACAGTGCTTTACAGCCCGCTCTAAGCGGTTTACAAAGTCAGCCTATTGCCCCCAACAATCTGGGTGCTCATTTTACCGACCTCGGAAGGATGGAAGGCTGAGTCAACCTTGAGCCGGTCAGGATCGAATTCCAGACTGTGGGCAGAGTTAGCCTGCAATACATTCTAACCACTGCACCACAATGGTGCTCAATATGGCAGGATAAACCCATAAATGACAATGCACTTTGTCTGAAAAATATTGGGTACATTATGCGCCTATTGGTAATCTGTATCACTGGATAACTTCAATTGTTTGTTCCTTTTCAGGTAGTTATTTACATTCAGGGATGGATTTCCTAGCTGTTTCCTGCTTGCAGATCTTCCCCTTAAGAACAGTGGCTACTTTCAGGTGGGCAGTGAAAAACACAAGTCTGGTTCAAGCTCACCTCATGTATCATCTTCCCCTTCTCTACAGGCACCTCATCAAAGGTCTTCACACTGAGTGGCCGGTTCTTGGAGTTAATGCTGGAAATAAAGAGGAGGTAAGATTTTCGGTTGCCCACACATGGCCATTAAGGGGGGGGGGATGATCTTTTCTGTCCATTCATGTGAAAGTAAGATACCAGAAAAAAGATGATTAGGGGGCTGGACATGATAGCAGGGTTCCAATATTTGAGGGGCTGTCACAGAGAGGAGGGGGTCAACCAATTTTCCAAAGCACCTGAAGGCCAGACAAGGAATAACGGATGGAAACTGATCAAGGAGAGATTCAGCCTAGAAATAAGGAGAAATTTTCTGGCCGTGAGAATGGTCAACCAATGGAACAGAAGTTGCCTTCAGAAGTTGTGGGAGCTTCATCACTGGAAGCTTTCAAGAAGAGACTGGACTGTCATCTGTCAGAAATGGTGTAGGCTCTCCTGCTTGGGCTGGAGGTTGGACTAGATGACCTATAAGGTCCCTTCCAACTCTGTTATTCTATTCCAGGGGTCTTCAAACTTGGCCCTTTTATGACTTCAACTCCCAGAAGTCATAAAAGGGCCAAGTTTGAAGACCCGTGTTCTATTCTAACAAGCATTCTGGTCAGTCCCCTAATCATCTTTTTTGCTCTTCTCTTCACTCTTTCTAGAGTCTCAATACCTTTTTTGTATCCTGGTGACCAAAACTGGACTCAGTATTCCAAGTGTGGTCTTACCAACGCAGTATATAAAGTGGTAAGACGTCTCATGATTTTGATACTCTCTCTCTGTTGATGCAGCCTAGGACTGCATTGGCTTTTTTGGCAGTTGCAACACAGTGCAGGTTCATATTTAAGCCACCTGGTATGTTCTTAGGAATAAAGGAAATAGCCAGTAAGAGTCTTGGAGAAGCTGCAAAAATACAGTGGAGGCACAATTTAGTTTCCACTGCTATCCACCTTTCCTTCCAGGTGCTTACTTTGCTCTGTGGAAAACATTAATCCATTAATTCCTTTGGAGATGCTGCAAAAAAGAGGTGTATTTCTACTTCTATCACATCCAGAACTTTTAGGGCTTCTCTGATCGCTTGTTACAATGAGATCAATGGCTGTGCCTCAGTATTGATTAAACAAGGCAACATAGGGGGAATTTTGAGATTTTACAGGCTATCCTAGACTTTTTAGTAGACATATTTTCACAGTCTACAAATCTGGGCTTTCACATCTATTCGCACCAGTCTAGGAACAATAACAGACTCTTTCAAAAGATGAGAAAAAGTGGAAACAAACGAAGAACAGAATTAATCAATAAGACAGTTGTTTCTGGTTGGGAAAAGTTTTTTCATTGCTTGAAGTTGCTTCCTTACCTTGCTTCTATAGCACTCCAGCGGTGAATGAAGTTGCTCACGTTCTCTTCCAAGATGCAGATCTTCGGGTTGGACTCTCCATCAGGACACAAGGTAATGTTCAGTGGGATATAGTCTTTCCCATCCTTGGGAAAAGAAAAAAGGACAAGCTGAGGCTCATTTTTCTTTCTTGACTTCAGAAATCATAAACGGTCACATTCCTCTGATTCTCTTAGGAGACCACTTTACCTGAAGCCTTCAGGAGATTAAATTTTTCATTTTATCTCTCTGGGACCCAGCTGTAATATTTTGGCAATGCACTAGCCAGAGTATTTTGTCCAACATACACTTTTCTCTGAGTATTTCTACGGTTATCAAGAAAGTTTCCAAGAAGATCACCTAACTGGCTTTGTGCCTAAGGCAAGGCTGGAATTCACAATCTCCCACTTTCTACACCGATGCCTTAACCCAGGGGTGTCAAACGCAATTTCATTGAGGGCCGCATCAGTATTGCGGTTGCCCTCGGGGGGCCGGATGGGTGTGGCCAGGGTGGGTGCAGCCTACTGGGTGGGCGTGGATGCAGTGGGTGTGGCCTACTGGGTGGGCGTGGCCAGCTCTACATCGTTCACGTCAAGGGTGCCTGTGGGGGCCTGGGCAGGAGTGGGACAGATCTGAGGGTCTCTGGCAGAAGGGGGTGGGACCAGGGCAGAGCCTATCAAGCCGGATATGTGACGTAGGCGAGGGCCATTTGCTGGCCACTTCCAGGCGATGGTCCATTTCTTCATTCCTCACAAAGGGTGACCCCTCCCCAGCATGCGCCCAGGGGGTGGGGCCAATGCGACAGGGGCTGGTTCCTTGCTGTTTCCAGACGGCCTTGTGGAGCTAAGACTGAATGCGTTTCAGCATAGATGGCAACCACAACATTGTACATTGGCTCCTGGCTGGCCTGGGGCAAGGCCAAGGCAGAGGAGGCCGTTCCCTCACTGTTTCCAGGATGGCTTCGTGGGCCACATGAAACCACTTTATGGGCCACATCCGGCCCCCGGGGCTTGTGTTTGACATGTCTGCCTTAACCAAACTGGCATATTTGGAGCCTTAATCCAGATGTTCTAAATTTCAGCTCTCATTATCCACAACTAGAGGTGATGGGAGTTATAATCCAAGAACATCTCAAGGGCCCCAGTTTCTGTATGCTGCCTAAACTATTAAATTTCTTTGCTTCCTTTCCCTTGTGGTTCCTTTGCTCAACATTTATCTGTTAATCTTCCAAGGAGTTGAATGTAGAGAAGTAAAGCTTGGACCAATGGGCATAGAACATCAAATCATAAGTCTGGAAGGGATCTTGGGGGTCTTCTAGCCCAACCTCTGCTCAAGGCAGGAGAACTTATCCCTTCCCAGTCAAATTGTTGTCCAGGCTATTCTTGAAAACCTCCAGCGATGGAGCACCCACAACTCTGGGAGGGAAGCTTTTCCATTGATGAATGATTCTTACTGTCAGAACATTTCTCCATACTCGTAGGTTGGATCTCTCCTTAAGAAGCTTCCACCCATTACTTCTTGTCCTGCCCTCAGCTGCTTTGGAGAATCAATCAATCACCTTTTCTCTGTGACAGCCTCTCAAATACTGGAAGACAGTTATAATGTCCCCCCTAATCCTTCTCTTCGATAGGCTAGACATACCTAGTTCCCTCAACTGTTCAACAATCTTGAGAAGTAGATCAGACTTAAGAAGTACAAGGGCATCATGTTCAATTGGGGACACTGAGGTTGAAGCTCATCCTAGCACGTACATAGTCCCTATGTTAGCCCATTGAGAAGAAATCCAGAACGTTAGGTGCCAAACTAATTATTCTTTGCTACGTTTCTTTCATATTATTTAGATACCAGCATTTATTTAGCTGTTTGCAAGACTCTTAAGAAGCCACACATGGTCCCCCTTATTTATCCAATTATAAAACTTGTCCTTTTAAAATTTAACTTGCAGGAAGAGCTTTTGCTTCCATTTAGTCGAAGCGTTTTCCACCCAAAGAGGACCATTCTCCTGCATTTTACCTGCTGTACATTTGCCTGGAGCAGATCCCCTAGACGTTCCACAAGGTTGGTAAAAGTGGGTCTCTCGGTTGGGACACTGTGCCAGCAGTCCAACATGGTCTGGTAGCTACAGGGGATTAAAAAATGGTGATTGAATTTTAAAACTGACAAAGAGCTATCAATCCATCCTTCTACTCGCTAACCCTGTGCCCTGTTGGGCCATCAGAATTTATTTTTTCAGATGAAAGAGAGGCCAGCAGATAATGTTTCAGTCAAAAATGTCCACTCGGTGTGGCACAAAGGTCCTTCTTAACAGCACGGCTTTGATGAATTAACTCAGGCAGGCAGTTCTGCAGTTCAGGTGTGGCACTGGGAAGACCCACTGCCTTTAAAAAGGAATATGATGTTATTATTAATTTATCAGCAACCCATTTTCCCAACAACTCTAGAGTCCCTGTGGATTTTACTCTGCTAGTTGTTACTGACTACAGGGGGTGCTGCTCATCTCTGTTTCAAGGCCATTGAGCCAGCACTGTCCGAAGACATTTCCACAGTCAGGTGGCCAGCATGACATCATGAAGCGCTGTTACCTTCCCACAGAAGTGGTATCTATTTATCTACTCGCATTTGCATGCTTTCGGACTGCTAGGTTGGTGGGAGCTGGGGTAAGGAACAGGAGCTCACTCCATCACGTGGTGCTCGGGTCTTGAACCTGGGCTGCTGGCTTTCCAGCCAACAAGTTCAGCATCTTAACCGCTGAGCCACCACACCGCCCCTAACAACTCTGGGCAGCCTATAATTAAATATAGAGGAAAAAGTACTTGGTTTGAATGGCGTTTCCATCCAGTATACCCAAATGTTTTCAGGGAATTATTTAAAAGCAAAAAAGTATTGCCCATTTTGTCTGACCTGGACTGAGAAAACCCAAAGCTTTCCAAAACGATTTTTGGGGAGAGCTAGCTTAGGGAGAAGGAGACTGGGTGTAAAGAATGGGCACTTCGTGCCTAACTATAGATTCTGGAGTTGCTTCATGCACACAGCATTTTGTGGGTCCTGAGTCTGTAGGAAGAGATTTATCTTGAAAAAGAATGAGAAGTGACAGAAAAGTAAGGTATCAGACAGACCTCAGAAGAAATGAAGGCTCTTGAAGAAATAAAGGCACATTTGTTGTTCTGTACTTGGGGGAATTATGGGGGAACAGAGCAATGTAAAACATCTAGAAATGGATGGGAAAGCTTACATTTCTGGAGTGGAATACTCTGGAGACCTCATCCGTGTTCCTTCCTTGAGACGTCGACAAAAGTCCTCATCAATATGGACTCCTGGATAAGGAGAAGCTCCTGCAAGGATAAATATGGAGCAATGAGTACCATTCAGAAATACAGTTTTCTTGTGTCTCTTCCAGAGATTCTATAATCATAAGGGAAAAGAGCGTGTGTACCACGTATGTATGAGTGTGTGTGTGGGTCTGTGTGTGCGATACGTTAGACCAGACATATCTAGCTACTCTCTAATAAATGAGGACTGGAATATAATTTCCAAGATTGCATATCCATAAAGCTTTTTCCTGACATTAAACTTGGTTAATGATATCCTAGGTGAATATCCTTGATCATGCACTGATTCCTGTTAAAGGTTTGACACCCAGCTACTCATCATTGGCATGGCATGATGATCTATAGAAACAATAAAAAAATGTGAATGCTTAGAATTTGACTGGAATAATTTGTTGTACATCCTATTTTGGCTTTCTTTAGCTGTAGAAGAGAGAGAATCTCAGTACAGGCGTTTTCAGCTATGTTTCTATCGGACAGAATGAAATGTATGCTTTGGAGAAGATTAAGCTATTTCTTGAAAGCCTTCTGCTATGAAGTCAGGGACAACTGCAGAAGCCCCCCCCCCCCCAAAGTCAAGATGGCCTTCACAATGTTGACTTTATGGCCCCCTTGTGAATGCCCCAGATGGAGGGAGTGATTGATGCCTCCCATAGATCAGAAGTATGTATTGTTTTTGCAAGTGATGGGATACACTTAACATTTGAGTGAAAAGACAGGGGCTGTACACTCAAAAATTGGGTGCTTTTAGAAAACTAAATTTCACTTATATCTAATTCAAATCAAATACAGCACTGATGATGTTACCGAGTTTGGGTAGTGAAACGTCTGCGAGAAAACAAGCAAGCTCAGAGAGCAAATCAAATATAGTTATTAAGTTTACTCTGGAATCATGTCTAATGCCATCACTTCTTTTGGTCTCCTTTTTTTGCACACCAAGGCGCTTCCAGGTTGAAAGAATTAATCAGTGACATCACCATTGTCTGGGGGATGCCCAGCTGGGGGGTTCTTTCATGTCTGCGCCAGGAGCTGGAGCGAAGGACGAGAGCTCACCCCACACCAAGGGAACACTTGTTCTTGAATGCAGTCTTGCTAACCTCCACCCAGCATCCTAACCATCAGAGTTACCACTTTCCTCTTTGGTCTCATTAAAATAACTACTCGTTAACTTTGAGGACTTTCTGACATTTACCCCCAAGATCCTGGGAAATTGTAATGGGCTCTAGAGTCTCATATGTACAAGCCGATGATGCATTCACAAGAAGCCAGTGCAGATTGACTTCTTGAGAATGCATCCTCATTCACAAGAATCATTAAATTTAATCATCATTAAAGGCCTGGAGACTAAAAATATGAAGAACGGTTGCAAGATTTGGGTTTGGTTGGTCTAGAGAAAAGAAAGACCAGGGGGGACATGACAGCAGTATTCCAGTATTTGAGAGGTTGCCACAAAGAGGAGGGAGTCAATGTATTTTCCAAAGCACCAAAGGGCAAGACAAGAAACAATGGTTGGAAACTGATCAAGGAGAGAAGCAACCTGGAATTAAGGAGAAACTTCCTAACAGCGAGGACAATTAACCAGTGGAACAGCTTGCCTTCAGACATTGTGGGTGCTTCATCACTGGAGGTTTTAAAGAAGAGACTGGACAGTCATTTGTCTGAAATGGTAAGGGTCTCCTGCTTGAGCAGGGGTTGGACTAAAAAACCTCCAAGGTCCCTTCCAGCTCTATTCTGATTCAGATATTTAGAATAGAATAGAGCTTGGAGGTCTTCTAGTCCAGCTCCCTGCTCAAGCAGGAGAACCTATGCCATCTCAGACAAGTGACTGTCTAGCCTCTTCTTAAAAATCTGCAGTGATGGAGTACCCACGATTTCTTTGCAGCAAGCAAGCAAAATGACCATCTTATTCCCTAGCCTTTGAGAGAACATGCTCAGGAACTAAACATGGATTGTTCCAGAAACTTGTGAAATGCCAAATCAATAACTACGAATCAATAAGAAGTTCTGACAAATGGTCTGGGCAGAAAAGCTGTAGAAAGATAAACTCCGGTGTCAGCTGTCAGCACTTTGTTATTTGAAATCTTGCAGAAGAGGGATTCCTGCTGTTATGACACTGAACAAAGATGACAAGGAAACCGAAAAGCATATTGATATATTAGCCTAATACAAATGTCAAGGAGGAGAAAATCCACACACTTTGAAAGAGCTGAGCAAATTTTAATTCAGCTTGACTTCCTTGAAAAATAGAAGAAAGAAAGAAAAAGCAAAGAACGGTAATCCAGATCTCATTTTGGGAGCCAGTGTCATCGCTGGAAAAAAATTTCCACAGGAATCCTGCTGTTACTTTCATTGTGCAGATTTTCTACCATTTATACAATTGATGGTGCTGACCCGTCTCAGCCCAGCTTTTGCTAGATTTTCATCAGACGTTTCTGTGTCCATCAGCAAATATTTCATTAAAAAAATGCAACAACAAATGACATATTGTAGGCATTTGATAATAGCATGTACATATTAGTGGAAGTAGGCCTTGACCCAAAGGTGTTTTTTCAGGAGGCAACTGGACTTTCTTGTTTTTCCTTTGAAGACGTTTCGCTTCTCCTCCAAGAAGCTTCTTCAGCTCTGACTGGATGGTGGGGAATGGAAGGGTTTATGTTCCTTGCAGACAGCTGGTCATTTGCATTCTTTTAGAGGGTCGTTGAGGCCACTTGGACGTTTGTCTGTGTCCTCAGGGTCACCTGAGTGGTGCAAACGGGTGTGGAGCCTTCTTGGCTGCAGGATGCTTTCTGCCCTGGGTCCCTTCCTTGTTGAAGATGGGCACACAGCTGTTTGGATTGAGTCTGTGTTGTCTGCATCTCAAACTAAAGTGCAAATGGTTCCTGTGGTCTGCAATGATTTCTGAAAATCTGTTCATATTCCAGCACCATTTGAAGGGTGTTCATCCCAAAGTGCAGAGCTAAATGTCTAGACCAGGGGTAGGCAACCTTGGCTCTTTTATGACTCATGGACTTCAACTCCCAGAACTCCTGAGTCAGCCATTCGTAAGCTGCTTGAAATGAAAGGCAACTGGTTGAACGAATCCTAACTCCCACATGCATCTTGTATTGCTATAAAAAGTTGTTTCTTTTTATTTTCTAAAATACAGATGTCTAAAATCATGTCCAAAATGTACATGGGAACATATATATTAGTTGACGTTTGCGACTTCTTATATCTGTCATCAAGATGCACACACAAACACACACATGAACGCACAAGCATACTGTACATATACGTGTGTAAGTTTTGCCACTGTAATACTTTAAGGCATTATTTATTTTTCCATTTTGAGAACTTAGCTACTATTTAGAGTGAAGGATATACTGCACGAAAGGAAAAAAAAAAGTCCACCTCTGGACTTCCATATGACATCAGTTGTTGGTGTGCCTGGTTAAGATTTTTTGACAAGGGCTCTGTTAATTTAAAGTCTCTGTTAAATCTGGCTTTGTCCCTGGTGAATTTTTCATTGGCCAGATGGCTCTAGAAGTTGGCCACCCCAATTGCATTTTGGATTCACAGAAAAGCTGATTATAATACTGTAAATGTACAGCTGTGGCCTCTTTAATTGCTTGACTGCATCCATGCAACCAATATTAACCAATAAAAAAAACCAACAACCCCTCAATCCCAAATGCTTTGTGGGATAGCCAGATAATGATAAAATAACAGTCAATTTAAGGGAGTGAAAGCTCCTGTTGCATACTTTGCTTTTCTATTTCACAGTCGGAAATCTGTCTCCTGATAGCTAGCTTCCTCATCAAAAGTTCATAACTAGCTGATTAAGCTCTAGCTTCGTAATTGTCTCAATTCCTCCATAGCCCCCCTAAGGAGGTGCAGAATGCCCTTCTTTCATAATCTGGGCTCCCTGAAGCTAAGAAGAAAGTGGAAGAAGATTTAATCTGTTTTTAATGCAAATGGAACCTCAATTGAGGGAACTCGGTAGGTTTAGTCTAAGGAAGAGAAGGACTAGGGGTGATACGATAACAGTCTTCCAGTACTTGAGGGGCTGTCACAGAGGGGAAGAGGTTGACTTATTCTCCAAAGACCTGAGGGTAGGACTAGAAGTAACAGATGGAAACTTATCAAAGAGGGATCCAAACTAGAATTAAGGAGGAATTTCCTGATAGTGACAACAATTAATCAATGTTTGCTGATGCTCCTTCCTTGTCCTTCTTCCATCAAGCAGACTTGGGCTGCTTCATCAAATGTTTTTCCTTCCTTTCCATTTTGCACTTTAGCCTTGAGGGGGTCCCAAGCAGAGTTCTCTTCCATCCCCCCCCCCCGCTTCCTCATCCATGCTTGCATGTCATCACTTAGGATCAACGGAAGGCAACCGATCACTCTAAGTAGGACAAATTATCAAATCCACCCCAGGGTCTTTGGTCAAGTTGGATGCAAGAAAGGTCGTTAAGTGGGGCAAAACTCACTAAAGAAATGTCTCGCTTAGCAACATAAATTTGGTCCTCAATTGTGGTTGTAACATGAGGATTATCTATACATTCATTTAGTGACCATTCAAAGTCACCTACAAAACTGAAACTTGGGTTACCACCATCGTCACATGTCCTTTTCCTGTTGTTTGTCCTGCCACCTTTCCCTTCCTTCCTCAGTTTCCCCCCCTATTTTTAGACTGTGACCCTCAGGGAGGCAGGAAGCCCAGCTTCATATTTATTTATTACTTTCCTTCCTTGATCTGCTCAAGCTTATAATTCAAACTCCCTTCTAGATGATTATCACCTCCAGTCTGTGAATACATTCGGTGGAGGAATCGGAATAGATCAGCTTCACTGCTTGCAGTCTGTTGAAGGATTTAAATCCATCGCTCTCGTTTGCTTGATATTTGCAACTTGTTTTTGAATGGGACTCACTTTTAATTATTTGTTCTCCTGAATCACCCAGCCTTGTTTCTGGGAGATGCTAAATGAGGGGGGTCTGAGGGGAGGGGACAAAAAGGTAAGGATGGTTCCTGTGATCATCTGAAGGCAGGACAAGAAGCAATGGATGGAAATTAACCAAGGAGAGAACCAATAAGGAGAAATTTCCTGATAGTCCAAACAATTAACCAATGGAACGGCTTGCCTCCAGAAGTTGTGGGTGCTCCATCACTGGAGACTTTTAAGAAGAGACTGGACAGCCATTTGTCCGGAATGGTATGCCCCCTTTACAACCTGTGGACTTCAACTCCCAGAATTCCTGAGCCAAGAACCAGAACTGAACATCGGAGAACCCAGCCAGCAAACTCTTGACCTTGACCAGAACACTGGTGCACAAAACCTAATAGTAGGAGCTCAGGATGTTACTAGACTTTCCATCTCATGCTAAAAGGTATCTTTGGGAAACTCCTCCTAAAGTATGCAGCCAACAGGATGGGCGGCTGCCGCCGTTTCTCACATAATGTACTGTATTTCTAACTTATATGCTGGTGCTGACAGGAAATATGTCTCTTGGAGACGTGGAAGAAAATGTCCATGCTGGGTTTAGTCCTGGAGCAGCGGAATCCTCTACAGTTGCTGTTCTCACGTTCCTTTATTTGTAGACAGTCTTCAAGTTATGACTGCAATGGAAACTGCCCATTTTGTCATAAGTTGTGACAGTTGTCAAGCAGGTCAACCAAACAACCGATCTGACTTTATCACCTTTTTTGTGATGGTCATTAAATGGACCAATTGTTCTCTATGGGTTGATTTTACTGGAAATTGGAAGTACAGGCTGGTTTCTGCCAAAAATCTCGTAAAACCCAGTCACGTGACCACAGGATGCTGCAAATGCAAGCCGGTTGCTCAGCATCCAAAATATGGCCACAACTGTGAAAAGGAGGGGCAGCCATCAGAACTTTAACTCCAGGGAGATCTATCATAACATTGACGAGTTGCTAAGCAAGCAGTGGTAAGTCAAGGACCACCTTTATAAGATGTTTATGGAGAATCTCAGTCATCCAAGTCATGGTTTGTCCCAAAGGTGCTTTTCAAAAGGCAATTGAACTTTCTTGTTTTTTTTTCCTTTGAAAATATTTTGTTTCTCATCCAAGAAGCTTCTTCAGTTCTAACTGAATGGTGGAGAATGGAAGGATAAATCCTTCCATTCTCCACCATTCAGTCAGAACTGAAGAAGCTTCTTGGATGAGAAGCGAAATGTCTTCAAGCAAAAACAAAGGAAGTTCAGTTGCCTTTGGAAAAAGCATCTTTGGGACTACCTGTATTAGAGTTATGTCCCTTTTTCAGGAACACATCCACCTTTCACCTCTATAGCCATTCGCTCCCTTGTAGCCTCTGAGGTTTTCACCAGCCAGGTCCAGACAAGTCTTAAGATTTGATTGCTGCCAAAACTGTTGGTGCCAGAAGTAATAGTTATTACAAGGCTGTGCCTTAGTTTAATTGCCTTTGATTGCATTGTTTTGCATTGGCTGTGCTGCTATGGTTCCCTATACAGTAATCAGGACCCCTTGCCTGAAGTGGTTTATACATTTCATAAATAAATAACAATTGTTTGGTTAAAAGATTACCCTTGACCCAAGTCAGCCCTATAGGTGAGGCTGGATTCAACTTAGATTTCTCTGCTGCTAGTCCAATATCTTCAGCCCCCTCCCACGTTGGAACTGTAAAGTGGGGATGTGCGCAGCAGTTCACACTCATCAAGTGCTCCAGGTCAGGAATGAATGAAAGAAGCTGTTGACAGCAGGTTGGCTGCAACACAGATTTTGTTGCCCTTATAAGGCAAATATGCTTGCCTTCTAGAAAAGGGCCTGCTTAAATAATAAATGTGATTTAGGATCCAATCTGGCTCGGTTTAGTTTTCCCAGCTTTCAAATTTGTGTTGGAGCCCATCTATATGGAAACTTCTCCCTCTCCAGAATGTCTGCTTTGGGTTATTCTATGAGCCTGAGGACTTAGCAGCACAAGGAAACAAGAGCCAACAACTTAATAATCGGCCATCAACAACCCAATCAACAACTAAAAACCCAGGGACCACATAAATACTATGCATAGAATAGCCCAAAGCACACATTTTGGTGAAAGAGAAGTTCCCCAAGGATCCAGCACAAGTCCAAAAGCTCAAAAGACTAAGCCTCTGGTACCAGTGACCGACCCAGATTGGATCCTCCAACATTATCCAGGGACACACATATTCACCTTCATTCATGGTTTAATTTGTTCAATTTCCAGTAGTAACTGTCCCACTCTGATATCATTTCATGACATTAAGAGAGCATACTTCTTCTACTTAAAATCAAAGCAAGGAAAAACAATCTTACCCAGGGAAAATATTTCCCACAGCAGCACACCAAAGGACCAGACATCACTCTGAGTTGTGTAAATTTTGTCAAAAATTGCTTCTGGAGCCATCCATTTCAGGGGCAGCCTGGCCTGGGAAAGGAAAGAAGCACAAAGTTGCTGTGTTATCCAAGATGGACGGCCAGACAAACGTACATTGTTGCGTGTTACAGCGCAAACTCAACCCCTTTTGTATTTGCTTGTGACATTGTGATGCAAGTTAAAAAAAAGGTGGAGCTTGTGTTGCAATGGTGGGTAGTGCATTGTATTTTAGATGGTATCCTCATGATTAGGAAAGAAGATCGAGTTGTGTTACCAATCTGAATTGGATATTAAATACATTGATCAAAGCATGTGTATCCTATTCAATATCATAGGGGTGGGGGAGGTGGGGAGCAGGGATGAATAACATTTGTGATTAATGATGTCAAAGGAGATCAGATGTCAGGCCCCAAGAATCAAGAACGAAACACAGAGTTATTTCTGGGCAGTTTCCCTTATTGTTCTCCACCTATAGACAGAATCTTGCCAGTCTAAAGCAACTATCTGCTTAACTTCAGATATACTTTGGAACTGCTAGAGAGGAACCATTTCAACCCTCTTCCTTGCTGATTAAACTTTCCAAGGTCCTCTGCCTCTTTGCTGCATGGAAATCAGCCCCTCCCTCCTAGGAACCCAGCCCACATTCCACCACATGAAGGGCACAACTGGGAAAAGGGTCTTACAACACCCAGCCCCATACTTACATCCCCTTTCCGCACATAATCAGGATCTTTGTATATATCTCTGGCCAATCCAAAATCGCAAATCTTCACCACATTATTTTGAGAAAGAAGAATGTTCCTGGCAGCCAAATCTCTATGTATGCACTGGAATGAAAAAAGAAATAAAAGGAAATCAGGGGAAAAAAAATCAATGACCTTTATCTATTACCAAGGAAAGATGGTGGCCTGAAAAAGCTCAAGAGGGTGTCTCTGACTGTTCAACTGGAGCCCTGGCCATTTTCACTGGTGCCACAGATAAAATGGGATGTGCTGAGATCACATACTTATGGACAAGACCTCGACCTTTTGATTCTCTACTTCCAAGGATGTCCCTGTTCATTT
This sequence comes from Protobothrops mucrosquamatus, assembly GCF_001527695.2. Classification (NCBI taxonomy): domain Eukaryota; kingdom Metazoa; phylum Chordata; class Lepidosauria; order Squamata; family Viperidae; genus Protobothrops; species Protobothrops mucrosquamatus. Next base: position 758,133 of record NW_015386404.1, on the reverse strand, counting down.
CTGCAATTTAAAGTTCTCTGGCGTCATATGATGTCTTAGAGAACTGAAGGAGGACCATCAGGTAAATTTTGACTATGGGTTTGTGGAAGATCTTGTGCTATGTGATGTTCCACAAGCATTAAACTTGGCATGTTTCATAAGAGTCCAGAATGGGTTGGTTGGATACTGTGGGACAAGTTGCCTATGGAGATTCTCAGTCATCCAGGTCATGGTTGTTCCAAACATCCCTTTTCAAAAGACAACGGGGCTTTGTTTTTCCTAGAACAGTGATGGCGAATCTTTTAGAGACTGAGTGCCCAAACTGCAACCCAAAACCCACTTATGTATCGTCGGGTGCTGGGTAGGCGTGGCCCATTGGGTGGGTGTGGCCCATTGGGTGAGTGTGGCCTGTTGGGTGGGTGTGGCCCGTTGGGTGGGCATGACTGTGGTGGTAACGGCAGACTGGGTGGGACTAAAAAGTTCAATCAATTCCAACTTTGCGAGATCTTTTTTTCCCCCGCAAGAAATTGAAATTGATTGACTGATTGAACCTTTTTTTTTTTTGCACACAGTGGCAGAGGCCTAAAGCGAAAAGGTTTTATAAAATCCAGATGAAGGTCTAGGACTGGGGTGATGGCATGCGTGCCCACAGAGAAGGCTCTGCGTGCCACCTGTGGCACACGTGCCATAGGTTCGCCACCACGGTCCTAGAAGATGTTCCGCTTCTCATCCAAGAAGCTTCTTCCAACTTGTGGAACAAGTTAGGAGTAGACCTACCCAGTGCTTTTTTTGTAAAAACAAAAGGTGACGGAACTCACACATGTCATACAACCCGCCTTGCCTACCCTACAAGGTTACATCCAAAAAAGGTGCCGGAACTCCGTTCTGGGCGTTCTATGAGAAAAAAAGTCCTGGACCTACCTATATTTGGGTGTTATTTTTTGTGTAATTTTTAGCACTTCCTTGAATTCTGAATCCCTATGAAGCACTAAAACCTTTCCAAGCAATAAATACCTTCAAAGGGCTCCTTTGATACCTCCATATAAAAAACAGGATTGCATTTTGCTAATTAAAATTTTATCACAACTTCTGAATCTCGTTCCATTACATCCAGCTGATGGTTATATAAATAGGTTTTCCCAATACTTATTAGTTCTTGTCTGAACCTGAAGAATAGAACTCCAGTTGTTCTACTCCTGCTTTGTTGGAAATGTTGGACGGCATTAAAAAAAGATCACCCATAATAATAAAGCACTGGAAATAACAAGAGGAAAATCAGGATCATGCCTAAAACGGTTATGGATGATCATTGGCTGGCTGGATGTCTAATAGCCCAGTAAATGAATGTATAATGATTGAGATGAGTTCCCAAGCCCATTTTAGTTTAGGCCAGCATAGTCTTTCTCAACTTGGCATCTTTCAAGATGTATAGAGTAGACTGCAACATCCTGGATTTCCTAGTCAGGTTTCCTGTTGCTTAGAATTCTGAGAGTTGAGATTCATACGTCTGGAATTTTGTGACATTTGGGAAACACTAACTTAACTTGTTCTGTGAACCCAGCCATCATTTTTGACACCTCTTGCAACAAGACTTACTTTTCTTGAGGCCAGAAACTCCATGCCTTTAGCTACCTGGAAGCTGTAGCAAATCAAGTCCTCCAAAGTCAGAGGTCGCTTGTAAAGATCTTCAGCATCTAGGACAAAGCAATGGATGATCTGAGCTAGGGATGCAAAGTAAAGACCCACCTACTTAGAGGATGACCAGAGATCTGTATTGAGGTCTCCTCCAGCCCTATGATTGTATATTCTGTGTCCACAAAAAGGCTAATGTAGCAAGCTCAAAGCTACAAAATCAGATGGCCCATCTTTGCTAAGAATATGACCAAGAGGATGTGGAGGTTTTTAAATTTCCCCCACACATTCGCAGATGGAGCAGTCCTGGTATAGACCAGAAGGAGACAGATCTCCAGAATTGGAACTCCAAAGAGACCAGAAAGTGGGTGTTCACTGACCTTCTTCTTCTGAATCAGAATCTGTGTAACTCTTGTCTTCAACAAATCCAGAGCTGGCAGAACTGCCCGTGCTGGCCACGCTTTCGAGACGCCTCTTAATGAGCTCTGTTAAGTCACTTATCGACTCCTTCAGTCCTTTCTCTGAGCAGTCTGAATTTTCTGGTGACTGGGGATGAAAAAAGACCTCTTAAAGAAGCCCGTTATTACTCACGGGGCGGGTTCAAACAACATGCTAAAACGGGAGACCGAGGTTCACAAAAGACATTGGCAGTTTTTGCATAACATGCTATGTCCATTTAACTGAGTCACGGTTTGCTTATAGCACATAAATCAAGCTAGCACCACACTGCCCTGTCTTCAAACTACACTATCCATTTTTTCATTTGTTAGCCACAATTTAATTAAGCATGAGGGCAAAGTCCCCCAAAAGATTAATCTTTCATTTTGCATAAAGGTCTCCCTAAGGATCTCCTGCTTGAGCAGAGGGCTGGACTAGAAGATCTGCAAGGTCTCTTCCAGTTCTGTTCTGATGCTGATTCAAATGTCTAAGAAATGACATACATGGTTGAATTTGGTCCCTGTAACTCCTCTGCTCCACGAGCTGCATTGGCTGTTGGTCTGCTTCTGGGTGCAATTCAAGGTGTGGGTCATCACTTTTAAAGCCCTATATTGCCTGAGTCCAGGTTACTTGAGGGACCATCTCACCCCATTGGGATTGGCCCATCCTATTTGTGCCAACAGAGCAGGCACGCTGAGGATCCCATCAGACTGATTATTCTGGCTGGAGGGATCCAGGAGGAGGGCTTTCTCTGCTATTGCTCCTGCCCTCTGGAACATCTCCCCCCCCAAGTAAGGTTAGCCCCAACCCTCCTGACACAAAGAAGAGGAGGTCAACTTATTTTTCAAAGCACCAGGAGGTAAGATGAAAAACAAGGAATGGAAACTAATCAAGGAGAGAAGCAACCTGGAATTAAGGAGAAACTTCCTAACAGTGAGGACAATTAACCAGTGGAACAGCTTGCCTCCAGAAGTTGTGGGTACTCCATCACTGGAGGATTTCACAAAGAGACTGGACAGCCATTTGTCTGAAATGGTATAGGGTCTCCTGCTTGAGCAGGGGGTTAGACTAGAAGACATTCAAGGTCCCTTCCAACTCTGTTATTCTGTTATGCTGCCAGTTGGCTCAGGGTTCCAATCACACTGGGGCTAGTTGATTGATTAACAACAGATCCCACCTCCCTCCCATGCTGCTCCCACCCTCCCCGTCTTCAAATTGTTTTGCACTGTTTGACTTGTTGTGCTAACTTTTTTATGTTTTTAGTTTATATAATTTTATCTTCTACGATTGTAAGCCATCCAAAGTTAATTTGAGGTAAGATGGGCAGTCAATAAATTTTACAAACAAACAAATTTATTCAAACCCAGTCCTCACTTGGACAAGCAATAAAACCCTTTTCCATCTGAAGATTTTTTAAAGGAGGGGCACATCGTTTACCTTGCATATAATGAAATCCCCTCGTTTCCCTCTCAGGTAATTAGACAGATTTCCATACTTGCAATATTCTACAATGACCATCAGAGGACCTGCAGACATGATCAAAAGAAAGTTCACAAAATGATAACACGTGGGAACATCGCAGGAATAAGCAAAAGCAAGTAAACATCTCCCTTGCAAACACAGAAGGAAATGGGCAATGGATAAAAGAAGTAGGTCAGAAAACTGGGGCCAGGAAGTGAGAAACACACACTGGCTAATGGCCACATTTTCTGGTTAATGGGACAGACACCAGCTTTTACTTGCTGATGGGTGTTTGTGCAGATGTTACCCTGCTCCCTGCTATCCCTGTTAGCGATTAAAGATCTTAACAGTTTGTCTCTCCATCCTTCTGAACGTGCCTCCTTGCCCCACTAACAGCAGTTATGAGATTAATTACCACCATTAGTTGCCATCAAAGACACCACCGTTTCCATTAATCAAGAGACTAACGTCAGAGCTCGGCCTACATATAAGAGCTGTTTAGCTTTGGCCATTCTGGACTTGGTTGCTGACTTTCCCACATCAAACAATGCCGGGTAAATCTGAAGAAGCAACACAACAGAATGTTATGCAGAAAGTCGGGCAGGTTAAGCATCATGGATGTCTTCAAGCTTGAAATGATTTTGTTAAAAAGAACAAGCTCTGCCTCTTTGGGGCACACCTGCAACATTGCAAGGGACTATGCTGAGCTCTTGGGAAGCAACTGAGATATAAATATAATCCTCTCCCCTCCCCTCCCTTCCCCTCCCCTCCCCTCCTCTCCTCCCTCTCCCCTCCTCTTGTCTTGTCTCGTCTGGTCTCCTCCCCTCCCCTCCTCCCCCTCTCATATTGACAAGAACTTGCTTTTCTAACCGTGGTCAGCAGAGATCCAATAACCCCCTCGGTGATGCCAAGATCAAAGCCAACATGTATTTATTCTTTCATTTATTTATTTCTGTGCTGCCTTGGAACATCGTGACTCAGGATGGTTTACATAATAAATCAAAGCAAATCAGATGCAACCAGAGTTCCAAAGGCAGCTGCCCCCAAAGCCTGTTTGAGGAAGATGGTTGTTCCACTTGACAAAAAGGTGGGTCACCTCGATTCTAACGGTAAAAGGAACTTCTAGAATGGGGTCATCAGGGCTGAGGATCTTCCCATCCCTGTGCTATCACGAAGACTTAAATGTCTTTTTTTCGGTGGCTTCAAGTCAGTCTTGATTGGTGATGACTGCTTGGACTAGTCCCGGGATCTTTTCTTGGCAAGATTTCAGAGGAGGCTTGCTATTGCCTCCTTCCTAGGGTTGAGAGTAACTGACTGGAGTAACATCAGCCAACTGGTTTTGTATCTAAGTCAGGACAAAACTCATAGTCTCCTGGTTTCTAGCCCAATGCCTTAAGCACTACGCCAAATTGGGTCCTCAAATGTGTTATAAAGAAATGACAGCGGGTAGCAGCCTGGAAATCTTGCCAGGAAACCCTCCTATGCAGCTTAGATTAGGAGGTTCAAAAGAGATTGATGGCCAACCCTATCCAAAGCAACTTAGCAATAGCACTTAGACTTACTGTACATACCGCTTCACAGGGCTTTGCAGCCCCTCTCTAAGCGGTTTACAGAGTCAGCCTGTTGCCCCCAACAATCCGAGTCCTCATTTTACCAACCTCGGAAGGATGGAAGGCTGAGTCAACCTTGAGCCGGTCAGGATCGAACTCCTGGCAGTTGGCAGAGTGAGCCTGCAAATACTGCATCCTCACCACCGCGTCATCAGGGCTCATGTCCACCGTGGTCATATCCATCTCACCAAAAGGATCAAGTTCAACTGCAGAGCTGTTTAACTATTTATTTACTAAAATTTGTACAATGTCCAAATCTCAGCAAATTGTGTCTCCCCCCCCATTCTACCCATATCACATCCAATCAATATTTCAAAGGAATGATCTGGAGCCACGCGGTAGTCGTATGGGAAAAGATTGACAGCCCATCTGTCGTAAAGCCTAGTTTTCTTCTTGGTTTTCTCCTTATAGGAGAAAAAAAAGCTCAGCTTCCTGAAATCATGTGAATTTTTTTTTGTTGTTGCTTTTTCCCATTAGCAAATTGTCCATCATCAGGGAGGTCCAACCTGAGCCCCAAGGCTTCACATAAACCCTGAACCTGCAAAGTCAGTTGCCAAATTGGAATTTAAAATGTGATAGGTAAGAAAATGATTAAATGCATGCCTGGAGAATCATTTCCACATAACCATCAAATCTAGTTTATGTTCTTTTCCTATTGACTATTGCAGAATGCATCTTACATTGCGTAAGCCAAGTGCAGCCTGAGGCATGAAAAAAAAAAACCCTGCTTACCTTATCTAGCTCATATTTTGATTCTTATTTCTTTGGTTTGCTCTATTTCCTCCCTTGCACTTACCCTATTTTGCTTTTTGAATGTAACTTATATAAAACTCAGGGCCAAGTCTTTCCTAACGTGGTGATTTTAGTGGAACTCCATTTAATACTAATCATCAGTGCTTACTTCCTCCTATTTTGGTCAATCCAAAGCCACGATAGCTACTGCTTTATTTCCCTGTTTTTCTCATCGTTTTGCATGATAAATTAAAAGTAATTTTCCTGCATTCTAAATCCTCTATGAGTGAAACTCACCACTGAGACCAACATCGTGACTTTAATTAAACACATCCTGCAAAGATTTTGGGAACGCCCCAAGGATTCTTGTTGGTGGTGGCAAGAAGAAGGAGAAAACAAGATTTTGCACTGACCCCCCACCCCCCAAAAAAAATTCAGCGGAGGTTTCTCAAAATAAAGTATCTTGGTGCCCATATATTTTCTTATCATATCTTGGTGTGCAGAGAAGAGCAACAAAGATGATCAGGGGTCTGGAGGCTAAACCATATGATGATTGAGGGGACCAGGTATATGTTTAGTCGAACAAAGAGAAGGTTTAGGGGTTCCATGCTAGCTGTTTTCCAGTACAGTCACAGAGAAGAGGGGATTGACCTGTTCTCCAAAGTACCTGAGGTCAGGACAAGAAGCAATGGCTAAAAGATCATTAAAGAGAGAAGCAACCTAGAACTAAGGAGAAATGTCCTGACACTGAGAACAATTAATCAGTGGAACGGCTTGCCTCTGGAAGTTGTCGGTGCTTCATCACTGGAGATTTTTAAGAAGAGATTGGACAACCATTTGTCTGAAATGGTATAGGGCAGTGGTGGTGAACCTATGGCACGGGTGCCAGAAGCGGCACTTAGAGCCCTCTCTGTGGGCACACATGCTGTTAAGTCCGGAAAATAATGGCGAAGGAGGCAATGCATGTTGCTAACAGACCTTTATTCTCACTCTCTTACAGCTAACAACCAACAAGAGCAGAGGCACGCAGACCTCTATTTATACCCCCGGATCCCTGGACAATTCCAACCAATAGCAGGCAGTCTATTCCCGCCTTGCGCATGTGCGCAAGGCCGGCGCCGCTCAGTCTGGTCCCGGGCAGCTTCTGCAAATGCCTGGGACTCTTGCATCGTCCCGAGCCTGCTTCTGCAGGCTCAGGACACAACACCTGCCATTGCCCCAGCCTTGCCTCTGCCCACGACCCCCTCCTCACCAGCAGCCTCCCTGGAGGAGAGTCGCCCCCAAGTGTGGCCCATGCGAAGCAGCGCAGCCAAGGACATGGCAGCCAGGCAGCTTAGACAAAACTCTGCCCTCATGCCCCAACGTGCACAGTTGATGCTGCAGTGCGTGGGCAGAGGGCGTGGCCGCCATGGTGCTGCTGGGCCCTGGAGGAGGTGAGGGGCCCTGTGGTCAGGCAGGGTGGGGCGGAATGGGGGTGGGGTAGGGGTGGAACAGAGGCAGGGCAGAGGCAGGACGGGGTGGAGCAGGGGTGGGGCCAGTTTTTGGGCACTCGGTCTCTAAAAGGTTCGCCATCACTGGTATAGGGTCTCCTGCTTGATTAGTAGTACAAGAAGTACAAGAAGTACAATTAACTAATTAATTTAATTTATTAATTCCAATCAGTGGAATGGCTTGCCTTCAGAAGTTGTGGGTGCTCCATCACTGGAAGTCTTTAAGAAGAGACTGGGCAGCTGTTTGTGTGGAATGGTATAGGGTCTCCTGCTTGAGCAGGGGGCTGGACTAGAAGACCTCCAAAGTCCCTTTCAGCCCTGTGATTCTATGCTCTACGTCCTACCTTTCTTCTCTTCTAGAGTTACCAGCTTTGTGCTGGACAAAGGAGTCAATTATAGCTAGGCATGCAATATACTTGTATTCCATGACTCATTTCTTGATAGAAAGTAATTAGAGGAACTCCCCGCCCCCCCCAAGAAAAAAAAACCACAGTTGGAATAGCAAGTCAGCCCTCTAGCTTGGCCCATTTCTCCTGCTTCCTTCCACCCTTACAATGCCATTGCCTGCCATAGTTGTCTAAATCTATCATTTTCAAAAGGAAAATCATGTCGGGGAGAAAATGAAAAATTATTATTACACACCTCCATTCTAGCCTAACAGTGGGGAATCCCAGTTCAGTCTATCTGTGAAAGTTTCTATGTATTTAAAGGAACTGAGATTAAAAGAATCTGCGGCACAGAATGCAATTGTCCTACGGCCACTTTCTCTGCAGCACTATTTACCCAGCTGGATCTTGACTGCAATCGTGAGATGTTCGTTCAGGTACAGCCAGCCTCATAAATGCTTCATGAATGCTTTATAAACAACGGGGGCTGCATTTTTATGGTGCTGTGTTCTGCCTGTGCTTCTTGGATAGAAAAATTGGCACGTGTGTGTTTATGTGTGTGCAACAGGGGAAAATATGCTTGCCTCCAAATACGTGCGGTCGCTTAGTTCTACTAAATCTTCCAACTTCAGCTTCTTTGAGGGTATCCTGAACGAATTATTTTAATCCTAGATACAGTTTTGCTTTCCAGTACAGAAAATGCAGAAGCCAATCTGTCAAACTGGGTAAAATCCTGTGTGAATTAAGTTATATATTCAGTGATGGGATTCAAATAGGTGAACAACCGGTTCCCTGCGTGGATGCCACTTCCAGAAGTCCGTTCTGGGCCTGGGCAACAAAAAATTAGCTACCGGTTCTGCCGAAGTGGAGCGAACCGGCTGAATCCCACCACTGTACATATTATATCTTGATATATATCAGTGATGGCGAACCTTTTAGAGACCGACTGCCCAAACTGCAACCGAAAGCCCACTTATTTATCACCGGGTGCCAGGTGGGCGTGGCCCATTGGGTGGGCATGGCTGTGGTGGTCATGGTAGATTGGGTGGGTGTGGCGAAGGTGGGCATGGTCACCTCAATGTTGCTCGTGGGGAGGGATGTCTGTGGGGGGTGGGCAGGGTTGGGGGAGATCCAGGGGGTTTCTGGCAGGTGGGGCAGGAGGCAGGAGGCTTGTCCTGCAGGGTGAGGTGAGGCAGGGTGGGGGTGCCATTGCCATGGGGCAAGGCAAGGGCTGGGGTGGCTGCTGCCTGACACCATCGGCCCCCGCACAGAGAGGCCAGTGAGCGCCTTGGGGCCGACGGTGTCCGTCAGCGGCCACAGTCTGCCGGCCGCTCAACTGGTGCACTCTGGGGCTCCGCAGCCCACCGCCAGCAGTTCAAAGAAGCCGCCTCTGAGCTGGATGGCCGGCCGACAGCTAAGGAGGCGATGCAATGGGTCGTGCCCAGGAAAAGGAGAGCATGCGAGGCCAGGAGGGATGGGACGGGGGGGAGGGAAACCAGCCGTGCCGGGATGTATCCGGCCATGTGGGACCTCGTCAAGTTAGCAGGCGGCTGGTTGAAGAGGGACAGTTGCCATCTCCAGGGCATGGTGCACGTGCCCACAGAGAGGGATCTGAGTGCCGCCTCTGGCACCTGTGCCATAGGTTCGCCACCACTGATATATATCTTGATTCAGACAGGATTTTGTGAATTTGTGATATATATATGAGCCGTGGTGGCACAGTGGTCAGAATGCAGTATTGAAGACTATCTCTGCCCACTGCCAGGAGTTTGATCCTGACCCATTCAAGGTTGACTCAGCCTTCCATCTTTCTGAGGTTGGTAAAGTGAGGACCCAGATTGTTGGGGGCAAAATGCTGGCTCAGTAAACTGCTTAGAGAGGGCTGTAAAGCACTGCAAAGCGGTATAGAAGTCTAGTGCGGAGGAAGAAATAATAAAAAAATACTAGACTGTGCAGAAATGGACAGACTTATTTTGAGATTGAAAGAAAAAGAATTTTTTTTTCCAGATTTGGGACTTATTTTACCAATGGTTGGAGAAATGAACTAGGGATTAGGAATTTAATTTGTATTAGTGAATGATGAACTCAGACAACAGTTGAATAAGCACTGTTGAATTGTATTAAAAAATCAATAAAAACTTAAATTAAAAAAAGTCTAGTGCTATTGCTAGCTTCCCTGCCTTTCCCATTTCCTTCCTTCCTTCCTTCCTTCCTTCCTTCCTTCCTTCCTTCCTTCCTCCCTCCCTCCCTCCCTTCCTCCCTTCCTCCCTCCCTCCCTCCCTCCCTCCCTCCTTTTTCTTCCTACTTTTGCTGTGGTGATGCAGTGGTCAGAATGCAGTATTGCAGGCTAACTCTGCCCACTGCCAGGAGTTCGATCCTGATGGGCTCAAAGTTGACTCAGCCTTCCATCCTTCCAAGGTTGGTAAAATTAGGACCCAGATTGTTGGGGCCTATAGGCTGACTCTGTAAACTGCTTAGGGAGGGCTGTAAAGCCCTGTGAAATGGTATATAAATCTAAGTGCTATTGCAATAAGGAAGGTCTATCAGAAAAAAAAAATAGTACAGGCTTCTGACTTTTGTAGAGATAGGCCATCTTGTGCTTTCTATATCCAAGGGAGTTTTAATTTGCTGTGGGAGGTGTAGTCCAGGACAACTGGATGGCAGCCAATTGCTTCCCTGCCCTGTATTACATGCAAGAAATCTTTCTGGTGCAGTTGAGGTGGTCACACATCACCTGAATATAGTTTAATTCATCACCTATAGGGAGAATCCTCCTTTCAGTACAGATTTGAGGACTAATGTCTAAGTTCTACCTTAGTCATTGAAGCTACCTGGGTGATTTTGGGCTAATCACTCTTTCTCAGCCCAAACCCACCTCACAATTGTCGGGAAAATTGAAGGAGGAAGGTGCTTTGGATATGTTCGTTGCCTTGAGTTATTTGTAAAAATAATAAAGGCGGAATACAAATAAAAGTAAACAAAAATTAATATGAAAGTTTGGGGTTTTATCTCAGGTTACAGAACCAAGGAATCAGCTAACACTCACCTCCAGGCTTGGTACAGGCCCCCAGTAGGTTGACCACATTTAGATGATGTCCAATATGGATCAGGATCTTCAATTCCGACATCAGGGCCTTGCACTCGTTGGTCGTTGCACACTCTGCTTGAGAAAGAGGACACAAGCATCTTTACACAACAGGATATCAGCAACAGGAAGAGTCGAATCCTGTTTACGTTTGAAAGGGAAGCAAACACCGCCATGGGAAAAAACAAAGGATGCCCTGATCTCTTTTAGGGTCTCTGTGTATTATTTCTCATCAGATTAAGGCACAATTTCCTGCCTTGATCTTCTCAAAGGTTCTTATCTGCAAGGAGAAGTTGAGCTGTTTTGGAAAACCTTCTCTGCTCCCAATTTCCTGCTAGGATAGCACAGTAGAATGTTGACCATGTCAACAATCAAAGTTCTAAAAGTTGCTGCCACTTTTTGTCCCCTAGAGGTCTATATAATCTGGATGGATGGAGATACCCAAAGCATTTAGATCAAAGGAGAGACTTGGTTTTAAAGGTTGTCTTGAAGATCAGGATGATGAATCATTCATAAGGTGGATTAAGACTCAATCTTGGTGGAAAGGGGCACCAATTTCATTCATTGCTTGAATTTTATTAATTATTGCTAATACAGTCCCATAGTGGTTTACACTACAATTTGGCTTCTCTTCATTTACTCTTGAATTAAATCTCCTTCATTGCATTCCATTGACATGATTAATTTTTTTTCTTCTCCATTCAAGTTTACAGTTCAGTACTACCATCCAGAAGAACTTTGGGATTCCATCCAAGGCTTTGAAAGACTAAATGCAGGCTCAAGAACTGAAGTTGGGTATGTCTACTAGCAAGAGATGGCCATAATAGTGCAACTTAATTAAGCAAAGGGAGGAGGCCATTTCAAAATGGAAGGATAAGAAGAACAGTTGCAGGAATTGGGTATGTCTAGTCTAGTGAAAAGAAGGACTAGGGGTGACATGATAGCAGTCTTCCAATATCTGAGGGGCTGCCAGAAAGATGAGGGGGTCAACCCATTCTCCAAAGCCCCAGAAGGCAAGACAACAGACAGTGGATGGAGACTAACCAAGGAGGGAAGCAACTTAAAATTAAGAGAAACTTCCTAACAGTGAGAACAATTAACCAGTGGAACAGCTTGCCTTCAGAAGTTGTGGATGTTCCATCACTGGAAGAAACTGGACAGCCATTTATCTGGAATGGTACAGGGTCTCCTCCTTGAGCAGGGGGTTAGACTAGAAGACCTCCAAAGTCCTTTCCAATTCTGTTATTCTGTTTTACTCTTTTGGTTCCTGGCATGTTTCTTTCACTCTGTCTCTCATCCTCTTTCTCTCTTTCTCTCTTTAGAGGTTTCTCCTTGTCTGTCTGCTTCTCTCCATGCAGGAAACTTGAACAAATTGTTCCTTTTTTCACTTGTAGAGAAAATTGCTTACTTGAAAATGTCCTTTGAAATTAGATCAAAAGCAGGCTGAACTCAGGCTGAGGAGTGCACCAATTATACACCTGTTCTTGGATTTAAAATATTAGCACTTAATAATTCTGGCAACATAATCCCACAATAGCTCTGTTTCCCACAATAAGGATTGTTCAGACTAAGGGCTTCCAGGAAAGAGCCGGGAACAACAGCTGCTGAGAACTACTATTTTCCTTGGAAACATTTCTCAAACAATTCATATATTTGGCAGGTTGTAGGATGACTTTTTCCAAGGTTCTTCCATGTGGGATGGTTCCAAAGCATGGAGAAATATGTGGGAAGCACCCTTGAAAATAGTACTAAATAGAGAATAGTGGATATTCCTGATGGTCTTGGAAGAACAATTGAGTGTTCGAAGAAATTTGGATCATACATAAAAGGATAACAGAGTAACAGAGTTGGAAGGGACTTTGGAGGTCATTGAGTCCAACCCCCTGCTCAGGCAAGAAATCCTATGCCATTCCAAACAAATGACTGTCCAGTCTCATCTTAAAAGCCTCCACAACTTCTGGAGGCAGGTTGTTCCACTGATTAATTGTTCTCATTGTTAGGAAATTTCTCCTTTGTTCCAGGTTGCTTCTCTCCTTGGTTAGTTTCCATCCGTTGCTTCTTGTCCTGCCTTCAGGTGCTTTGGGGAATAGGTTGACCCCCCCTCTTCTCTGTGACAACCTCTGAGATATTGGATATTAGATAAGGATGAGGAGATAACTGACCAAAAGTTGGGGAATCAGAATAGAGCTGGAAGGGACCTTGGAGGTCTTCTAGTCCATCCCCTGCTCAAGCAGGAGACCCTATACCATTTCAGTTGTGCTAATATCTAGAAATACATGAAGCAAAAGAGGCACTAAACATAACCAACAATAAGGTTTGGCAGTGAAGAAAGAAATCAGCCCATCCCTCACTTAGTTAGACAAAAGTCCACAATATATTTTAAAACCTACTATTGCAAGCAATTACTATGCTAAATGTTGTACTTATTCATCAAGTATCTGTAGAGCAGGGGTGTCAAACTGCCGGCCTGCGGGCCAGTTTCATCATACCGGAGCCGCACTCACCCCATTGCCAGCAATGGCAAAAAAGCTCCGATACGTTGCGCAACGCCATGTGACGTCGCGAGTTTGACATGTCTGCTGTAGAGAGAACTGGTATGCAAATGTCATTAGTTGATGCCAGATGGCTCAAACCTTGTCACTGGAAAGAAAATAAATTCTTTTATGTTGGGAAGGTTTGTATTCGTCATCTGCTTCCTTAGCACAATTTCTTTCTAATTTTTAAAAAATACTTAAATGTCAAGGCATTTAGACAACTAGAAATTCATCCATACGAGAGCTGATCAACTCTCACTCATTGTATGCTAAGCTTCCATGCTAAGCTAGATTTTTTTTTACAAGGTCTCCTGCCTTGGGCAGGGGGTTGGGCTAGAAGATCTCCAAGGTCCCTTCCAGCTCTGTGATTAATAAACAAAAGGATACATATTCCAGCTGCACTCGCTTTGCCCAATCTCTCTGTATGTTGATGGAGCAGGTTGCACATGAGAACATAACTCTGGTTGGCTGAATGTATTGATAGCATCTAACTTAGTGTTGCTGGCTCGGGAATTCTGGGAGTTGAAGTCCACCTATCTTCAAGTTGCCAAAGTTGAGAAACACAGATCTAATCTCTGACATGCCAGAAACTAAACCTGGACCTTGTGAATGCAGACCCTGCTCATTTCCATTGAGCCAGGCCCACACTTGTGTGCTTCTGGAGAAGCTTTACGCATAGGCATCCTTGCTGGCTAACTCAGCAAGATCCTCCACATTGGCCTTCTGGACATTGACCTGTACAATACATCTCTGACAAGGGCCCAGGCAATGCCGTTTCATCATGTCAGAAATTCAAAGCTAGAGATTTGAGAGTCATAATTGGACTCGGGATCAGTTTCAATGAAGATGGTCTGGAAGTTCCAGCACCTGCCTGAGAACCCTAAAACCAATTCTGAATTGAAGTCTGCCTAGATGCCATTATGGTACCTGGCATCATATCACCTGCCATCCGATATTATTTACATGTTGGGTTGGGAAGAAGCGAAAAGCAGCGAGTTGGGGCAATAGAAGGGGAAAACTGTACCAGTGGGTGCTCTTAAATGGAGACCATGTTTAAGATGCCTTCTTGGCCTGGTTACCACGATGAGGAGCCTAGGAAGGTCAGAGGGTGGATGTGTCCAGTCTCAAAACATGTGAGAGCAAACTACCTCTTCTATCTCCCTGGGATGATGTCCCTACCTCCTTTCTGTATGCATGGCTTCAGTTGAAGCATTGAACTTAATAGAATAACAGACTTGGAAGGGACCTTAGAGGTCCTCTAGTCCAACTCAAGCAGGAGACACTACACCATTCCAGACAAATGGCTGTCCAGTCTCTTCTTAAAATGGAACCCCCACAGCTTCTGAAGGCCAATCATTCCACTAGTTAATTGTTCTCACTGTTAGGAAATATCTTCTTAATTCTAGGTTGCTTCTCTCCTTTCCGTTCATTGTTTCTTGTCCTGCCTTCAGGTGCTTTAGAGAATAGGCTGACCCCCCCTCCTCTTTGTGGAAGCCTCTTAAATATTGGAACCCTGCTTTCGTGTCATCCCCCCAATATTTTTAATTATGAAAAACTCTTGCGTAGGTTCCTAAAAAAACACAGCTCTATATTCTTTTTAAAATGTGGTGAGGCTGATGTTAGCTCCCCCACTGAAAGAAACTGAAAACCTGGGATGAAAAGATTTTTGGCTGAAATATGAGATTTCAGTAATAAGCGACTGAAATTGCTTTGTATTTGTCTCGATGAAGGAGGAAGTCGTTTTTTCATCTATCTTTTCTTCTTTATGTCTTTTCCTTCCCCCCTTTTTTCTCTCTGTGCTTTCTATTTTTTTTCTTAGTTTGGGTTAGGTTTTTATCTTTGTATTTTGATACTGCAATAAAAACTCCAATAAAGGAGAACATGTGTAGCTCAGGGTTGAAGTGAGGGATCCTTGGTGGTCTCTGTGCTTGGCTGTTTTCCTGCAGACATTTCATGATCCAATTAGGTAAGATCATCAGTTCTAGGGTTGACTAGCTGACCAGCACTGATGATGTCAACTAGTTTGGATAATGAAACGTCTGCAAGAAAACAACCAAGCTCAGAATGCAATAAAAGTTATTATTAAAAACTGAAAGCAACTGAAAAACAATGCAGCCAAACCAGGCAGGATGCTCAAGGATGCAACGATAGGGACCAGGTGGCCCACCCCATTCCAGAATCACCGTAGGGAGGAGAGAGGGAAGAGTAATAAATGAAACACCATCCTTCCTTGTTCCGTTTTCAACTGTGATGTTTCTGAAACCTTCTCTAGGGACACAACCAGCTTTGGGTTTTAGAAGGAACCGTTAAGGAGTCTGAGAGAAGTGTACCTTTAAGCATTTTAACAGCCACTGTTTTGCAGGTTGAAGACTTATCTATGCCAAAAGCAGACGCTTCCACCACTTTGCCAAAAGCACCATGACCCAGAGTTTTACCTAGAGAAGCAAGAGGAAAGAGTGAGCCAGGCAGCACCCACAACACCAAGCACTGAAGAGAAGCAAAAGGGTCTAGCTAGACAACTCGCCGTGGCCAACTGGCCACGGGACAAGAGGTACACTAAAATTGAAGAAATGGTGGAATAGGCTCCTTAAAGACGGGATGCCAAAGGAGGGACGAAATGAAATGTGAATGACATTCTAAAAATTAAACTACTTTTAAAACTTATTTTATATCATTAAACTGAATTATTGAATTGTCCTGGGCACGTTATCCCGTAGGGAGTTTGCCGCGGCGAGGTGTCCCATTCTGAAGCAACGTTCAGTATAGAGCAGTGATGGCAAACCTTTTAGAGACCGAGTGCCCAAACTGCAACCCAAAACCCACTTATTTATTGCCGGGTGCCAGGTAGGCGTGGCCCACTGGGTGGGTATGGCCATGGTGGGCGTGGTCACCTCAATGTTGCTCGTGGGGAAGGATGCCTGTGGGGGCCGGGCAGGGTTGGGGGAGATCCAGGGAGTCTCTGGCAGGTGGGGTGGTGGGTAGGAGGCTCATCCTGTGGGGCGAGGCGAGGCAGGGTGGGGGTGCCATTGTTGCAGGGCAAGGTGAGGCAGGGGCCGGGGCGGCAGCTGCCTGACACCATTGTCCCCCGCACACAGATGTCAGCAAGCGCATGGGGGCCGACAGTGTCTGTCAACAGCCACAGCCTGCCGGCCCCTCGACTGGCATATTCTGGGGCTCCGCAGCCCGCCACCAGCAGTTCAGAGAAGTGCCCACAGAGAGGGATCTGCGTGCTGCCTCTGGCACGCGTGCCATAGGTTTGCCACCACTGGTATAGAGAGACCTGCTTTGCAACACTCCAGTTCTAGCATAAGAGAAGCTTGTTCTGCAAAAACGGATTTTGCAAAAGGAAAAAGTTTTCTCTAATTCCGCTTGTTTTGCACAATTTATTGCTTCTTCCCCCCCCCCTCTCTGTTTTGCAGCATTGATTCTCGCTTTTTGCAGAAATAACCCCTGACATTTTTTTTTTCTGAGGACATCTCACTTTCAAATATAAAACTCTAATCATGCTGGGGAAATGAAAATCATCCTTGTTTATCTAAAGACGGAAGGAAGGAAACATTGTGATATAAACATCGTTAGGATGTAAACATCATAATATCCAGGCGTTACTTGCCTTTTGTTCCTTTTTTCTTATTTTTCATTACCCTATATTTTAATTCTGAGATTGGGTTGATCGTTCCCTGCTGTTGTATGCATTTTTAATAGGTTGCATAATAAAATGTATTTTTTTTTTAAAAAAATGGAGATGATTACTAGATCATGGAAGCCAACGACACGGCAGGATGCTTTCCCCCAAATTTCTTAGTCAAAAAATCCTTTCAATATTTCTTTTTGAAGGTTCATCAGTATAATTTTGTAACCAAACAGTGATTTTTTTTCCAGAAAAGGAAGGGAGGAAGGACGCTCAGAAAGATGAATTCTGCTCCCAAGAGCCCAGCTTGTACTTTCCTTGAATTTGCAAAGAATTGCCATATTGACATTAAAAGTGCATGCAAGAGAATCATCCATTTCTTTTTTTTGCAGAATGTCAGAGTTCCAGTAACATGCAGCAGAAACTCTGCATTGCTTGCTAGAACATATGTATAAACTGAACCGAGTTTATAAACATATGAAATAATACAAGATTAAAACACAAGAGCGGAAAAATACACAAAATCAAAGGTTTCAAACATTGCAGGAAACATACAAAACAGAATCATTTCCAGAATTCAGAAAAGCTTGCAAAATTGCGCATTGCTAAAAAGTTTTGCATGCACCCCTCAACCTTTATTATTTAGTTAAATAATTTGTTTTTAGTCCTCCTCTTCTTCCTCCTATCAAAGATTGGTCATTAGGTAGATCTAGATTGTTTTCACATAGATTGGGAAGAGGTAAATTTGTGGGTCAAATCTAAAAATATTAAGAAAGCTTAACAATGGGAAAGTATTAAAGCAAACGGACATTTCATTGAGAAATAGTTTGGATCTTCTAACAACAGAGACTGTTGGGTTGGATAAAATCCCAGGATTAATTTTTGTGTCTCACTTAGTGAACTACAAATGACTGCGAAGTGATTTCCAGCCTTTTGCACTCTGCAGAATATTATGGGATTTGGAGATACTTCATAAAAACTTCACGGCCTATGTAAGGTTCACTCAGGCTGGCAAGTTTGACTTTTGATTTATGAATACATGAATTGTTCACCAAGGTAACAGACTGAAGCTGTGCTTGAAACAAAAAAACCAATTGGACCCACAAAAATTTCATAAAAAAAAGAGAAGTGGGCAACGAAGCCAGGTGAGGCAGGAAGTCCTTGACTTATGACCATAGTTGAGCCCAAGATTATGGTCATAAATCATGGCGGTCGTTAAGCAGGTTACCATATGACTATTTTTGCAGAAGCCATTAAGCAAATGCCAGAGATATTATTAAGCAGACCTGTTTTCCTCAATGGATGTCCCCCCCCCCCCCCGAAACAGAAAGTAAATGCTCAAAACTGGCAAAAAAAGAAAAAAAAGAAATTGTGGTCATGTGACCATGGGATGCTGCAAACCACCATAAATGAGGGTTTCCAAGCACCCAAAATGCAATCATGTGACTGTAGTGTGTGTGTGGGGGGGGGGGGGTGTGGCACCAGAATTTTAAAACTGAGTTATAAGTAGTTCTGGGAAGATTTGTCATAACTTTGAACGACTGCCACACAAATGGTTGTTAAATGAGGACTACCTATATGAAATAGAGCAGTGATGGCAAACCTTTTAGACACCGAGTGCCCAAAAACTGCCCCACCCCCCTGCCCCTGCCCTGTTCCGCCCACCCCACCCTGCCCCGCCCCCCGCTTGCCCACAGGGCCATCTACCACCTCCATGGCCCGCCACAGCAGATTGCCCAGGCGGCCCTGCACCGCCATGGTGGCCACGCCCTCTGCCCACGCCATGCAGCATCATCTGTGTGCGACAGGGCATGAGGGCAGAGTCTTGTCCCCGCTGCCCGGCTGCCATGTCCTTGGCTGCGCTGCTCTGCGCAGGCTGCGCCCGGGGGAGACTCTCCTCTAGCGGGGCTGCTGGTGTGGAGGGGGCCATGGGGGGAGGTGGGGCTAGGGCGATGGCGCATGTGCCCACAGAGAGGGCTCTGCATGCCACCTCTGGCACATGTGCCATAGGTTCGCCACCACTGAAATAGAGACAGGTAATCCTTGACTTACAACAATTTTTTAGTGATTGTTCAAAGCTCCAACGGCACTGAAGAAAACGGATTTATGACCGTTTTTCACACTTAAGACCATTGCAAAATCCCCATGGTCAAGTGATCAAAATTCGGCTGCTTGGCAACTGGTTCATATTTATGACAGTTGCGGTGTCCCAGGGTCACGTGATTCCCTTTTGCGACCTTTGGACAAGCAAAGCCAATGGGGGAGCCTGATTCACTTAACAACCCAGTTACTAACTTAACAGCTGCAGTGATTCATTTAACAAATGTGGCAAGAGAAATCATAAAATGGGGCAAAATTTACTTTACAAATGTCTCACTTAGCAACAGAAATTTTGGGCTCAATTGTGGTCATAAGTCAAGGACTACCTGTACTTTGTCATCTCTATCTTATTATCCCTGGCAATGTGTAGCTCTAGCAGGGAGCATGGAAAGCAATTTTATTCTGTTTCCTTCAAGGCAGTGATGAGGTCTAACAAATCTAGTGAATGTTCTGCATGAAGCTGAAGACATCCATTAGACAGAGACAGATGACGCCGTCTCTTTCAGATGATTTGGGATGACAATTCCCATCATCACTCATGCAAAACATCTGGAAGTCATCTAGCTGACCATCCCTCCCGTAAACAATGGATCCGGATCTTTATCATCAAGCCGAATCCGATGACGTACAAATGGACTATTAGCTGTCAAATCCATCCCAGATGTGTTCAGTACAACTGCAAATTGCCAGTCATCAGAGTCATTAAGAATTCTTGGAAAGGTAATCCAGCACTATTCAAGGTCGGGTCTAGGACAACTGGGCACGGCCAACTCACTGCAGCCAACTTGCTGAGGCCAACTCACTGTGGGACGATTTGCCACAGGACAAGAGTTATATTAATATCAAAGAAATGGAATAGTATCATTAAAAGAAAGGATGGAAAAGAAGGGACAAAACGAAATGTGAACGACCAAAACTAAAACAATGTTTTAATTATTTTAACTACTTAAATTGAATTGCTGAATTGTTGAATTGTCCTGCAGTGAATTGTCCAGTTGGCTGCAGTGAGTTGGCCCTGCCAAGTTGTCCCATTCCATTCCATTCAAGGTCACCCACCAACACAGAAGCTTGCCCCCCCCACCTACCCAGCCGCAGCCGATCCCTTGGGAACTCCCATTTGTTGCTGTCGTAAGGAAGACGCTCGCACTGCTCATCCAGGGGCATCTCCTCTGGATCCATTATGATGGACAGATATCCAGTTTTAATATCGGTGGCATCTGGCTGAAAGAGAAAAAAAAGAAACTCCCTAAGATCAAAATTGGAAGAAGAAGAAGAAGATGGATGAGGCGAGAAGGCAGAAGCTTCGCCCCCACAAAGGTTTGAACCAAGGTGCCCCTTCTTCCTCCTTAGGGGCATGAAAACCATTTCTGCTCCTTTTCATTCACCAGCCTGTATTCTTTTTACACTTGCATGGATGCATAGATACTGTATGGCAGTGATGGCGAACCTTTTAGACTGCAACCCAAAACCCACTTATTTATCACTGGGTGCCAGGTGGGTGTAACTCACTGGGTGGGCGTGGCCAAGGTAGGCGTGGCAGACTGGGTGGGGGTGGCCAAAGTGGGCATGGTCACCTTGATGTTGCTCGTGGGGAGGGACACCTGTGAGGGCCGGGCAGGGTTGGCGGAGATCCAGGGGGTCTCTGGCAGGTGGGGTGGTGGGCAGGAGGCTCGTCCTGCACGGTGAGGTGAGGCAAGGCAAGGCAAGGCAGGGTGGGGGTGCCATTGTCGCAGGGCAAGGCAAGGCAGGGGCCGGGGCGGCTGCTGCCTGACACCATCGGCCCCCACACACAGAGGCCAGCGAGCACATGGGGGGTGACAGTGTCCATCAGCAGCCACAGCCTGCCGGCCCCTTGGCTGGCACACTCTGGGGCTCCGCAGCCCCCCCCGCCAGCAGTTCAGAGAAGCCGCCTCTGAGCTGGACGGCCGACTGACACCTGAAGAAGCAATGCAGTGGGTCGTGCCCGGGAAAAGGAGAGCATGCGAGGCCAGGAGGGATGGGATAGAGGGAGGGAGGGAAACCAGCTGTGCTGGGATGCATCCGGCCACATGGGACCTCAGCAAGTTAGTAGGTGGGTGGTTGAAGAGGGACGGTTGCCATCCCTGGGGCATGGCACACGTGCCCACAGAGAGGGCTTTGAGTGCCGCCTCTGGCACGCGTGCCATAGGTTCGCCACCATTGCTGTATGGGCTTGCCTAATCATCTGTAGGAGGACAGGAAGGCCTGGAGGAACGTTGTCCATGGCGTCGCGATGGGTCGGACACGACTTCGCAACTAACAACAACAAATCATCTGTAGCAAGTTAAATGGATTTCCAGGGACATTCACTTTCCCTTTCACTTTCACTCTGCTGGTGACATAGCCAGGAATTGATTGTACCATTGAACGAGGATTAGGAAAATGATGTGTTAGTTAGGGAAATGAGTCCCTGCCAATCTACTAAGCAAGCAGTGCTCAGAAGTGACAGAGATGTAGAATTCACACTTGGGAGACGACCCTCTTCCAGTCTCTTCCAATCTCTTGTACCCCCCATGGTTTTTATGGTTGGGCAGAACTTTCAGAAGTGTTACAGATTGTCCTCGACTTACGACCGCAACTGAGCCCAAAATTTCCGTTGCTACGTGAGATATTTGTTAAGTGAATTTTGCCCCATTTTATGACTTTTCATGCCACAGCTATTAAGTAAATCACTGCAGTTGTGAAGCTAGTAACACGGTTGCTAAGTGAATCTGGCTTCCATGTTGAATTTGCTTGTCAGAAGGTCGCAAAAGGGAATCACACGATCCCGGGACACTGCGACCGTCATAAGCATGAGTCAGTTGCCAAGCGTCTGAATTTTGATATTGTGATCATGGGGATGCTGTAATGGTTGTAAGCGTGAAAAAGGATCATAAGTCACTTTTTTTCAGTGCTGTTGTAACTTCAGATGGTCACTAAATGAACTGTCTGCAGGACTACCTGTACTTTCAAAAATGTGAGAGATGGACAAATTAGCTCTGTTTGAATCATCAAAGTAGCCATGTCTTTTTTCCCCGGAATCGCATGATTTAGAAACTGCCTCCAGCTGACTCGGCAGGACTAAGCAGCTGTAGGTGAATGAAGATTTTTCTCTGTCGTTCGTGGCACTATAGAAATTGACTACTGAATCACTTTAGTTCTTTCAGCATTTAGGGCAGGGGTAGGCAACCTTGGCTCTTTTATGACTGGTGGACTTCAACTCCCAGAATTCCTGAGCCAACATGGCTCAGCTTGGAAACCTCTCCCTTTCCCCTCAGCATGGCTGGCTCAGGAATTCTGGGAGTTGAAGTCCACGAGTCATAAAAGAGCCAAGGTTGCCTACCCCTGATCTAGGGTGATTCATTTCTAAGCCTCAGACATGAGGATCACCTTACTTTTCTGAGTTTCCGTATGAAGAGGGTCAGAAGGAGCCAAAAGAGAGTGGCTGCTAGGCCAGTGCAAACCAGGATGATGACTTCTATGTTGGACTTTTCTTCAGAGCCTGAAAAAGACACACATGAGAAGGTTTCAGCCCACGATCCATTGACCCACCCACTCCATCAAGCTTCACTTGCAATAAACCATGCATGCATTGGATAGCTTTTGGTTGCTTAACAACAGTTAAAAATGATGGGGTTTGTAGTCGGAGTATAAATGCTGTTCTCACCTTCTATTTTAATAAACGCCCGGGTGCTGTCTTGACCCATCTCGTTGATCGCTTGGCATTCATAATGACCCTCGTCATCCTTTTTCACTCGTTCAATCACCAAAGTATTGTTTTCCATGGAAATTCCTGGAAGAGGGAAGGGGAGGAAGACAGAGAAGAAAAAAAGGAATATTATTTTCCATGCATCACATTCTAGACTCTAGAGTTTTTTTCCCCCAGAGAAATTGGTGATGGAATCACATGGCCCCATTAGGTAGCATTAGAAAAAAGAATTGTTTGTTTGTTTGTGTGTGTGTGTGTGTGTGTGTGTGTGTGTGCATGTGTGTGTAAAAAGTCAAGATGGTGGTCACAACCACTGGCTTGGTGGCGACAATCATGACTTTTGGACTTTTTTTAATCCCCTTGTGGATGCCACTGATAGAAAGAGATCAAAGGAGAGGTGAGGGTCCCTTCTTTGAAGCTAATCAACAGCCCATCTGGTCCAATTTTATTTATGCTGAAAGCAGGTTCCCTCCAAGATTTCAGGTACAGACCTTCTTTTGCATTTTGATATATTTGGAAGTGGATTTTCGAAGAACTGAAAGCTAGCATAGTTTTCATTACCCAACTAGGTAACATAATCAGTGCTAGAAGGGAGTGGGCTTTGTGGAGAGGAGGAGGAGGAGGAGGAGGAGGAGGAGGAGGAGGAGGAGGAGAACTGTGCGGTCCTTGGTGCTCTCTGAGCTTGGTTGTTTGCTGGCAGATGTTTCATTACCCAACTAGGTAACATCATCAGTGTGAGTGAGGGTGGGATTTGCTTCAGTTGCCAAGTGCCCAGATTGCAATCACATGACTGTGGGGGTGGCTGGGATGGCCTGAACTTCACTGCCCAGTTGTAATCTCTATTTGTTCAGCACCACTGTACCTTTGAACAATTGCTGAACGAAGATCATAATCCGACGACTACATGTATGTGGGGAATGTAGCCTGGAGAATCAGGTGGGAGGGGCTGCATTCCAGAGGATCAAGAGATAGCAAAGTTTAGATAGTTTGGTTGAGATGAAGAGAGTCAACATGGCTCCTCCCTAGAAGATTTCAGAATATAACTTTAATGACGCGAGTAGTTTGCTTTTTAGCTTGGCAAGATTCTGTCTGTAGCAGAGGAACAAAAAAGGAAACGGCTCAGAAACGGTGAAAACACTGGTATAGGTTCTCCTGCTTGACCAGGGGGCTGGACTAGAAGACCTCCAAAGTCCCTTCCAGCTCTATTCTATTCTTCTTCTAGTCTTCATCTGTCTTGGCTTTTGGGGGGCCCTGACACTATAGCTCGTTCTGGACCTGCTATGTTAAGAACTGAACTTGGGACCTTGAAGATGAAAATTTTTCCTGCGGATTCCCCCTGTTCCAATGGGCCACCTGTGCTCTTAAAAGAGAGAAAGACACAAGAGTAGCACCGTCCATCTTAGGAAGCTCACCTGAAGCAGGGGCAATGCGGTGGCCATTTTTCAGCCAAGCAATAGTAGGATGGGGGATCCCGTTGACTTTGCACTCCAGAAAGATGGTCCCGCTCACATTAACCTCCAAGTTGGTAAAGTTCTCCATAATGTAAGGCACCGTCTTAACTGCAAACAAAGAGAAAATGACGTATTTTAACACCAAAAGCTTTGCGCTTCTGTGGTCACAGAGGCAACCTTCATCCTGAACAAAAGAAAATGAGAAAATTATAAAGATCAAATCAACACAGCTTGGACCCCACAGAGATTTGAAAGCAAATGTTGGGTAGAAGAAAGATTTTAACTGTTAATATGAAGATAAACAAGTTCCTCCTCTTCCTCTACCATAAAATGTCCTGTAAGTTACTAGTCCTCATGATTCCAAAGCTAAGTACCAATTCAATGTAGTAATATCCACTCTACAGTTATGCTTCTTCCTTTTCTTCCCATCAAGGAATGAAATCTGGGACTTCACTCCCCTATAATCTTTCAGAAGACAAGGAACGTGTGGTAAGTAAAAATTGTGTTTTTTAATATAATGACTCATCTCAATTTATTTATGACACATTCAGAATGAAAGTAAGTTTACAAGGCATTGGACTTCCTCCCAGAAATTAATGATTGCTGAATTTGGAAATGTTGGTTGATTAGTACAAGGGCAATTTGGAAATAAATCTCTGTTTGGTTATCCATGACAGACACTCGCTGATAGAGAACTTTTATTACACACACTAGAAAACTACAACATTACATGACTTTTCGACATAATCGCCATTCAAATTGAGGCACTTGTCATAGCGTCTTACAAGGTTTGAAATTCCTTCTGCAAAAAAAATCTCCCACCTGGGAATGAAGCCATCCTGTAACAGCATTGTGAAGCGCATTGTCATTGTTGAAGCGGTTCAACACAAGCCGCTGTTTCATTTAAAAAACTGGTTCATTTTCAATTGATCTAGCGCAAGGGTAGGCAACCTCGGCTCTTTTATGACTCATGGACTTCAACTTTAATTCTGGGAGTTGAAGTCCATGAGTCATAAAAGAGCGGAGGTTGCCTACCCCGATATAGCAGATGAGTCAACTGCAACACAGCCTTCTCCTTCCACTCTTCACTGCCTACTGAACTGCTACGCATGGCGCCATAGGATGGGCCTCGCTATCCCGGCCTATTTCTCGCACATGCTCAAATGGAGGTTTATTTCCAAGTTGCCCTCATGGTTAGGTAGTTAGGGAAGAGATGATAAATGGGTGCAATTCTGTTTCAGTTTCCTACCAGCATCTGTGTGAGTAGAACCAAGTCAAGATGGCACCCAAGCCTTGTAACTGAAACTCTCCAAATGCAGTTAAAAAGAGCCCTAGGTTTCAATTCCGAATTGCCTTCATAACTTTCTGTCTAATTATCCAAACAAATACAGAGGCTGGAGATAGATTGCATTTTAGGGTCAATTTTGCTGTCCCGGTGTGTAAATAGGAATATTGCCAAAATTGTACCCGCGTATAAGTTGGAATATTGCCGGAATTGCCTTGTTTGGAATTTTGCAATGCTGTAACTCAAAACAGCACATAAGTCCGTATTAGAGAAATGTAAGAAAAAAAACCAGCATTCTCTTAAAACAGGGGTCTCCAAACTTGGCAACTTTATGACTGTGGACTTCCAGAATTCCTCACCCAGCATGGCTGGCTAAGGAATTCTGGGAATGGAGGTTCACGAGTCTTAAAAGTTGCCATGTTTGGGGCCCATGTGTTAGAGCAGAGCTTCACAACCTCGGCAACTTTAAGATGTGTGGACTTCAACTTCCAGAATTCCCCAGTCAGAATTCTGGGAGTTGAAGTCCATACATCTTAAAGTTGCCGAGGTTGAGTAACACTGTATTAGACAAATGTATAGGCCACATGCCGGCCAAGAGCAGGATGGGGCAGATGTTGCCAGCCTTCTTACATTTTATGCAGAGCATGGTGCTTTTCTCCAGCTGTTTGGTGCGGTTATCGTAGCTTGATGCTCGGCACTTGTAAAGCCCGGCGTGAGCCTGGGAAACATTATGGATGTCCAGCACTAAGGAGATGGAATAGTTGTCCACCTTCTTCTGGGTGAGAGCTGTGGGGACTTCCTGCAAGGTGGGGTCGTACCAGGTGAGATGATCGTAAAGGTACTTGGAGCACTTGCAGGTCATCTGGACGTGGCTGGTCACAATAGCTGTCATTTGGGAGTCTGCCTCTAGGCTGGACTGCATGTCTGCAAGAAATAGGCAAAGACAGTTAGAACAATTAATCAATGGAACGACTTGCCTCCAGAATCTGTGAATGCTCCAACACTGGAAGTTTTTAAGAAGAGACTGGACTTCCAAGGTCCCTTCCAACCATTCTATTCTATTCTATTCTATTCTATTCTATTCTATTCTATTCTATTCTATTCTATTCTGCATTCAATTCTATTCTATTCTATTCTGCATTCAATTTTCTATTCTATTCTGCATTCAATTTTCTATTCTATTCTATTCTATTCTATTCTATTCTATTCTATTCTATTCTATTCTATTCTATTCTATTCTATTCTATTCTATTCTATTCTATTCTATTCTGCATTCAATTCTTTATTCTATTCTATTCTATTCTATTCTATTCTATTCTATTCTATTCTATTCTATTCTATTCTATTCTATTCTATTCTATTCTTCATTTGGATCCAGGTGTAGTTGAGTATATTGTGTGACCTCCAGTGGGACGTCAAGGGCAATTGGAAAGACATAGTTAACTCACCTCGGCCCTTACACCGCAGAAATGCAGAAGCAGTTGCAAAATATGGAGTGCAAATTGGGATGTGGAGTGGAGGGGAGGAGGAGGAGAGGAGAGGAAAAGAGAGGAGAATAAGGAGAAGGAGGAGAAGGAGGAGAGGAGGGGAGAGGGAGAGAAGAAGAGGAGGAGAAGAGAAGGAGGGGAGGAGGAAAAGGAGAAGAGGAAGAGGAAAAGAGAGGAGAATAAGGAGAAGGAGAAGGAGAAGGAGAAGGAGAGGAGAGGAAGAGAAGAAGAAGA
Source organism: Protobothrops mucrosquamatus (assembly GCF_001527695.2). Taxonomy (NCBI): domain Eukaryota; kingdom Metazoa; phylum Chordata; class Lepidosauria; order Squamata; family Viperidae; genus Protobothrops; species Protobothrops mucrosquamatus. The sequence continues at coordinate 730,892 of NW_015386404.1, read as the reverse complement.
GGAGGAGGAGAAGCGAAGGAGGAAGAGGAGAAGGAAAAGGAAAAGGAGAGGAGAGCCTCCCTTTTTATTTTTATTATCTAGCTATCTTTCTATCTATTTATCTGTCTGTCTGTCTGTCTATCATCCGTCTTTCTGTCTTGAGCGGCACAGTATCCTAGAGGTGGAGCTCTCCCCTCTTAATCTGGAGGCTGTGAGTTCAATCCTAGGTAGCAGCAGGTATATCTCTCTCTGGGCTCAATGGATAATTGTCTGCTGTGAACTCCGAATAGGCATCAGGAAGGGCATCCAGCCAGTAAACACCTGAGCTCCATTCAGTCTCCACCCCAATGCAAGGGATGACAGGGTCGTTAAAAGGAAACTTTTTATCTATCTCTTTGTCTATGTTAAAAGGGGCTTTGATTGCATGATTATAGCCACCATCTTGCCTTTTTTGACCTCCTTCCCCTAAGAATCATTGCAGGTTGCATTTTCTGCCCTTCCACCAGATGTTTCTGGGCCTCTGGGGGGAGGGTGATGCACGTTCTTTACCTGTGATATAAAACCTGATGTTCCTCTGTTCAGTGCCCAACTTGTTGGAAGCCACACAGTGATAGATTCCTGAGACGTTGCTCGCTGTCATGGTCAGAGTGCTCAAGACCTTCCAAAGGAAAAAGGGAAAGAAAGAAAGAAAGAAAGAAATAGGTTAGTTTCTTTAGCCACAAAAAGCTGCAGGGAAATTGCTTGGTGACGTAGAACAGAACAGAGTTGGCACTTCAGTTGCCTTGCAGTCAAGACCCATCACAAAAAATATTTCAAGCACTGCAGATCATTCATGAATGAAAAGTACACGATGGATTTGAAACAGTGAATGGTATAAAGAGGGCATCAAACAGCTTGTATAAACCTTAGAGCTTGATTAAAAAAAAATTATAACTTTCTTGGAGGTGTCCGGAAATGGGTCTCAGAGAAGAAGAGCAGTGAGCATAAAAGCGGTTAAGTTTTCTAAGAACTGGTAATACAAGTAGTCCACGACTTACAACAATTCATTTAGTGACTGTCCAAAGTTACAATGGCATTGGAAAATGTGACTTATGACCGTTTTTCACCCTTACGACCGTTGCAGTATTCCCGTGGTCCTGTGATCAAAATTCAGACGCTTGGCAGCTGATTCATATTTATGATGGTCGCAGCCGTCACGTCATCCCCTTTTGTGACCTTCTGACAAGCAAAATCAATGGGGGAAGCCAGATTCACTTAACAACCTTGTAACTAACTTAACAACTGCAGCGATTTACTTAACAACCGTGGCAAGAAAGGTCGTAAAATGGGGCAAAACTCACTTAACAACTGTTTCACTTAGCGACATAAATTTTGTGCTTGATTTTAGTTGTAAGTTGAGGACTTCCTGTATAAGATCTAGTTGTCATTGGTCAAGGATTCTCTAGTGTTGCTTTTAGATCTTTCGATCTGTTCTGAGATCTGCTCAGGCATTACCTCTTAGAGAGCTAAAAAAAACCAAAAAGAAAAACTTGGAAGAATAAAAGGGTAGATTTCCTTGTAAGACAAGTAGATTTCCTTGTCGGACATGTGCAAGAATTTTCACAACTCAAAGACCTATAATTGGGCCGTAGGCATGGAGAAACTTAATTAGCGACAAGCCGAATTTGTAGCAAAGGACGGTACAATGCAGCATCTTCTTACCCAGAAATCAAGGTGACCTGATTTTTGACATGATTACGCTGGACTGATAAAGCTACTCTGTACCTGTCTGTTGTAATTCCAGTTTGTGAACAAGTTACACTTTCATTTAATTTAGGGGGAAAGCTTCCAATAAGGGTAGGGGGAGTTTTTCCAACCAATTCTACCTATCAAAAGAGCTGGGCCATGGATCCCCTACAACAGAGGTCACGTGTGCCTGGCTGAGGAATTCTGGGAGTTGAAGTCCACAAGTCATAAAGGGCCAAGTTTGAAGACTCCTGCAATACAAGCTCCCTGATCATCATAATAATAAAGTTGGAAGGGACCTTGGAGGTCATCTAGTCCAACCCCCTGCTCAGGCAGGAAACCCTATACCATTTCGGACAAATGGCTGTCCAGTTTTTTCTTAAAAACTTCCAGTGTTGGCGCATTCACCGCTTCTGGAGGCAGGTTGTTCCATTGGTTAATTGTTCTAACTGTCAGGAAGTTTCTCCTTAGTTCTAGGTTGCTTCTCTCCTTGATTAGTTTCCATCCGTTGCTTCTTGTCCTGCCCTCAGGTGCTTTGGAGAATAGCTTGACTCCCTCTTCTTTGGGGCAGCCCCTGAGATACTGGAACACTGCTATCATGTCCCCCCTCGTCCTTCTCTTCATTAAACTAGACATACCCAATTCCAGAAACCGTTCCTCATATGCTTTAGCCTCCAGTCCCCTGATTATCTTTGTTGCTCTTCTCTGTACTCTTTCTAGAGTCTCAACATCTTTTTTACATCGTGGTGACCAAAACTGGATGAAGTATTCCAAGTTGGCCTTACCAAGGCATTGTAAAGTGGTATTAATATTTCACGTGATCTTGATTCTACTGGATCAGAGTTCTTGCGTTTACTTTGAAATAGGGTGAAAAAATGATGTGGCTGACTAATGGAAAATATAGATGCTGAAATATTATTTTTGTTCATGAATTCAGCTTTCCTACTTATTGATTACAATGACAAGGTCAGGATCGGACATATATAATCAGATTTGCGTATACAGTATATGTATGCAGGGTGGGATTCAAATAATTTAACAGCTGGTTCTCTGCCCTAATGTAAAATCTGTTCGTCGTCATCACTGGAGCGACGCTCCTGGCATTGTCATCATCACCAGCGCGACGCGCCTCATGGCGGCAGTGGCATCACCGGTGCGACACACCTGGCGGCAGCAGCCCCAGCATGATGCACCTTGCAGATTTGTCATAACTGGTTTGCCAAACTCAACAAAAAATTAGGTATTGGTTCTGCCGAACTGGTGTGAGCCAACTGAATCCCACCACTGCATGTGTGTATGAGGATTAATGAGTATTAGCAATGATTCTATTTTAGGTTCCTAAACGTCTCTCAGGAGCTTTGAGCTGCAGCCCTGGCAGTATTTTTCTGCTAGGTTTAACTTGTAAAATGAATTAACCCAAGGCAAAATACTGACCTGATCCATATCGATGGGCTGTAATATTAGATCTTCTAAAATGTTTATCATACAATCTGCTATGCTCATCTACTAGTCTTAACTTCCATTTGGCCTTTAATTTTCAACTCTCCTGTTATTTTCGGAGTGAAGTTAATACTGAAGGCAAATGAGGTTAACTTCTAGATCAAAGCATTCTACCTTGAGCAGCTGGCAACCATTCTTCCTTAAAAAATAAAGTCAGAAATAGTTGATGGGGATTGCCTTGGGAAATTTTCTGTTCCCTATGCTCCAACTTCTGGAGTTCCTGGAAGAGAAGAGCTGCCTTTTTCTGGCTCTTATTGTCTCCAAACATGAAAGCAATCACACTTTAATTAGGAAGAAAAAGCTTCCTTTTTTCTTTGATGAAAAATGCAAAATGAAGATGAATTCACACTGTAACGATTGATTCTTGCATAAGGCCAGTATTTGTGGAAGTGTTTTCAGCATAGGAGCTACAGTTGATGTCACGAGGTCTAGAAGGTGCATGAGAGTGAGATTTGTAGTCCACAATCTTCTCATGGGTTCTGGCACCTACAACTGTGCTCCTTGGCTCACAACCACAACAGCAGGTTGCCCATCATGTGTTTTCATATGCTTGTGTTCAATCAGACCTACTTCCAAGTAAGTGTACAAGGGATGTCTTCATCAAAGAAATTCCCTTTTGTTTATCTGGGTATTATAAACCACCCAGTTTGTTTACTACAAGCTTCTCAGGAGTCCCTGATGGAGTAGGATATGTATGATGTGCACATAATGCTAGACATGTCACTAGAAGGCAAAATCACGAAATTGCGTCTCACGTAATTGGGTATGTCATGCAGGGGAATTCCTGGAGGAAGCAATTAGTGTTAGTGTTAAAGGGAAACCAGGCCATCAAAGAACAAGATGGCTGGACTTCATCAAAGCTGATACCAGCCAGAACATAGAAAAACTCAAAGAACTAGTGCAAGACTGGAGGATATGGGGAGACCTGGCCCACAGAATCGCCAAGAGTTGGACACAACTGAATGGATAACATCATCACCATGTATGATGTAAATACTTGGGAATCAGTCATCCAAAATGCCCTGGCGAATGAGCGGCTGTGAACACAGCATCTCCCTGCAACATCTGACAGCAGCTGTGCCTGGTTATATAGAGAAAGTCATGGCTGCCTTGAGCTATCCTCCACTTGCACACCCACGTGCAAAGAACTATTTTGAAGCTCCAGTTCAAAGCCCTGATAAGTACATAAATAAAAATTTAAGTCATGTCACAGTGCAAAAATTCCCAGGAGATCAATTACTTCACAGCTCTTAAATCTGTACAGATAAGGAGTTTGAAAGCATGCAGTATAAATAAGAAACAGCCGTGCCTCTGTTTACTCCCAGGGTGACTTTATGATTAAAAAGAGAATAATTTATTATTGAAATGAAGGAGTGGGCCAGTGTTATTTAATTTTGGCTTAGATTATTAGTTCCTTGCCCCTCTGATAGTTCAAACTAACTATTTAGAGATAAATAGAAGCAAAACAACTATCTGATTACGGATTTCCTAAGGCTACGAAATGTTTTAATGGCTTGTTTTAAATTTATCTGGACACTTAGTTCTTTCGTAACTTTCTAAAATCAAAGTTTTAATTACCTTTTTGCTACTTATTCCAAGAAGATGTTTTTAATTTCTAGCTAAGGACTAAAGGAAACTCACTCGCTGTAGTCAGACTTTTTGATTCAAAGTTTTCTAATAGCTGAAAAGCAGTTAACAAGCAATTTCCAAAAGTGTCTAGAAAAGGAAGTATAGTGGTGCCTTGATCCTTAATTGTTTTGAAACTCATCAAATTTGGTACTAAGCACATTTGGACTGGAAAATGTTCTCCCAGTCCTCATTGTTTGTTTGGTACTCAATGTACAAGCTAGAACTTGTCAGTGTTGGCTGCCATGTGACTCACCACATTATTCCTTATGGGAAAAAGTTTGGTGGCTCATCGTTTTTGGTACTCATTGTGCCTTCTGGAACCAATTAAGGATGAGTACCGAGGTACCACCGCATGTGAACCAAGTTGTCAGGTCCTCATAGATCCCTGTTGGGACACTGCCATTCTGGTGGGAGGGGGGACTTTGAGGCCTTTCTACGATGTATCCATTTTGCTTTGTTCCTCTTTTGCTTTGATGTATCTTCCTGGGAATTGGGGAAGAGGGATGGGCCCTGGGGCCATCTGGTTTGCCTCATCTCCGGAGAATCCCGCCTGCTACCAAGATCATGGCGCCTCAGAACGACGTTATCACTTTCTTGGCTCAGAGTCCTCACAACACCTTCACATCCTCAGATTGGCTCTCCATGGACTGGGCAGTTGGGAGGTGTTTGAACAATGGGGTTTTAGCCTAACATTTTCACACAGGAATGTTAGATCCTGCCTACTTTCTCTGCAATCCCTTTCGCTCAATAAGAGAGTCTTTTGAAACGGTGTCTGTTTCAAGAGTTACGCTTTCTTGAGGGAATAACTGAGGCGAGACCTTACACATGTTTCCTTTCAAAGGTGCAAACTGTGGTTTCAGCAAGATGGCTGTTTTCTCATCTCCCAGAGCTCTAAAACTGCCAGAGGTTGCTGTCTTGCAATCTCCTTGTGAGGAGCAGCAGTGTGGAGCACTTGTGGGCAATCTCAAGTCCTGTCCTTGTTCAGAGAGGAGTTATCAAAGAAACATTCTACTTGCTGGCTTTTCATTCCTTGTGGTTGTTGGTTCCACTTTCTGAAGCCACCTTTGGCCTCCTGTTTCTTCCTGCATATTTGGGAATTAACGATAAGGAATCCTTCCCATGGAAAAATGCTTTTGTTTTGATTTTTTTTAAAAAAACCCAGAAGATTTGAAAAATGGGACACTAGAGGGAACTAAAGATTACAATTAAAGGAGAAGAGCACATAAACTTGATTTACAATTAAATATTTTAACATTGGATACGCCGAAGGATATTTTTGAACAATGGACTCAGAAGTTTATGTTAATAGTGTCAGCAGAGACCTCTGCTGTTAATAGTGTCAGCAGAGGTAAAAGTGTTTAAAAATGATAAGGAACATATTCAACCTGGCAAGATTGAGACTAAGTTGAAAGTGGATTTACAAATGACAGGCTACAAGAATGACATGGAAAAGGGTGCTACACTGGAATTCAAAAGAAGCCCTAGAACACTTGCAGGAATTGTGTATGTCTGGTCTAGCGAAGAGAAAGACTAGGGATGACATGATAGCAGTCTTCCAATATTTGAGGGATGCCACAGAAACTTGATTTGATCATAGAATTATATTTGATGTATAATATTGGAAAGTATTATCCATTTAGGCCAGGGGTAGGCAACCTTGGCTCTTTTATGACTTGTGGACTTCAACTCCCAGAATTCCTGAGCCAGCCATGCTGAGGGGAAAGGGAGAGGTTTCCAAGCTGAGCCACGCTGGCTCAGGAATTCTGGGAGTTGAAGTCCACCAGTCATGAAGGGGCCAAGGTTGCCTACCCCTGATTTAGGCAAACATTATAAATATCCTGCTGAACATTTGTGCTAGTTACTGCCACAAACTCTTTAAAAAATAGCAGGCTGAAAACAGATTTTTATACAGATAGTTCTTAACTTGCAACCATCATTTAGCGATGATTCAAAGTTACAACGGGGCTGAAAACTATGACTGGTCCTCATGCTTACAACTGCCCCAGCATCCTTACAGTCATGGGAATGTAATTCAGGTGCTTAACAATCATGAATTTACAATGGTTGCCGCATCCCAGTGTTACATGATTGTCATTTTCAACTTTCCGACGAGCAAAGTCAATGGGGAAGCCAGCAGGAAATCACAAGACACGGTTACATGATATCTCGCTTAATGACTGTAGCATTAGATTAGGGTCATAAAAGCGGATATGGTCATGTGAGGCAACATTTAATGACCGCACTACTTAACAATCAATTTTGCAGTCCCTATTGTAGTCGTAGGTTGAGGACCACTTGTAAAAGCTTTTACAAATCATTTGGGGTCATAAAGGTTTGTTTCCAAATGTAACAGAAGTAACTCTGTTCTTAGCCTTGTATTGTTTTGAAAAGAAAATATTAGGAAATATTTCACAGTTTCAGCTCCGATTATTCAAAGCCTGGGTGGAAAGGAGACCCCCCCTTCCTCCTTTTCAAATTCCCAGTTTCTTTCTCTGCATTTTCTTGTTTTTAGTCAAAGCCACCCGTGAGTTGGAATGAAGGGACCGAACACAGACATGTTTGTTTTCCCCCCCTTTCTGGCAAGGGGGCCTGCTTCCAAATAAAGTCTGATACTACAGCTACATTTTATTTTTAAGTAAGTTGATAGGACCTTTGAGGGACCCAGAGGCATTTTTGTAAATAAAGTTATTTCTGGGGTTTTATGTTTGTGCTGCGGAATGAGTCAGTTTCCCATGGACTATTGGTTTTAATTAGGAGGGTCATAGTAAATTCAAGTGGGACAGATGGCCTGGCCATGCAGGGGGGATTTCTTAGAGAGTCACTGTCAATCACTACAGACAGAATGGTGAGAAAGCAATGAAGATCATGTCTCAAAAACAGTTGTTTAGATCCAAACCTTTTCTGGAAGCCGAAGCTGAGAATCTGGAGGCTAAAGTATATGATGAATGGGAACTGGGTATGTCTAGTCTAATGAAGAGAAGGACTAGGGATGACATGATAACAGTCTTCTAATATTTGTGGTGCTGTCACAAAAGAGAGGGTGTCGATTTATTCTCCAAAGCACCTGAAGGCAGGACAAGAAGCAATGGATGGAAAATAAAACAAAACTGGATGCAGTATTCCTAGTGTGGCCTTACTAATGCCTTGATAAGGCCACACTTGGAATACTGCATCCAGTTTTGGTCATCACGATGTAAAAAAGATGTTCAGACTCTAGAAAGAGTACAGAGAAGAGCAACAAAGATGATTAGGGGACTGGAGGCTAAAACATATAAGGAACAGTTGCTGGAATTGGGTATGTCTAGTCTAATGAAGAGAAGGACGAGGGGGGACATGATAGCAGTCTTCCAGTATCTCAGGGGCTGCCCCAAAGAAGAGGGAGTCAAGCTATTCTCCAAAGCGCCTGAAGGCAGGACAAGAAGCAACGGATGGAAACTAACCAAAGAGAGAAGCAACCTAGAACTAAGGAGAAATTTCCTGACAGTTAGAACAATTAATCAGTGGAACAACCTGCCTCCAGAAGCGGTGAATGCTCCAACACTGGAAGTTTTAAGAAGAGACCGGACAGCCATTTGTCCGAAATGGTATAGGGTTTCCTGCCTGAGCAGGGGGTTGGACTAGATGACCTCCAAGGTCCCTTCAAACTTTATTATTATTATTATTATTATTATTATTAATAATAATAATAATAATAATAATAATAATAATAATAATAATAATAATAATAATAATAATAATAATAATAATAATAATAATAATAATAATAATAATAATAATAATAATAATAGAGAGAAGCAACCTAGAACTAAGGAGGAATTTCCTGACACTGAGAACAATTAATCAGTGGAATGGCTTGCCTCCAGAAGTTGTGGGTGCTCCATCACTTGGAGATTTTGAAGAAGAGACTGGACAGCCATTTGTCTGGAATGGTATAGGGTCTCTTGCTTGAGCAGTGAGTTGGACTAGAAGACCTCAAAAGTCCCTCCCAATTCTGTTATTCTTATTCTATTGCTGAAAGCCCTTTTGAAGAGTAGCCTACATCGTTAGAGATAGGGTCTCATTTACAACGGAACGAACCGCTCTTTAGCATTGCTTTATTCTCAATTTTGGTGAATGTGCCATCTGCAAAGTGGAGTCCTAACCAGGAACAAAGATCAGGGAATTTGAAGAGCAGCCAAAGAGGCCCACCTGAAGATTCATCCTTCCTTGTCATGGATGAATTTGTGGGCCACTGGAGAAGCAGCGTTTGCCCCTGTTATTCCCAACTATAGAGGTTGTGATCAGATTTCCAAATTGTACTGCTTTTAATGAAGGACTCAAAGTATTCGGCTATGGGGATTTAGCCTTTTAAAACTAAGTTAGTTCTGAAACTTTAATTCTTTTAATGAGATGATTATTATTTATTTATTTATTATTTAAATTTATATACCGCCCTATCTCCCTTACGGGACTCAGGGCGGTGAACAGGCAATAATAAAAATCACAATAAATATTGAATAAAAAGCCTGCTCTAAAATACCCCATATAAAACCCCTAGCAAAGCCCAATCAAAACTACGCCAGGCCGGCCACATGGAATAGATGGGTTTTCAAGGCTCGGCGGAAGAGGCTGCCTTGATTAACCAATGGTCAAAAAGATGACATCACTGTCATTACATCACTGTAACAACAACAACGATGATGATGATGGTCTCACTAGCAATGTTGCAATGTGTCAGAGGTATGTGTCCTGACCTTTGTATGGCTATCTTCCCATGACATGTGAAAACTGAATTAGTGGAAGGGTTAGCAGGTTGCGAGAACTCTAAAAAGAGGTCAACTGACCCAATCAGTTAATTTCTAAAGTGGCATATTTAATATCTTATGGCTAACCAGGGGCCCTCTGGATTTTGCTTCCAGATCTGATAACTCTTACTTCAGTGATGGCGAACCTTTTAGAGACCGAGTGCCCAAACTGCAACCCAAAACCTACTTATGTATCATTGGGTGCCGGGTGGGTGTGGCTTATTGGGTGGGCATGGCCAATTGTGTGGGCGTGGCTGCGGTGGTAACAGCAAACTGGGTGGGACTAAAAAGTTCAATCAATCAATTCCAACTTTGCAAGATCTTTTTTTTTCCTGCTAGAAGTTGAAATTGATTGATTGAACCTTTTTTTTTTTTTTTGCATACAGCGGCGGAGGCCTAAAGTGAAAAGATTTTATAAAACCCAGCTGAAGGCCTAGGACTGGGGCGATGGCACATGTGCCCACAGAGAGGGCTCTGAGTGCCGCCTCTGGCACCTGTGCCATAGGTTCGCCACCACGGTCCTAGTTGAACATCCAAAGTGGGCCTACAAAAGTCATGGTGGTGCAGTGGTTGGGATGCAGTATTGCAGGCTAATTCTGCTGACTGCCAGCAGTTCGATTCTCACCGGCTCAAGGTTGACTCAGCCTTCCATCTTTCTGAGGTCAATAAAATGAGGACCCAGATTGTTGAGGGCCAAAGGCTGACTCTGTAAACTGCTTAGAGAGGGCTGTAAAGTACTATGAAGCTGCATATAAGTCTAAATGCTATTGCTACAAGGATGGTATACATTGGCTACCAGCAACACATTCCTTAGGAGCTGCTTTTTGTTTTGTTTTTGAAATGTCTGTATTCCTACCAGCTGAAATGCAATGAGACCATAACATAACCTAAGTGATAAACGGGGAATTGCTCTCTGGCACTGCAAGAGGATGGGACAGTTGAAGGAATGCAATGAGAAAGTATCTGAATTTGAGCTAATTCCAACTTCATACCACATTCCATTAAAGACTGGCTGTCAGAGCGCTGACATTTTTACTATTTTATCTGGCTAACCAAACACCAATAAAAATACTTTCTAGGATATGATGGGAAGGGAATTGGGCTGTTTGATGAAAGTTCTATTTTTGATGGGAACGAGGTCTGCATGCGATAAGCTTAGGTTGCCTCTTTCATTGCTAAATTGCTTGTAAAGTTGTAGAACATCATCAGAAAAGTCTGGTTTCTCCAGATATCTACCAACTTGATTATAGCTTTATTAAAAGGCTGGCTTCCCTAAAGAGACTTAGTGGGAAGAAATTTGGAATTCAGGCCTACGGTAACTTGGCTGTATTCATCTTCAATGAGAGATTAAAAAAATCAGCAGTATTCATGGAGTGGTTAAAATTTTCAAGATGGTGGGTGCAGCTGTGCAAGTGAACTTTTTCCTCTTTTATACTTGCATGCCAAGGAATCGGGTATCAGTGGTGATACGCCAGGAATAAAATTTGAAAATCTAAAAAGGGGAGAAGTCTGCACCAGTTAAATTATGGTCTACAGATAAAGATCAGTTCAGTGCATTAAATATGATCTGACAAAGAATATAGTATTAAAACCAGAATCATGGCAAAAAAACTGCTAAAGGGTACTCAACTAAATGCTTTAAAATGTGTTTTGGAGAGTGCAATGCCCTGCTGCATTGTGTGTGTGTGGGGTGTGTGTGGGGGGGTATATCAAAAGTGTCAAGATTGTGATGTGACAGTGTGATTAAAGCCCCACCCTTTTTAGAATACAGTAGAGTAGAGTAGAGTAGAGTAGAGTAAGTAGAATAGAATAGAATAGAATAGAATAGAATCTGGAAGGGACCTTGGAGGTCTTCTAGTCCAGCCCCCTTCTAGTCCAGTCCCTGCCCAAGCAGGAGACCCTATACCATTATGGACAAATGGCCAATCTCTTCTTTGAAATCTCCAGTGAGGGAGCACCCACAGCTTCTGGAGGCAAGTTGTTCCACTGATTAATCCTTCTCACTGTCAAGAAATTTCTCCTTAGTTTCATATTGGCTCTCTCTTTTGATAAGCTTCCACCTGTTGCTTCTTGTCCTGCCCTTAGGTGCTTCGGAGAATAAATTGATGTCCTCTTCCCTATGACAGCCCATCAAGTATTCAAATACTGCTATAATGCCACCCCTTGTCCTTCTCTTCGATAGCCTGTCTGCAAGGAGTATAAATCCTTCCGTTTCCCACCATCCAGTCAGAGCTGAAGAAGCTTCTTGGATGAGAAGCGAAACGTCTTCAAAGGAAAAACAAGGAAGTCCAATTGCCTCGTGAAAAAGCATCTTTGGGACATCCATCACTGGAGATTTTAAAGAAGAGACTAGACAGCCACTTGTCTGAAATGGTATAGGGCCTCCTGCTTGACCAGGGGGATGGACTAGAAGACCTCCAAGGTCCCTTACAGCTCTCATTCTGTTATAACCTTCCTCAAGGCTTTTCTTAAGTGTCTTTAGCTCAGTAAGTCCTGGGGTTCACTCTGTCTGGCCTTATTGCTGGTGGCTGTTAACGAGATTGACTTAAAATCCAATCAAAATATTCCCTCTATCCTTGTTTTATAAAGTCATTTTTTTTTGCATTGTCCTATTGATTTAAAGTTTCCCTAAGGATAAGAAATATCTAAAAACATGTATCTGTATCCTGCAGGGGGAGATGCTACCCTTCTCCCAAATTCCTATATAGGTCAAGTCTTCTTTGACTTGATCCCCTTGGCCTGGTGGTTTAATAGACCTGGTTGTGTTGTTTTCTTGGCGGCAAACTTGTTTGCCCTCGGCTTCTTCTGACAAGCTTTACTTCTCTCATGTAGCAAAAGCCCTGGGTGATTGATTGATTGATTGATTGAGCATATATGCCCCCCAACCCTACAGCAACTCTATATTGGATGGTACATATCCCCCCTCCAAAGTACTACCTAGGCCTGACCTTGCTCAGCTTCTAGTGAATCAGATCAGCCAGAGGCTAAAATGGATTAAGGGTTAGCAGTTTGATTTTAGTTCTGTTTAATACACAAGGATATTTTGATGGGTTCTTCCTTCCCTCATTTTGTGCTGATGACGACAAAGAAAAGAGAGACTAAAAAGAGGCTAGGAAAATGGAAAACGACGCAACATCATTCCCATTTTAACCAAGGTAACCCTTAATATTATTCTGAAGGAAGAAAGGAAGGGAGGGAGGAAGAAAGGAAAGGTGGGAGGATGGATGGATGGATGGATGGATGGATGGAAGGAAGGGAGGGAGGGAGGAAGGAAGGAAAGGGAGGGGAAGGAGGGAGGGAGGAAAGGAGGGAGGAAGGAAGGAGAGAGGAGGGGAGGGAAGAAAGGAAGGAAGGAAGGAAGGAAGGAAGGAGAAAGGAAGGAAGGAGAGTGGAGGGGAGAGAAGGAAGGAAGGAAGGAGAGTGGAGGGGAGAGAAGGAAGGAAGGAAGGAGAGAGGAGAGGAGAGAACGAGGAAAGAAGGAAGGAAGGAAGGAAGGAAGGAAGGAAGGAGAGAGGAAGGGAGAGAAGGAAGGAAGGAAGGGGAGGGGAAGGAAGGAGGGAGGTAAGGAGAGAGGTAGGAAGGAGAGAGGAGGGGAGAGAAGGAGGAAGGAAGGAAGGAAGGAAGGAAGGAAGGAAGGAAGGAAGGAAGGAAGGAAGGAAGGAAGGAAGGAAAAAGGGAGGCTGGGAAAGAAGAAAGGAAAAAAAGAAAATGTCCTAAAAAGGACATTTTCCCAAGTTGGAGAAAGTGAGATTCCATTTAATATTTGGTTGATCTCTATATTGTCTGGGACTCTGCCACATATGGCATACCGACCATGGCTGAAAAAGCTGTGCGAGGGGAGATGGGGGGGGGGGGCTGTGAGGAGAGTTGTGCTTTCAAGCATCCAAAGGCCCCTTCCCTGTGAGAAAGCTCACGGCCAAAGAGCTCCATGCACGTTCTCAGGCTTGAGGCCAAAAGGGCCGTGGATGAGTCATGCATTTTTGGAGAGCTTTTGGACCGGGAGGGGGGGAGTGAGTGATGTCATGGTCAGTGTCCAGCATTCCAAAAAAGCCAGCAGAGAGCGGCCACTGATCCCAGGGTGGAGAAATTCCAGGCATGTGAAGAATTTGGTCCTGGGAAGAGAGTTAGTTCCTGGGAAATTCAAGAAAGGAGAACTCGGCGCATCCCATATGGTTTAAATTTACCTTTAACATAGTGCCATGCATAAACTGCATACTTCTGATGTCCTTAATCCTGTTGGCTAAATATGGAGCTTCAAGTCTGCTGGTTTTCTGGACCTTGGTTTTTTCTCCACGTGGGTTGCATCTGGGGGGGGGGGAGGAGAGGAAAAGAAAAAAGAACATTGAAATGGCTGCATGTGCTCTGACCATTCCTGGTTTGTCATATCATTTCTGGAGATTCCAGAAGCCTTCCCCAACCTCTCATCTCCCAGCTGTAGGATTACATCTCCCATGATCCCTGGCTTTGGGGGTCATGCTGCTGAAGGTGTTAGCAGTCCTACATCTCAGGGACATCTTGAAAAAGCTTGCTTTAAAGGATCTCCCCCCCATCTCCAGGACTTGCTATTACTCCATTCCAGCCCCAGGATTTGGGAGGCAAGTTTGTTCTAGTCTAGTGGTTAGGGCACTAGGCTAGAAGGCGGGAGACTGAAAGCTGGCTGGGTGACTTTAGGCCAATCACCAGGAGAGGGTGAGTTCTAGTCCCTCCTTAAGCATGAAAACCATCTGAATGACTTAGGCCAGTGATGGCGAACCTTTTAGAGACCGAGTGCTCAAAAACCACCCCGCCCCTGCCCTGCCCGCCACCCCGTGCCCCACCTGCCCGCAGGGCCACCCGCCTCCACGGCCCGCCACAACAGATCGCCCAGGCAGCCCAGGAGGGCCATGGTGGCCACACCCTCCACCCGCCCCCTGCAGCATCATCTGCGCATGATGGAGCGCGAGGGCGGAGTCTTGTCCCAGCTACCCAGCTGCCATGTCCTTGGCTGCGCTGCTCTGCACGGGCTGCTTCTGGGGGCGACTCTCCTCTGGGGGGGGCTGCTGGTAGGAGGGGGCTGTGCGGGGAGGCAGGGCTGGGGCGAAGGCACGCGTGCCCACAGAGAGGGCTGTGAGTGCTGCCTCTGCCACACGTGCCAGAGGTTCGCCACCACTGACTTAGGCCAATCACCAGGAGAGGGTGAATTCTAGTCCCACATTAGGCATGAAAGCCAAATGGGTGACTTTGGGCCAGTCCCTCTCTCTCAGCTCAACCCACCTCACAAGGCTGTTGTGGGGAAACTAGGAGGAGGAAGGTTATGTCGGATATATTCGCTGCCTTGAATTAGTTGTAAAAATAATAAAGGTGGGATACAAAAAAGCAAACGTCAATTGTATAAACGCGGAAGCGATCAGATGAGCAAAGCAAGCGTGCATTCGGTTACTTCAGCTCTCTTTGCAAGTGCCTTAAGAAGGAGAAATGATATTTTTGATGGTCATGAGGGCTCTAAGACTGGAACAGGAGCCAGGGCTCACTCATTGGCCTCCAAGAGGCTTTCAGTCAAACTCCAATGTTTCCTGGCCAGTTTTTTTTTTATCTTTGCTGTCTCAGCTGTTCTGGTGAGCTTGTTTCTTCAAAGAAGGTGGGAAAAGTCAAGAAATGGGTGGCGGGAGACTCTGTGGGCTGGGCCAGGAGGGGCTTGCAAGCCAGCATTGGCACCCGAAACAGAGCCCGTCTGCTTTCGGCTTTGGAGCATGGAAGCAAATTGCAATGCTCTCTTCCCCCCGCCCCAATGATACGGTTTGAAGGCTGCAGGAGAGTCACTTGCAGGCATTCAAAGTCTCAACATAAGCAGCTATTCACAGGTTGCATTATGCCCTACAAAGCATTTGGCCTTAGCATGTTGAGTGAACCCAGCAATGTGCAATAGTTTGTGGCTTAGTGAGATAAGTGGATTCAGTCATTGTTGGTTTTTCAAGTAACCATAATTAAAATAAACCAGGTCTTTAGATGGAGTGATGAGCCCAGCCCATATCTTTAGATGGCTTTCGGGAGTTACAGAGAAGGCCCGATCATGGGACCTTTGAAATTATCACTTTATTCCAGATTTCCTTTTTTAATATAATATTTTATTAGTTTTCTATTTGTACAGTTCATAAGTGCTTAGTGAACAACATGTTGTCTGGCTGAGGAATTCTGGGAGTTGAAGTCCACAAGTCATAAAAGGGCCAAGTTTGAAGACCCCTGATATAAATCTTTCCAATCCCCACCATTCAGACAGACTTTTCACTTCTCTTGGATGAGAAGTGAAAAGTTTTCAAGAAAAAAACTAAGAAAGTCCAGCTGCCTTTTGCAAAACACTTTTGGGATAGCCATGACCTGCATGACTGGGAATCTCCATAAACATTTAGGAGAGATCTTTAATATTTCCTAGATCTCCAAATGACCGCACTGATCATGGGCCAGATTCTTTGGCAGCTGCCTAAAACCAAAGGTTATTTTCTTCAATGATTTTCACACAGTTCTCTTTAGAGCAGTATTTATTGAGAATGCAATGGAGTTACAAGAATTCCAGCAAGTGAACTATTTCCCATTTAAAACTACGGTAATCTCTAAAATACTTTTGGAGAGTTTAAATTTTTTTTTCAATATCCTTCCTATGATTTACCAAAAAGGAGAACTTTCCAGTGCTGATGGAGAAATTTGTAGCTGGTTATTTACATAATTGTTTTCTGAATTCTTATCAGCCTGGGAACCAATTATTACACCAAGAGACTATTTGTATATTATATTTAGTGCACCAGCAGTGACAGTTTCATAGCTGCTCCTAACTGGCATTAACGTATCCATTCTCAGTTTACATCGCTATTAGCTAATCCCAAGGAGCATATTATGCAGCCATTCTTGAAGAATTTTCAAAAGTTTACATTAATGTAAACTAAGTCCACCCAAGTGGCTAACTAATACATAGCAATAACATGAGCATATCTGTGAAAGCTATTTCTTACATATAGTCACAAGGAAACAGCTAAAACCAGATTAAGTTGTACTAAAACAAGGATTAGAAGGAAATTTGACATAGAGTAGGCAGAAGAAAAAGGCACACTTCAATTTATAATTATAACAGTTGAAAGGGACCTTGGAGGTCTTCTAGCCCAACCTCCTGCTCAAGCAGGAGACCCTATACCAGGGGTAAGCAACCTTGGCTCTTTTATGACTCCTGGACTTCAACTCCCAAAATTCCAGAGCCAGCATGGAGTTGAAGTCCACGAGTCATAAAAGAGCCAAGGTTGCCTACCCCTGCCCTATACCATTCCAGTTAGTAGTAAAAGGAAACCAGGCCAATAAAGAACATGATGGCTGGACACCATCAAAGCTGACAACAGTCAGAGCATAGAACAACTCAAAGAAGCAGTGCAAGATTGAAGAGACCTGGCCCATAGAATCACCAAGAGTTGGACACGACTGAATGGATAACACCACCCCCATATTGTTATTGTTGTTGCTGTTGTTGTTATTGTTGTTGTTATTATTATTATTGTTGTTATTGTTGTTGTTATTGTGATGATGATGATGATGATGATGATGATGATGATGATGATGATCATTTTATTTCTCTTTGTGTCTTTTGGCAAACAGTGAGACTGAATAAAAATAATTTTTGAACATTATCTTCACAAGTATAAGCTTTTTGGTCCAGCTTCTTCTTCCTACAATGCACTTTTTTGAAAATCATCTTGAATTAGAGAACTCTCCTGAAAAATGACTAATACCATTTTAAAATGATGCCATGGGCAAATTTCTCCAAGAGAGACATGTTATCAGGGTCAAGCAAAAATGGAGCATTTCTTAGAAAAAGAGGTTCTAGGAAGCTGTGAGGATAGAGTTTTCCAAAAGTGGAGCCTTATATGGATTTCTTGACTACGTATAATGCAAAGCATCTAGGGTACACTCAAGTCTTTTTTCCAGATCATGGATTTGCCGATTATGTTGAAATAAAACCACCACCCTTACAGAACGGAGTTTTTCTGGGATGTGTCCAGAGATTTCCCATTGTGTGAAAATGTTCTGGGAATCGGATATTTTGCATCACTGAAATCAAAGAGGAAGAGGAAGGTGAGACATGGCCCAGAAAATCTCAAAGAGGAGATTCCCATCTCTTCTCTGACTTTGGAGAAACTTATTTGGCTACTAATCCAAAGATCTATCAATGGATGAGTCTTCGAGCCACCGAAGAAACTGAAACTGCAATGTTAGACAATGAAAAAAGGACTAGCAGTGACATCATAGCAGTGTTTGAATATTTGAGGGGCTGCCACAAAGAAGAGGGGGTCAACCTATTTTCCAAAGCACAAGAAGCAAAGTATTGAAACAAATGAAGTAGAGAAGCAACCTTGAACTAAGGAGAAAATTCCTGACAGTAAGAACAATCTACCAATGAAATGGCTTGTCTTCAGAAGTTGTGGGTGCTCCATCACTGGAAGCTTTTAAGAAGAGACTGGACAGCCATTTGTCTGGAATGGTATAGGGACTCTTGCTTGAGCAGGAGGTTGGACTGGAGAACCTCCAAGGTCCCTTCCAACTCTATTATTCTCTGTTCTATGTTTTTGTTGTTGTTAGTCGCGAAGTCGTGTCCGACCCATCATGACCCCATGGACAACGTTCCTGTCCTCTACCATCTTCTGGAATCCATTTAAGCTCATGCCTACTGCTTCAGTGACTCCATCCAGCCACCTCATTCTCTGTTGTCTCCTTCTATTGCCCTCCATCTTTCCTGTGCTATGTTAGGTCAACCTATTTTCCAAAGCACGAGAAGGCAAGGCAAGAAACAATGGATGGAAACTAATCAAGGAGAGAAGCAACCTGGAACTAAGGAGAAATTTCCTGACAGTGAGAACAAATAATCAGTGGAACGACTTGACTTCAGAAGTTGTGGGTGCTCCATCACCGGAGGCTTTTAAGAAGAGACTGGACAGTCACTTGTCTGAAACCGTATATCCTGTTCAAGCAGGGGGTTGGACTAGAAGGCCTTCAAGGTCCCTTCCAACTCTGTTGTTATTCTGTTATTTTTCTACAGATGTTCTTCCTGTGACAGTAACTCCCTACCCCCAAGAAAAACTTGAAGACGAGGGGGAGAGAGAACATAGTTTAGTTCTTTAATGTTCCTCCATCTGTTCTTTTTGTTTTGTGTGGAAAACCAGACTCCTTCCAAATTTCTTCCTGCAGCAGAGAAGGGTTAAAGTGCATGAAGATTGTTACCTTTGGCTCCAACTGGCATTCACCAAGAGAAGTATTTTCCATTCAGGTCTGAGCCAAAGGTCTCCTATGGGTTGCTCTGCTAATATCTCAACAGGAACAAAGGAAATTGCCTGTTTGTCTACAAGCAACGGGCAACATTGTGTGCTTAACTCAACAAAATGCCTGTTTAGCACATTGGAGCTTCACCATCCACCCCTCCTCTGCTTCTAGGTTGTCTCTTGTTAGAATCTACCAACTTATCACTATGTTTGTGTGCTGAGCGTAGGAGGAAACTAAAGACAAGTGGCTGCTTTGAACATCACTGCGAGGAGCAGGAGAGACAGAGAATCCTGACCAGATTGTCTGACTTTGGGGCAGATCTGTGGAATGTGATGTTCCAAAGCAATGAAAGCATATCTTTTATTGGATTCTGAGTTTCTCTGAGCTTGGTTGTTTTCCAGCAGATGTTTCTTGCGAGCTCAAATGCCACCATGAACCCAACAGTTCCATCTTCAGTTACATGTATTCTGTATTATTGAAAGAATATGCAGAAAGTCAGGCTCCAGCTTCTTCAGTTACAAGGATCTCAGATAAGATGCCTGCCTGAGCCATAGGAAGGAGAAAATAGCTAAGATGTCTTCTAATCCAGCATCATGATACCCACAGTGGCAACTAGATGCCTCTGAGAAGGCCCAAGTAGGATCTGAAGCCGAAAGTTTGCTCCAATTGGAAGTAAGAGAGGTTCAGGGAAAACTATGTCTGCCTCTGGAGGCTACTAGGGCCATCATGACTAATACTTTTTATGTCTTTCTTCTCCTTCATGAATTTATCTCATCAGAGATTGTCTAAAGCAGAGGTCTCCAACCTTTCTCGGTTGACTGACCAGAGGGAAAGGGAGGGGGAAGCATTTTACGTGCATGCATGTGCACGCACACAAACAAGGCTGTGAGCACATGTGACACAAACAGAGCAGTGGCTAGCACCTGTGCAACACTCAGTAGCACTGAGGTAGATGGGAAATGTCATAGGAAAATGTTTTTAAAATGTTTTGTTATATCAATAAGGGGAATAGAGTATTGTAGTATTTGATTGTGCTTAATTGTGCCTAAAATCCATGTAACCTGTGTGCCAATTCTAAAGAGACAACCTTTTACAAGAAGTGCCAACTGAAAGTCACAGATGGTGTAAGATATTACCGCCT
>NW_015386404.1:668812-710761 GCF_001527695.2 Protobothrops mucrosquamatus | reverse complement strand
CCTAATGCTCTGAACCATTGTGCACAAATAAACCTGTCTTCTCCAACCCTTCGTGGTCTTGTCTTCTGATGTAAGTATCGTGGTTTTTTCCACAACAGCACCGCCCTGTTTTTGCCATGTGGGCCCTAGCGCCGCCCTGTTTTCAAAATGGCGCCCCGTTTTTGCCCATGGTGCCGTTTGCATAACGGTGGCGCTAGCATGAGTGGGGATGAGTGCACGCCTCTGTGTGTGTGTGTGTGTGCACTGGCCAGGCTGTCCTGCGGCCTGGAGGCCAGTAGGCCACACCCTGGTAGTGGGCCACGGCCCACAGGTTGGGGACCCCTGGTCTAAAGAAGAGTGCCACCACTACATCTTGTTTGTATTCCCAAATCCCTTGCGTCAGTCGTGGGGAAGATGAGCTTGTCCACTTTCAGTCCAAGTCAATATTGATACCCCTGGGTTGGCCTCCATGTTAGATGCTTCTATATTATATCATGGTGCCCCATTCTTGCAGGTCTTGGAGAAGCTCCACGTTGAATCTTTCTCTCTGTGTTTCTTGACTCTGTAGGTATTAATAGTGCCTCTGCCAGCCTTGATTTTCACCAGGTCTCCTTTCCAAGACAATAAATCCTGTGATCTGCTGTTTCCCCAGTGGAAATCATTAAACTCTGCTAGCTCTCCTCTGTTTTTCTTGCCCTTTGTGCAGCACAGGCTGCATCCATTTGTTCACACTCACAAAGGGTAATAGCATAATAATGCCTAGGCCACTAATCTTTGTTATCCCAGAATTATAAGCTTCATAATAGATGGAGTATATCTTTTTAGAGTGGAGGGGAAAATGTGGATATTATCCTGGGCTCACAGATATGTGCGGAGGAGTCATTTCAAAAGACAGTTCATTATCAGAGCTGATTAGAAAGATTTATATATGTTATTCATGGCAGGACAACTAACAAACTACATCCCTACATCTTTTTAAGCATGTTTGGAGAGAACAGAATTGCACTGACATTGGATTGAGTGAGAAGAAAGGACATATGAAGGTCTTCTGACATATTAGGGTCTTCCCTAATTTTCTGCCCATAATCCTTTGGGCCACAGGTGTCTGTGTGGGTGGGTGGGAAGGATCAAAAAAGTCAAGATGCGTATTAAAAAGCAGTGGGATTCCAATCAAGGTTGTTGCAGCCACCATCTTGGCTTTATAACCACCTCTGCTGATCATGCTGGCTTAGGCCAAGACAGTAAGAAACCATCATTAAAGCTTCGTAGTTTGCTCATGTATATATGAGGTGTTCATACTTTGGTCTCCCTAATCCAAGTCCAACATGTGAACATGCTACATTATTCTAAAATTCTCATTTTAGATTGCGTTCCCATCTTCAGCTCCATCAAAAGAAGGACTTAACAACTCAGAGACCAGACCAGAGTTGTTCTCAAAACGGTTTAGACCTTGTTCTTCCTCCCTCTGCTTCTGAACTCAGAGTGGGCAAAGCCAAGTTGGTCGCTGAACTGGCTGAGGACTCCACGAGATACATTCAGCGGGGGGCCTGTTTATTTCCTTTGAAACAGCTGTTTCAGTCGGAATCTCTAAAGAACTTCAAAACTTCCCACTGGGCTGTCGATGTTTTTTGGTAGTTGTTTATGTGGAAGAACTTTAACTCCTTGCAGGCAGTTTAGCTGGGATAATGCCTCGTTCAAATCTGCCTGTGGTTCTCGGATTTTGGTCAGCTGATTTGAGACTATGACTCCGTCATTTCATGGGTAGAGCTCAAAGGTTCAAGGGTGTGGTCTACTGAAGCGGTGGGGCTTTGCGGTCACCCGACAACATCCTTTCGATGCTGAATTACTTCCCCTCAATGCGGTAAATGCAATCTCCTGTCTTTAAGGGCATTTTCAACATGGCCAGTGAAGAATTTACTTACAATATTCATCAGTTCCAGAAGTTTGAAAAAATCCATACAGGAAACTTATTTCATTATTTTCATATCTGAATGAGACCTTCATGTTTGACCATATACTGAGAACAACCCATAATTATGGAAATTTTTTTTTAATGTTGTGCTGATGGATAAATTTCTGCAACGGAAGACAAAGTCCAGCTAGATAGCTCTATGGTGTAATGAAGGATTGTTCTTATCATTTTGACTCACACTTCGTCTTTTACAACTTCTTCCATAGCTTAAGAGCTGAAGGAACATTATCCTACCTGAAAGCCTAAAGTTGATAGAAGATAATATTTTTAGCTCAGGATTGAACTGTGGTGCTCTTAGTGGTCTCCGAGCTTGGTTGTTTTCTTGCAGACATTTCATGACCCAACTAAGTAGCCTCATCAGTGCTAGACAAGAATGGGGTTTGAAGAACGGAGGAGGAGGAGGAGGAGGAGGGGGGGAGGAGGAAGACTACAAGGTCCTTGGTGTTCTATGAGCTTGGTGGTTTTTTTGTAGACATTTCCTTACCAAACTAGGTAACATCATCAGTGCTAGAAGGGAGTAGGGTTTGCTTTTATTTTGTTATACTAATGGCTTGCTGTCTCAGTCTTGGTGGGAGTGTTCCTTGATTAGGCTGTTATTTACTCTTAGCTTGTTTGTCTGCGCTGGTAGTTCCTTGACTGGGGTATTATTTACTTCTTGATTGTTGCTCTAGTCCTAATTTTGGTGTTAATTTCTGCTCATATGG
Organism: Protobothrops mucrosquamatus; assembly: GCF_001527695.2. NCBI lineage: Eukaryota > Metazoa > Chordata > Lepidosauria > Squamata > Viperidae > Protobothrops > Protobothrops mucrosquamatus. The sequence continues at coordinate 708,106 of NW_015386404.1, read as the reverse complement.
GGGTTGATTGCTGGTGAGGAGGGGGTTTGGTCTTTTTTCCTTGGGGAGGAGGGATTGTAATTTGCCTCCATACTCCAAAGCCAAAAGTCTTTGACTATCAAGAATGCCTGGCCCGCTTCTATAAAAGCTCAACATTCTCTCTAGTACGTAGCAAGTAGCATTTCTTATATGGTTTTTCTAAATCTTGAGAAGCCTATAAACACTGTTTTGGAGTAATAGAGGATGACAGCAACTCTAAAGAGCAAACAACATCACCCCACAGTGATTTGATCCATATATTTCATTTACTAGGCAGGGGTAGGCTATTACTCGTGGACTTCAACTCCCAGAATTCCTGAGCCAGCATGGCTCAGCTTGGAAACCTCTCCCTTTCCCCTCAGCGTGGCTGGCTCAGGAATTCTGGGAGTTGAAGTCCACGAGTCATAAAAGAGCCGAGGTTGCCTATCCCTGGCCTAGTGCAGTCGTCTCATGATGAATGTGACACTACTGCAGCTTCTGCTGGATCTCCGTCATGGGGAAGTTAAATAGACCAGAAATGTCTGATTACTTACTGGTTGTCTGTATGGCTGCAGGGCTCCCATTCCCAGTGTATGGAGGGCAGAGGCCATCCGCTCGCTGTGCATTGAAGGCTGTGCTCTCTTCCTTTAGTCACCAGCTCAGTGTTGGAAAAATCAGTCTCCTTTTCATAAATGTGAGGTCTCTCTGAAGGAGAAGAAAAAAACCCAGCTAGGATGGCTTTCTTGAGAAAGACGTAATAAACATAAGTGAAGACTAGGGTCTTCTTAAATATCTATGCAGTCTTTACAGCAGGAGTGTCCAATCTTGGCAAGACCTGTGGCTGGCTGGGGATTTCTGGGAGTTGAAGTCCACAGGACTTAAAGTTGCCATGGTTGGACATCCTAAGTCTAGTTTATAGAATGGTCTTTTCCATGTAAAGACTTCAGTATTTTTCCTCTGTGTGGGCACCACTTGCATCTCCCCTTCCCCAAATTTAAGGACTGATTCCTGCCCTCTTTTCATCTGGTACTAACTTAGAATAAAAACCATCCTCACCATCTAGAATCAATGCAGCCATCCACCCTGCTGGACTCTGGCCAGCTATATATATATATATATATATAAGATAGTTAGAGATATCCTAGACCAGTGGTGGCAAATCTATGGCACGTGTGCCAGAGGTGGCACTCGGAGCCCTCTCTGTGGGCACACACACTGTCGCCCCAGCCCCCCCTCCTCCCACGGCCCACTCCTCACCAGCAGCCCTCCGGAGAAGAATCACCCCTGGGCACAGCCCACACAATGCTGCGCAGCCAAAGACATGGTAGCCGGGCAGTGGGGACAAGACTCTGCCCTTGCACCCCATCGCACGCAGATGCTGCTGCAGGGCACGGGCAGAGGGCGTGGCCACCATGGCGCTGTTGGGCTGCCTGGGTGATCTATGGCGGGCTGTGGAGGAGGTGGGTGGTCCAGTGGAGCGGGGACAGCGGTAGGGGTGGTGGTTTTTGGGCACTCGGTCTCTAAAAGGTTCGCCATCACTGTCCTAGACATTGGTATTTGAACACAGATCTTTTTAACCTTTATATTTTATTGTGTTTTGTTAATCTAGGTGAAATCTCAAAGGTGCTTTTTTTCTTCAAAAAGCAACTGTTTTTCTTTTCCTTCAGGAAGTTTTTCTCCTTCTTCCTCAAGAAAAAAAAATGAAAAAAAACAACAGTCCAGTTGCCTTTTGAAGGAAAAAAAAGCACCTTTGAGACAACCACGACCTGGATGACTGAGAATCCACAAACCTCTAGGTGAAATGTTAATATATATTGCTAGTCCATGTATGATATGCCATACGCTAAATAAATAAAAAAATATAAACTAATACTAATGATATTATTGTGATCATACTAATAATATAAATACTAAATTAAAGCAATTAAAAAAAATAAACAAGACAGAAGGCGGACAGCTCAGACTAAACAATAAGTAAAACAAAGCAGGACATTCCCCCCCCCCCCAAACAATACAAATGCAAAACAGTGTTGGCCCTCCAGATGAGTTGAATTATAAACATAGATGCGCAGATCTGAACAGACCTGGTCTGCACTAAAATTTCCTCAATATGTGTTTTGCGTGTGTTACAGATTCTGTTCTACAAACAGTTGGGAAAAATAATCTGCATTTATTTATTTATCTATTTTGTGATTTGCATACCCTTTCCCCAAATCTGGGCTCAAAAGCCTTTTTACAATGTTTCTGCAGGATCTTTTTTTTTTTTTTTAAATGTAAACTGAAAACCCGAACTTCTGTCTTAGCTAAGCAATGGGCTCATTAATTGAGTTGCTCCTAATTCTATCACCCTTTTGGCCACGGTCAATAAATGAATCACGGAGTTGTTAAATGAATCCAGCTTCAAAGTCAATGGACTTTGCTTGTCGGAAGCCAGGTGAAAAGTTTGAAAATGGCAATCAAATGATCCTGGGATGCTACGACCCATATAAATATATTCCCATTTCCAAATCCCAGAATTTTGAGGGATGTTGCAACAGTTGTAAGTGTGAGCATCAGTCCTAAGTTACATTTTTCAGTGCCACCATAAGTGAACATGGAACAGTCATTAATGGAACGGACTACCTGGATTCTTCGTCAGCAGCTCTTTTGCAAGTGTGAGCAATAAAGAAAAGGATGAGCGAAAGAAATGCTGAAGTTTTTGAAAAGGGTTTCAGGCGACGATCAAAAATGTCCACTGCTCAGTGAAGAAACACATGTAGGATGTCTTCAACTTACAACAGTTCATTTAGTGACCATTTGAAGTTACAACGGCACTGAAAAAAGTGACTTAAGACCATTTTTTCACCCTTATGACCATTGCAGCATCCCCAGGGTAACGTGATTTACATTCAGGTGCTTGATAATTGGTTCACATTTACGATGGCCGCAGCGTCCCGGAGTCACGTGATCCTCTTTAGCGACCTTCCAACAAGCAAAGACAATGGGGAAACCAGATTCACTTAACAACCTTGTTACTAATTTAACAACCACAGTAATTACCTTAACAAATGTGGCAAGAAAAGTCGTGAAATGGGGCAAAACTCACTTAACAAATGTCGGAAGTCGAGGACTACCTGAACTTTGCACACCGAAAGTGCAACTTGGAGCAACCTCACTTAAAAGGTCATGATGAAAGGACTGATAAAAGATCTCCTGCAGGATAAAAGTGGAGTGTTTGATTTTGAATGGGGCCATTTCTCTGCTCTTGTATTTCAACTTCCTTAGCCTTAGTCTGGAGGGACGTGAAGCTTTTGTTAAGAGAATCTCCTTCCAATTGCTTAGCACTACGAGCTCAGAAGCAGAGATTAAACATATCTAGCAAAGAGACAGAATCTTTTCTATTTGGTGGAAGGAGTGAACAGATAAATGCTCGAATTCTCTGATTGCAACAATGCATTTTTCCACCTAGCACTCAATTAAAACAATGGTTTATACAAATTGCAGACACGCTTTCATTACCCAATTCATTTTTTTTTAAATAAGTACATTGCATTATTAAATATTATGTGAAAACCTGAAATCAGACCTAATGAATTACAGAATAAAGTAATCCCTGTTGGAGAAACAAAAGAGCAATTATTTACTCTAATCTGGAAAGATAAAGCTATCAAACACACTGTTTTCTTTAAACACACACACGCACCTCTACACACATAGCCGCAGGACTACACAATGATGGAGGAAGTTATAAAGACAGTCTAGGAACGAGTGATGAAAAGAAGGGCTGTGGGTCAGGAGAGGGAAAGTTCTGTTTGGTGGATTGTTATTGAGAACAGATTGTCGGCAATAAATCTGCAATAAGGGTTACTATGGTAACCAAGTTTTCGAGCTGCTTAGGTCTAACATGCAATTAAATAGTAGCTGCCACAAAAAGGAACATTTTCAAAGTTCTCCACCCCCTGCATAGATTAGTACAAAAAAAATATGAAGTGACATTATCTGGCATAGCTTAACCATATGCTTAAGATTAAATTCTGCTGTTCCTTCCTATGCACTCCTTCAAACATAGATGTTCATCACTGCCACTCACTAGCCAACTTGTCAACTGGCTATCTTACAGCATAGTTTCTTACAACATTTCATTCCGGTGAAGGTGTCCCAGCAGCCTTAAGCACCACGAAGCAGCTGTTTTGCAAGAAAAGTTAAAAGGACAATTCACTGCCCGTTTAGACCCATCATCCCAACATTCTGGCTTTCTTCTGTTTGATGACTCTGAGTGAAACAGATGTGATTTTTCCTTTTGCCCGGGACAGCCCGTAAAGGTAAAGCATGTTGGAAAATCTCAAGTGAAGTGAGGAATGTAGTCTTTCAGTTCTTAATTCAGCTTTTCCCAGCTGAAGAACGTTGGTCCACATTCCACGTCAATGTACTTCTGAACACAATGATTTTGCTGTCCCGACATATCTGAGGGACACCCAGTTGAAGAAGTTGGCTTAGATGTTTAACAGGATGAGGAGTAAAGACTGAGTTGCTTGATTAAATCACATCTTGTGATGGGATCCAGTGAGGAGATGGATTCCAGAGCAGTAAGAGGCAGCCCAGAGATCATGCGTGAGAGAAAGAGGGTGAAGACAACCCCTCCCTAATGGTTCCTAGTGTATATTGTAGATGCAGAAAGTAGAGTCCCCCAGATAGCTCTGCTGGGAAGAATCACCATGTGTCATTCTTGCTTTTAAGCCTTACACATCTCATGACACATCTACCTCTACCTAAATCAAAGCATTTATACTCTCAAAGTTTTGGAAGCCCTCTTCCTAAGGCCCCATTTCACAGAATCACAGAATCCTTGGGCTGGAAGGGACCTTGGAGATCTTCTAGTTCAACCCCCCCTGCCCAAGGTAGGAGACCTTATATAATCCCAGTCAAATGGTTGTCTAATCTTTTCTTGAAAATCTCCAGCAATGGAGAACCCACAACTCCAGGAGGCAAGTTGTTCCATTGATTAATTTCAAACTTTTCTTTCTGAATCAATGATTAAGTATGGAACAGAAAAAGACAGATGATGAATAGTTGTCCTGGGGTGGCTTTCAAATGTGAGCTGAATCAATGCTTCTCACAAGAGTAGGAATGCAAAGAGTTAGGGAGGGAGGCTGCTATTTTGAGCCACTTGGATTTGCATAAGAATGTGCATAAGCAGCCTTTCATGTTGTTTTTCTTAGCATTTGTCCCACATTGTTGCAGGATCCACTTGTTTTGCACTGCAGTTACCTAGTTCTTTCAGCCAGACTCAAGGGTGCCTGATGTGACAAGGAGTTTTGTTTTTCAGCTTGATGCTGGTTTGGCTAAGAGGGAGAGACTGGCCCAAAGTCATTTTTGGGCTGTACTTTCTGGATGTAAGAAAGGCCTAGATCATGGCTCTCCTTGCTCCTGACCTAGTCCCTTAACCACTACACCACACTGGCTCTTTGTAAAGCATCTTCCAATCCATGGACGTTTGATCTGGAGACTTTTGTTAAACACACCTTTGTTATAAGAGGTGAAAAAAAAACCAGTAGACTGGCTTGCCTTCAGAAGTTGTGGGTGCTCCCTCACTGGAGGCTTTGAAGAAGAGACTGGACATCCATTTTGTCTGAAATGATGTAGGGGCCCCTGCCTGGGACTGGGGGTTGGACTAGCAGACCTCCAAGATCCCTTTCAAAAGGAAGAGGAGGAGGAGGAGGAGGAGGAGGAAGAAGATTGTGTGGTCCTTGGTGCTCTTTGAACTTGGTTGTTTGCTTCCAGATGTTTCATTACCCGACTAGGTAACATAATCAGTGCTAGAAGGGAGTGAGCCTTGTGGAGAGGAGGAGGAGGAGGAGGAGGAGGAGGAGGTGGAAATGTACTTTTACTTGCACTTTTTCCTGGGAGAAATTCTTCTCTATTTCTAACTGTTCTCATTCCACTCAATGAAAGAGAATTTGCTCTTGAAGATTCTTCCAATATACATTTCAAAGGAGGAGAGAATTTCTCTTGTCATCACGAATTTGTGCTCGGCTCTGTGTTGGATCTGCAGGTGACCAACACTGAAGCGTACAATTTTTCTCTTTTCCTTCCAGCTCGTTGCCTTTGTATACAGAACAAAAGAAACTGGGTTTTTAAGCAGCGCCTTTTCGGTATGCACATATGGCAATAGCCCATGCCAAAATCTCTATAGAACTTGAGCCACACTTAAAATTATGCATCTCGTGATGAATTTAATGAGACAAGGTCTTCAAAACAAAGCTGTTTTTAGAAAACTAAAAGCTTCCGTCTTGCCCAGACAAATATTCTTACCTAATTGGAAGGAACTGGAACTTACTAAAATGACAACCTTGGGGAAAAAAAAAAAAAAACTAATGAGAGGTGAATTGGCAGGGAAGTTTCTGTTGACACCAGAGTCACACATTGCTAGAAATAATCTGCTTTTGTTTTTAGATGCATTAGTTTAATTGCTCTGAAGTCTCACCCAGCCATTTAGTTCGAGCCCAATCTCTGAATTATAAGCTTAGCAAAACAAATTTCAGAGTCCCTTGATGAAATTCTGTTGACAGGCTCAAAAGGTTGACTTGTTCCCATTCAATGCTTCCGATTGATTCAGAAAGTCAAGTTGATTATGTATGTTAGTTCAGCCCTGAACTGACTTGACAAAATGATCTTTTTGCCTTCCAAACTGCACCATTAATTTGATGCATCCAATCCAGTAATTGATCTGAAACATTGCTCCGATTCAGAAAGATGATCTGATCTAATTAAATCACGTTGGAAGTTTGAACCAGTTTGAATATCAGATTGACCTCCATTGTGGTAATGATACACAACTTGTTTTTTTAGATGTAGGTCATCTGATAACTGCAATAAGGGTGGATTTACAGGTAGAAAAGAACAGCCACAAGATAAAAACTGCAACTTGGAGAGAAATAAAGTAGAATTTCAGTGACTTCCATGACAGAGGCATAACTGAAATCTTTCTTCTCCAACATTGCAAGTTCGTGTGACTCAGTTTCCCCATTCCTATTTCTTGATCCCACCCATACAAACTTTTTATTAAATACTACATGAAACATGCACAGTCCATGTTCATATATAACACCAACTTTATATCTGTTTTTTTCCCCCACCAAAAACAAATAAAGCGTATGATGGTTTAACGAAAAGGCTCAGTTCTGGTTGTTAAGGCAACAACAGTCCACCAGCATTGCAAACTACACAACCCATTTCACCTAGTTTAAAGCTTGGGTGCAGATTGTCTCAGGGTCTGATGTCATGAATGGACCTTCATGGACATCTACTTGTCTGGTTGTGTAGTTTGTATGGAACGGAATAGCAATAACAATAGCACTTATATACAGCTTCATAGAGCTTTACAGCCCTTACTAAGCAGTTTACAGAGTCAGCCTGTTGCCCCTAACAATCTGGGTCCTCATTTTGCTGATCTTGGAAGGATGGAAGGTTGAGTCAACCTTGAGCTGGTCAGGATCGAACTGCTGGCAGTGAACAGAGTTAGCTTGCAATGCTGCATTCTCACCATTGCTCTTAGGGTCTCCTGTTTGAGCAGGGAGTTGGACTAAAGAAGATCTCCATCCAGCCCTATATTCTATATACTATAAAATTCAACTCCTAGAATTTTCCAGGTATAATTTTCCTAGTATAAAAGTAACGTTTCCTAAAACATTGACTCAGCCTTCCATCCTTCCCAGTGGCCTCAACAACTCTCTAAAAGAATGCAAATGACCAGCTGTCTGCAAGGAGTATAAAACCTTCCATTCTCGATTTTGAATATAAATGAAGACTAGTTTAAGAGGGATGAGCCCCTAAATATAGTATGCCTTTTTTCTTCTTTCTCTTGTGTTTGGTTTTTTGACATGAGAAATATAAAAATGTTGGGATGGTTTATATAAAAGAAATGTTTTCTCTGTTTTGTCTTTTTTTCTTTCTTTTTGTTTTGCTCTTATTTTTTTAAGATATGAGAAATGTAAAAATATAAAAGAAATGTTTTCTTTGTTTTGTCTTTTTTTCTTTCTTCCTTTTGTTCTTATTTTTTTAAGATATGAGAAATGTAAAAATGTGATGGCTTGTATGAGAAAAAAAAACTTAAATATTTAAGTGTAACTAATTTTGAGAAAATCTTAACCAGTAAAAAAAGTTTTGAATATTGTGGGGAAACCAAATTTAAATAAGAATGTAAACATGACTAAACATGACTTATAATGTGGCAATCAAGATGATCAATGAAAAGAAGCTTTATATTGATGTGGTTATTACTTACAGAAACATGAGAAAAATGTTTATATTTAATTGTCATTTATTTAAATAAGAATTGTATTAATTTAAGGTTGGCAAAAGAGAATATTATTGGAAGAAGAGGAAATCATGTAAAGCTATCGTATGGACTATAGAATTATAGAAATTAATTGTTATTGTTTTTTAAACATTAAACATGGCATCGGACCTGGATATCTCCGAGACCGCCTTCTGCCGCAGGTTGCCTCCCATCGGCCGGTACGCTCCCACAGAGTGGGTCTCCTCAGGGTGCCGTCAGCCAGACAGTGCCAGCTGGCGACCTCCAGGGGGAGGGCCTTCTCGGTGGGAGCTCCCACCCTCTGGAACGAACTACCCCCAGAGATCCGGGTGATCCCGGATCTCCCCTCCTTCCGCCGCGCCCTAAAGACATGGCTTTTTCAACAAGCGGGTCTGGCCTAGGGAATTTTAGTGGGGTTTTTAAGGGTATTTTAAGGGTAATTTTAACGATTGGCCGCTTCAAATATTTTCTTTTAATTTGGTTTTAATGGATATTTATTGTACTGTGGTTTTATAAGGCTGTTAGCCGCCCTGAGTCCGGTGAGGAGAAGGGCGGGGTACAAATTAAATTATTATTATTATTATTATTATTATTATTATTATTATTATTATTATTATTATTATTATTATTATTATTATTATTATTATTATTAACCAGACGACACGATGTGTATGTTAAAAATCAATAAAACATTTTTTTTTTTAAAAAAATCCTTCCATTCTCCACCAGCCAGTCAGAGCTGAAGAAGCTTCTTGGATGAGAAGCAAAACATCTTCAAAGAAAAACAAGAAAGTCCAGTTGCCTCCTGAAAAAGCATCTTTGGGACAACCATGACTGGGATGGCTGAGAATCTCCATAGACACACCACAACACGCAGAACAATTGAAAACAACAAAAGATGCATGTTAAGAGATAATATATTAGAATGTCCATGGGCTATAATGACCACTTCACATCCATCTTAAACAATACAAGTAGCCCTCAACTTATTATCCTAATTGAGAACAGACTCTCCATTGCCAAGCAAGATGGTTGAGTTTTACCACCTTTTTGCTGTGGTTATTAAGCAAATCACTACAGCTGCATCTCATGATGGCTACGGGCATTCAGCTTCCCCCCCTGACTTTGCTTGTCAGAAGCTGGCTGGGGGAAATTGCAAATGATCCTCACATTATCTCAAGACACTGCAACTGTCATAGGTACAAGCCAGTTGCCAAAGCCTTGGAATTTTAATCATGTGATCAAGGAGATGCTGTGGCAGTATAAGTCGGATGTCCGGTCTAAGTGACTTTTTTCAGTGCCACTGCACTGATGGCAATTTTGAAGGATGTTGAGAATGATGTGAAAAGCTGTGCAACTTGTGCAACAATGAAAAAACATCCAGGTAAGCCCCCTGGATTATTGCAGCAAGTCATAGATCCTTCCCAACCCTGGGAGGAGATTGCCATGGACTTTATTGTGGAGTTATCAGAAAGTAGGGGAAATACGGTAATATGGACTGTGATGGACCTTTTTTCAAAGCTGCTAACATTGGATGTTCTTGCTTTGACAACATATAGAGATGCAGCCTTTTTCTTTCTTATGCTTTACTCTTAGAATTAGATGATACTGGGGGGGGGAGGAGAAATGTGATGGGAGTTAGTTAGACATAACAATACTGTAATAGTGTGTGAATTCAGGGCTTTTGAAATAAGAGATGCTAAGAAATGGCGGGTTGAAGAACCGGAGGGAAAGCCTGCATTTCAAACTAATTGGAGAATGTGATTTATGACTGTTAATTAGAGGAGGGAATTGTGTTTTGATACTATGTGTTCAGGGGAGGGGAATCCAGATTTTGGCTTTGCCTATGTACGGTATGTGCCGATGCTATGCTGCTCGAATAAAGATTCTTTAAGGTAAACAATGCCTCAAAGTTCTTTGTCGGAACCATGACAGCTCACTTCATTGCCTGCTCCGGTCTTCCCTCCGCAAAGAAACTAGCAAGAATGATTCTCAAATATATCTACCGACTCCACGGAGTTCTTATTTCTGCTGGTCTCATCTATCGGAACCATGACAGAACGGTTGTAAGTCATGGACTATCTGTATAGCAATAACTCTCATGATTAAATTAATAATAACTCTAAGGACAGAATCTAGTAAAAATTATAGAACAGATTACAATTTCATCTGGCATACTTTATACGCTTCACTATCTGAGAACTCTTCTAGAATATCCTAAGATTGTATCCTGGTGGTTTTATGTCATTTTATATATACCTGTGTTAAAAAATGGTTTTTTAAGGTAGGATAAATACAGTGGTACCTTGGCACTCAACTGCTTTGAAACTCAACGAATTTGGTATTCAACGCATTTTAACATGAAAATTTTGTCCTAATACTCATTGTTTGTTTGGTACTCAATGCACAAGCTAGAACTTGTCGGTGTTGGTTGCCTCGCGACTCACTACATTATTCCTTATGGGAAAAATCTGTTCAGTACTCATTGTTTTTGGTATTCATCATGCCTTCCGGAACCGATTAATGATGAGTAGTGAGGTACACTATATTATTATTTTTCTAAGGGTCTGCTGAGATTGTAAGTCTTGTTAAATATGGATAAAGTTTACCCTTTTTTCTCTCCTTCTTTTACTTTCAGGGGAAATAATTACTAGGAAAAGTTCCTGCTGTTCACCCAGACATAATTTTATGGTTTGGCCTTTTAGCATATTGGATAGGAATTGAAATTCAGCCAATTCAGTTGGCTGAATTCATTAAATTCAACTAATAATCTTTATTGACCATTGCAAAAGCTAATAATCTTAAATGACCATTGGAGAAATTCCCAAAGGGGAAAGAAAAGGAAAAGAGAATTTTAAAAATCATGCTAAACTTAGGCAAGGAGTGAATTGGAGATAAGGAAAAAAATAAAACTCATTTGGCCATTCATATATCATGCTTTGGATGTTAACAGTGTACTCGCCCAATCAAATATCTAAGCCTTGGGGTTAGAAAAGCTAAGATCAATTTTTAAAAAAACTAAAATCAAGCTAGCTTCTATATCTCTCCAAAGAGATGTTTCTGGGCTGAGAAATGAATTTATCCCTATAATTACCCGATTTTATTACATTATTATGTTAGCTGCCCAATGCTGTGAAATACTAGTTGTTGCTTGTTCATTGCCTCCTATGTGTCTTATGACTATCACTTTGCTGTTGTATCATATGATATATGTTGATTGCTTATTTAGTATCAATAATAATAATAATAATAATAATAATAATAATAATAATAATAATAATAATAATAATAATAATAATAGTTGGAAGGGACCTTGAAGGTCATCGAGTCCAACCCCCTGCTCAGGCAGGAAACCCTACACCATTTCGGACAGATGGCTGTCCAATCTCTTCTTAAAAACTTCTAATCACTGAGTATTATATTATGATTTATGATGATTGAATTTTATGATTATGATCATGATTTATCACTTTGTTGCTTGTATGTACACTGAGAGCTTATGCACCAGAGACAAATTCCTTTTGTGTCCAATCACATTTGGCCAATAAAGAATTCTATTCTATTCTATTCTATTCTATTCTATTCTATTCTATTCTATTCTATTCTATTCTTCCATAATTCTATTCTATTCTATTCTATTCTATTCTATTCTATTCTATTCTATTCTATTCTATTCCATTCCATTCCATTCCATTCTTCCATAATTCTATTCTATTCTATTCTATTCTATTCTATTCTATTCTATTCTATTCTATTCCATTCCATTCCATTCCATTCTTCCATAATTCTATTCTATTCTATTCTATTCTATTCTATCCAAAATTTGCCATGTTTAGGGCCAAACGTTGTGCTTTGTTAGAACCAATCCTAAGAACTGGAAAAGGCCACTGAATATCTAAAACCAGTTTGTTTCATTTCATAAAGCAGCCTAATAAATTTTCCAGCCAGCTTTATTGGAAATGCTGTTGCTGCATAAAAAGTCCCTGGAAAGACCTTTATAAAATTTCAGTTTATTTGTTTTAGAGTGAGAAGGAGAAATCTCCTTGCTTCACTGTAAGTAGTTTTTAAGTCTCCTGTACTTGCTTTGTACTCTGGCCCGGAATAACTATGTTCTCCCACGTTTCTCATTCTTGACTCCCCAGGCTGTGTAGTCGCCAGCTGTTTGTTAAGGTCACCTTTTGCTCTCTCTCTCTCCACCCATCTCAAATGCTTCAAGACGTTTGCTCCATGGAGCCCTCACTCTCAACAGAAATCTCCTCCAAGGAAACAGAAACATTGCAAACCAACAACCTCTTGGAGGTTCTTGATGTGCAAATATGTAAAGGAAGAATATATATATTTTTTGTAAGCGATGGACTTGGAGCTGCATGAGGTCTCCACAGAAAACCAGTAGGGGAAGCTGCTCATGCCAGATTAAATACCTTCTGTCTCCAGAACAGTCTGGGAGCATGGGTGGCCCAGGCCGAAAGCTTCTACGTGTGAGGAATAATCCTTGCGCTTTAATGTCTGCAGTGGTCCAGAGGTTAGGTTGGAAGGGCATTGCTGGAATCTTCTGATGGCAAGAGGTTCACCTGGATCTGCTCTCAGATCCTCTCCAAATTTGATCAAGTATGAACAGGGCAGTAGATACTGGAGTTTCAGCCTTACATGTCCTTCTTTAAATTTACTTCTTTTCTTTCACAAGTCCCCATGTCTCTTCCAGCTCGTAACCCTATTCCTAACGCTAACCTATCTGTAACCTTAAGCCTTACTCTTGTGGCCCAGGAGTGGTCAGTACGCTTGGGCATCTCCTGTTATTCTGCTACTACTATGGTTAGTTGCAAAGTCAGCCTAGATTGAGTTTGGCATTTTTATCCACCTATATAGAATACAGAATAATAAGCTTGGAAAGTAATGTAGAGGTCTTCTAATCCAACCCCTGCTCAAGCATTCCGGACAAATGGCTGTCCAGTCTCTTCTTGAAAACTTCCAGTGTTGGGGCACGCACAACTTCTGAAGGCAAGTCGTTGTTGATTGTTCTCACTGTCAGGAAATTTCTCCTTACTTCTAGATTGGATCTCTCTATAATGATCTTAGACTAGATATACCTAGTTCTCTCAGTCATTCATCGATAGTAATCATATCGTAATAATATCATGAGCAGTAATTATTCATCAATAATAACAATATTGTTATCAATTTGTCATGCAGCCAGCCAGATGTTTAGACTCGATTTGGCATTTTTATTATTATCGTTATGGGTAATCTACAGAGACTGTTGGAGACTTAATCATTCAAGTCCTAACCAGGAGCTATGAATTGTTTAGTTATTTATCAACCAAGTTTTGAAACCACCCAACTTCCTCACAGAGGAAATGTGTACTGGGCAGTGTGCAAATAGGATATTAAAACATAAAAACAGCATATAAAATTCAAAATGAAAAAAGAGGCAAGGATTATAATCCAATGCTAAAAATTAATTAAAAGGCAGAGGAAGGCTTCTAGGCAGTGGGGGGATTCAGCCGGTTCACACCACTTCAGCAGAACCGGTAGCTAATGTTTTGTTGCCTGGGCCCAGAATGGACTTCTGGAAGCAACATCCACACATATAACCAGTTGTTCCCATATTTGAATCCCACCACTGGTTCTAGGGTGCTCACCAGTCACTAGCTGAGTGCTCCTTTGTGTGTAAGCAAAGCTTAGGTATTATTAGGGTAGTGTCTAAAAATACAGGCAATTCCAAACAGGGTTTTGTAAAGTTAGGCTGTTGAGGTCTGATAAATTCAATATTGCCAGATATTGAGGGAGTCCTTTAGATATTGTTCCAAGAACTCCAAACACGATTGGTGTATTGATTTCTTTTCCCATAAGCATTCAACTTTGATCTACAAGTTCCCTTATTTCATAATTTTTTCAAATTGCTTTTCCTCAAAACTAGCATCACACAGTGTAGCAACATCAATGAATCAGACTTTCTTTTCAATAATTGTTATATCAGGCATGTTATGGACAAGATGCCTGTCTGTTTGGATTATAAATCCCATAGGAACCTTGATGGCACAGTGGTTAGAATGCAGTATTGCAGGTAAACTCTGCCCACTGCCAGCAGTTCAATCCTGACCAACTCAAGGTTGACTCAGCCTTCCATCATTCCCAGGTCGCTAAAATGCCCCAGATTTTGGGGGGCAATATGCTGACTCTGTAAACCACTTAGAGAGGGCTGTAAAGCACTGTGAAGCGGTATATAAATCTAAATGCTATTGCTATAAGTTCTTAACCTCCTCATTTTCCAAAGCATTCTCAATTTGATGATTATAGCCAATTTGGAAAATTAATCAAATGGTCAATTGTTTCATCCTTTTCTATAAAGACAGACATTTATTCTTGTTTGTTAAATGATGAATTTTTACTTTCATGCCATTAGTTGACAAAGCTTGCTCTTGAGCTGCTAAAATAAATTATTATTATTATTATTATTATTGATCATCGCACAGTCAGCCAGATGTTCAGACTGGATTTGGCATTTTTGTCCATCTATCGAGTCCTTCCCAAGGATCTGGGATAGGCAGATGTGGATGTTTGATGGTATTACAGATATCGTCGCAGGATGGAAGCAGTTCCTAGTAAGGCCGCCTTTTGCAATTGACTAATGGCGAATTTGTCAATGCCAATGGTGTCCAAGTGGTGCTCCAGTTGTTTTGGGATTGCACTCAAGGCACCTATTACTCTTGGTACTACCCATGCTTGCTTTTGCCACAGTCTTTCTATTTCTATTTGTAGGTCTTTGTATTTTGTTATCTTCTCCAGTTCTTTCTCATCTATTCTGCTGTCTCCAGGCACTGCCACATCCACTATCCAGACTTTTTTTGTCTTTCTTATCAACAATTGTTAAGTCCAGGGTGTTATGTTGCAGGTGCTTGTCTGTTTGAATTCTGAAGTCCCAGAGCAGTTTAATGTTATCATTTTCTATGACTTTCTCTATTTTATGATCCCACCAGTTCTTGCTTACAGGCAAATGATATTTCTTGCAGATCTTCCAGTGGACCATTGTTGCTACTTTGTCATGCCGCAACAATGGTGCATTATTATTATTATTATTATTATTATTATTATTATTATTATTATTATTATTATTATTATTAGTTTCTGAGTTAATGTTGATTCCTGGCAACTGCCTGACACACCCTTTCCATTTTGTTTGCAAGATTTCAGAAGGGCTACACCACTGTCACCTTCCCAGGGTTGAGAAAGGAGGACAGGTCCTAGGTCACCTGTAGATAACTTCATGCCTAAGGTGAGAACCAAACTCAAAAATCTTCTGCTTTCTAGTCTAACCCTAACCACTGCACTAAACTGGAAGTAAATTTGTTTGGATCCGTTGGCGAACTTTTTTGGGCATCCCGGTTAAGTCTTGCTCATGTTACCTGTGAACGGACATGGTTTATAGTCTGGACATTTAAATATGAAATTCGCATGATATCTGTCAATATCATTTGTATGATATTTGCATGATATTTCAAGCTGATGGACTTTGGCCATGGTGAAGTATGAATGAAATTGTTTCTGGCAGCTAGCACACAGAAACAATTAGTTTCTAGTTTATTGATATGCAACCGCAATCAGTATGTGTCAGCTTTTGCTATGAAAGATAAAGATGAAGCTTTGGACAAGGATCAAATTTCCATTATAATAGTAAGGGCTCATCCAATGAAGCTGACTGGAAGGAGCTTTAGAAGAAAAGTTATTTCTAAAGCAGGGGTCCTCAACCTTGGCAACTTTAAGACTTGTGGACTTCAACTCCCAGAATTCTACAAGTCTTAAAGTTGTCAAGGTTGAGGACCTCTGTTCTAAAGCACAGAGTTGACCTGTGGGTTTTGTTGTCACAAGTTGGTTGTATTGGTTATTAACATATGATGGCTTTAAAGAGGAGTGGATAACTTTAAAGAGGATGGGTCTACCAAGGCAAACACTTTGATGTAGTGGTTAAGGCATCAGGCTAAAAACCAGGAGAATGTCACTTCTAGATCCACCCATGAAGCTGACTGGGTGACCACGGTCCAGTTACTTTCTCTCAGCTCTAAGAAGGAGGCATCGGTGGTATCTAAGTGGCCCATGAATTTTAATAATAATAATGCAGAGATGGTGGCTTTGGTCACATCTTGATTTGTTGACCCCCAGAAAGCCATAGATTTATATCCGGGCATTAATAAATGAGCAGTTTGATTTTCAGTCTCTTCCTAATTATTCCAATTATATAATTGACTTTTGTTTTACAGAATTAACACACAATGATGCTTAGAAAACTTGGGGTGGGCTGACAAGGAGAGAAGGTTAAATATACGGCAATTGTTGAAGTTCAGCCAAGTGCTGACCATTAATAATAACAATCCTAATAAATAATCACTTAATAACACTGATTTTCTATCACTCAGACATAAAAACGGCTATCTCCATATTCATTTATATTAAGGCCGGTCAAATCTTTGGCAGAAAAACAAATGATTTCTGGCTATATCTTTTTTTTTTTTAACATGCAGGAAGGGAGGCGGGGGTTAGAATAATCTGCTACCAAAAATGAAACATCTGTTCTTTATTATCTCTCGCTTGTCCTCTTTGTAAAGGGATATTTCTCCACGGTGCCCGTTAATCAGCATTCCTTGAGCCGGTCATCTTTTCGATAAGTGACATCTTTACAATAATTGCATTAATGGTTCCCCAATTAATTCACCCTGCCAGGCTGATGCATGACAGAAGAACAATAGGGGGTACTTGTGTGTGAAATTGCACACAAATTTGGAAGCGACCAGCTGACAAAATCATTACGGCTGCTAGGCTGGCTGGACCTGAGGCAACACACAAAACAATGTTTGTGTTAGCTGCTGGGGTTCCATGCCAAGCCTGTTTCGTTGGTCCTGTTGTTTAGGAAGAGTCTTATTCTTATGCTAAAGCAAACGAGCAATGATTGTGATATTCGTACGACGCCAGTTATTTGCATTAGAGAGAGTACATTAACCGTATTTTATATGCCACTGATCTAAGCAACCGTTATATTGCCTAAATTGGTCCTGTAGCCAATCAAATGGGTTTCCTAGCCTACTAGCTGGTCATATTTGATGATTAAATTTCAAACACACACACACATAAGCTTACATGTAAGAATGCTGTATAAAAAGCTACTATTGTTGGTCATTGTAATGTATTCATTTAACAAATAACAGAATAAGTAATAGACTAGAATTGTTTTTGTCTACTGCAGTACCAGGCAAAGATGTTCTCTCTAGCATTTCCCCCCTTACTAGTTGATGAAAAAAAAAGAGAGAAAAGAATATATCTCAAAATAGCTTTTGAACAAGAAGATAAAGTTGGGGACATTCTCAGTATTGGGTTCTGCTGGTCTAGCACTTCAAAGTGACCAGGTGGTCAAGGCAGAGTTGTGAATGGCTTCAACCTCATTGCAGTATCTCTCACCAACCATTTGAAGCCCTCATGACTTTTGCTGCTTCTATGAAGATTTAAGGAGAACCTCAAGTGGGAACTCCTTGAACACAGAATCCCAAGGCTGGAAGGGACTTTGGGGATCTTCTAGTGTCCAACCTCCTCCTCAAGGCAGAAGACCTTATACCATCCTGGTCAAATGGTTGTCCAGTCTACTTTTGAAAATCTCCAGTAATGGAGCACCCACAACTCCAGGAGTCAAGCTGTTCTATTAATTGTTCTCACTGTCAGGTTGGATCTCTCTTTAACAAGCATCCGTCTATTGCTTCTTGACCTGCCTCTGGTGCTTTGGAGAATAAGTCAATCCCCTCTTCTCTGTGGTAGCCCTTCAAGTACAAGAAGACAGTTATCATGTTCCCCCTTAATCCTTCTCTTTGATAGGCTGGACAGACCTAATTCCCTTAATTCTTTCTAGACTCTAGAGGGATCCTACTGTCTCTGCTGGAGGGAATTCTCCCTTTGAGGAATGGTTGGAGAAGACTTTCTGCAGAAACTGTCCATACAAACTATTTAGATGCACATTTGGTGGAGAAATTTGAAAGATCAAGAGTGAACTTGCTGGTATGAGTGACTTTCTACTTCCAAATCACACTACTATTCCTACCATTCACATCACAGATGGTCCTTCAGATATCCTTTTTGCTGTGATAGCACTTTGTCTAGCCTTGCACCCCAAGAAGAAGAGGAAGAAGCTAGAGACTTACCAAGGACAACGAGTTGGATGGTGAGATTTTTATGGAGACCATGTTTCGGGTTGCTCAAATTTAGGGTAAAGTTCCCAGCATGCTTCGGTCTCACATCCCTGATGATTATCCTGTATCTCTCAGACTCTAAATCATAGCAGTCATTGCCTTTAATCTGATGGCCATCTTTGTACCTGTTTGGACCAGATAGATGGGAATGAAAAACAGCTGAGACAAAGGAATAGAGGGGATCATGTTTCAGAGAAATTTAATTTTTAAATTTTAATTTAGAGCTACATATTCTGGAAGTTCAGGACAGCTCCCTCTCCTCTCTGCCCAAGTGGGATGCTTCCCACTCATCCACGAATCAGATTGAGCCCACAGTAAATTCTCAGTACAGGTAGTCCTCGACTTACAACAATTTATTTAGTTATAACAGCACTGAAAAAAGTGACTTATGACCATTTTCACACGATTGTTGCAGCATCCCCATGATCACATGATCAAAATTCAGATGCTTGGCAACTGACTCATATCTATGACCATTGCTGTGTCCCAGGGTCACGTGATCCCCTGTTGCGACCTTCTGACAAGCAAAGTGAATGTGGAAGCCAGATTCACTTAACAACCATGTTCCTAACTTAACAACTGCGGTGATTCACTTAACAGCTGTGGCAAGAAAGGTCGTACAATGGGGCAAAACTCACTTAACAAATGTCTCACTTAGCAACAAAAGTTGGGGCTCAAAAAACAAAGCATTAAAGCTCTAATTTTTCCATGATGTATTGCAATATAAGAGAGGCAGGTTGGTCTAGTCCAGGGGTAGGCAACCTTGGCTCTTTTATGACTCGTGGACTTCAACTCCCAGAATTCCTGAACCAGCATGGCTCAGCTTGGAAACCTCTCCCTTTCCCCTCAGCATGGCTGGCTCAGGAATTCTGGGAGTTGAAGTCCACCAGTCATAAAAGAGCCAAGGTTGCCTACCCCTGTAGTTAAGGCACCAAGCTAGAAAGCAGGAGATGGTGAGTTCTAGTCCTGCCTTATCATAAAAGCCAGTTGGGTGACTTTGAGCCAATCACCAGGCGATGGTGAGTTCTAGTCCCACGTTAGCCATGAAAGCCAGCTGTGGGGTTTTGGACCAGTTCTTCTCTCTCAGCCCAACCCACCTCACAAGTTGTTGTTGTGGGGAAAATAGGAGGAGGAAGGTGTGTTGGATAATACTGTCCATCTAGATTTATTTGTAAAAATAATAAAGGTAGGATATAAATAAGATAGATAGATAGATAGATAGATAGATAGATAGATAGATAGATAGATAGATAGATAGATAGATAGATAGATAGATAGATAGATAGACAGTCAAAATTATTAAGAAGGTGGCTGTGATAGTGTCACTTATTTGTATCCTATGTGTGACTCAGCTGCCAGCTTGACTTTTCAGCTATGCACTATGGACATGGCTGAAGACTATCCATCCAAGAATTAGAGAACTGAAATCAGACTGAAATAAATTTATTCAGCATTAAA
The DNA here is from genome assembly GCF_001527695.2 of Protobothrops mucrosquamatus. Lineage (NCBI taxonomy): Eukaryota > Metazoa > Chordata > Lepidosauria > Squamata > Viperidae > Protobothrops > Protobothrops mucrosquamatus. Next base: position 688,129 of record NW_015386404.1, on the reverse strand, counting down.
CCACCGTGCTATTTGCAGTGGGGGATGGATAGGGAAGAGAAACATATCAACGCTGCAGCATAATCCATTTTTCTTTCTGCTCCTGTTGGCAAGGGATTGGAAACTGTGCTGGCAAATTTAGGGGAAAAAGAGGTTTTTAAACACTGTTTTTCCATCCTTCGGAGTTCAAGAATGGGAGAGTGGGAGGCAATGATTAGTGTCAGTTGCAGGACTCGGGAGGCATCACCATTTTGTGAGTCTGCTGGAGGCATGGAAGAGCTATGGAATTTCTTCCTAAAAATCCTAAATCTGCTTCCTTGGTCACCTTCTCTGATGCTTGTATCAACTCAGAACTCTGTTCTTAGGTAGATAAGGCCTGGAGTTTGGATATAGAATAACAGAATAACAGAGTTGGAAGGGATGAAGGCAGGAAACTAGACCATTCCAGACAAATGGCTGTCCAATCTCTTCTTAAAAGCCTCCAGTGATGGTGCACCCACAACTTCTGGATGCCAGCCATTCCACTGATTAATTGTTCTGTCAGGAAATTTCTCCTTAGTTCTAGGCTGTTTCTCTCCTTGAATAGTTTCCATCCACTGTTTCTTGTCCTGCCTTCAGGCGTTTTGGAGAATAGGTTGACCCCCTCTTCTTTGTGGCAGCCCCTCAAATATTGGTATCATGTCACCCCTAGTCCTTCTTTTCACTAGTCTATACATACTCAATTCCTGCAACCTTTCTTCATATGTTTTACCCTCCAGTCCCCTAAACATCTTTGTTGCTCTTCTCTGCACTCTTTCCAAAGTCTCAACATCTTTTCTCTAATGTGACCACCAAAACTGAATGCAATATTCCAAGTGAGGTCCTACCAAAGCATTATAAGGTGGTTTGGTTGCTGTCATTTACATAACTGATAATCTTATGCTCATGATCAGAATTGGAACCAGGATTTTCTTTGCTAAGAAAGGCAGTGTTTAAGTGAGTCACAGCTGATTATACAATATTTTTGCTATGGCTGTTAAGCAAATCATTGCGGATGTTAAGTGAATCATACAGTCATTAAGCAAATCCGGCTTCTCCCGTTGACTTTGCTTCTCGTAAACTGGCTGGGAAGGATGGAAATGGTGATCACATGACCCTGGGATGCTGCAATTGTTGTAAATGCATGCCAAGTGACAAGTGCCCAAATTCTGATCACATGACTGTGGGGATGCTGCGATGGTCATAAGTTTGAGGACTAGTCATAAACCACTTTTTTCACTACCACTGTAACTTTGATCAGTCGCTATTGAACAATTGTTAAGTTGAAGGCGACCTGCACATAAAACAGCTAACAGATTGAATGAAAACTACAGCAGTAAAAACTGACTAGGGAACATATTGAAGCTTGCTTGGTTAGTTCCTGGAAACTGTTTTCTAAGGAGCGATGAGTGTTCACGCAGAAATAGCTCAGTCTGCCAAACAGATTTCTTCCACGCTGTGGCCCTGCACATTTCATGTGATGGAAAAGAAACTGCTTTTAAAATGTTTTGCGAAGGAGAAGAACATTTTGTGAAATGGCTGAGATGAGTCACTGGATACATGCACAGAACACAGTTCTAAGTGATCTAAGACAAAAGAGGTGACACGCATATCCCGTCCTTTACTGATTTATGATCTGCAGGTTTATTGATTTATTTGTATCCCGTGTTTATTCAATTCCAAGGGAAGATGTCAGCTGGAAGGTCCTCCAGAAGAGCCATCTTAAGTCAGGAAGCAAATGCAGCCAGAGAGAAAAGATTGTAAAGGACTAGGATGGAAACAGAAGGAATGACCCTATGAATGTGGTCCTCATGAAACAATAAACTAAACTCAGGAACAATCTAGAAGAATCCTGTAGCACCCCAAATGTGTGCTGAGAAAGGAAAGCCTGTCTTGTCTTGGTAGATAGATGGATTTTGATATGAAGGTACACAAGGGGAGCTTTACTGAGTAGCATAGGGCATTGGTTAAGGGAGGGGGGCTTGGACCAAGAACATCCAGGTTGAAGCCTTCATTTATTACCAGCTCTCTCAGGGCAACCATAGATCACATTAGAGGAAATTATGTACAAATTATGCAAGATGAAAGAAAAAAAGGAAGGAAGGAAGGAGTAGAGAAAGAAGGAGGAGGAGGAAAAGGAGGAGGAGGAAGAGGAAGAGGAGGAAGAAGAAGAAGAAGAAGAAGAAGAAGAAAGAAAGAAAGAAAGAAAGAAGGAAGAAGAAGAAGAAGAAGAAGAAGAAAGAAGAAAGAAGAAAGAAGAAGAAGGAGGAGGAGGAGGAGGAGGAGGAGGAAGAAAGAAGGAGAAGGAGAAGGAGAAGAAGAAGAAGAAGAAGAAGAAGAAGAAGAAGAAGAAGAAGAAGAAGAAGAAGAAAGAAAGAAAGAAAGAAAGAAAGAAGGAAGAAGAAGAAGAAGAAAGAAGAAGAAGGAGGAGGAGGAGGAGGAGGAAGAAAGAAGGAGAAGGAGAAGGAGAAGGAGAAGAAGAAGAAGAAGAAGAAGAAGAAGAAGAAGAAGAAGAAGAAAAAATAATTGCAATCATACCACTCCCCCAAATATAAATTGTGGTGTTTAGGAGCCCCTACTTAGTGCTTACCAAGTCACAGCAGGAGGAGGGAACGCATCCACCTTCCAAGCCAGCTTCAGTACTTTTTGTCCTGCATTGGCCTCATAATACACATGTTGCCGCTTTTTTACGAAATTAATGAAAGCTTGTGCTTCAATAAACAAGAAAAAAGAATAACAGTTAACTCCTAGTTTGCTTTGCAAAACCATCACATTTTTTTTTTTGCTGGACATCAAAATAACATGTGCAAAAGATAACAAATCAGAAAAAAAAGACAACCAGGCAGATGTGAAATGGGGGGGGGGGGAAACCAAGAAAGAGAGTGGCCACGGTTACCTCTTTTTCCATATGTGTGGTGACATTTTATTAATTTGACTTTGAGGCACAGTTTGACCTGCAAGCTATTGTGAAGAAGATCCGATGTATGAAAGCAACAGGGACATTTTAGCAACACCTAAGTGAAGGGCTGGCAAAGGCAGTAATAATATACAGGCGCTATCTTTTCTGGACAGTATTTCTTTTAACTCTTGAATTAATGGTGGATTTTTTTTTCATAGCACACAATCCATTTTTTTCCCCTGACCCACAACTGGGGAATGATTAAAACATATCAATAGTACACAGCAGCAGATGGTCCATGACAATGAAAGGTGATTTCTGTTTGATTTCAGCTGTGAACAGGACAGTTTTCAAAGTGACAACACACTACGAAACATCTCTGGAATTTCTTGAAGATATTACAAGAATGAAAAGGTCTATCATTCCTTGGGGTGTACAGATAGTCCTCAACATACAACAGTTCATGACTGTTCACAGTTACAACGGCACTGAAAAAAGTGACTTATGACCATTTTTCACACTTAAGACTGTTGCAGCGTTCCCCCTGGTCATGGGATCAAGATTCTGATGCTTGGCACATATTTATGACGGTTGCAGTGTCCTGGGGTCATGTGATCCCCTTTTGCGATCTTTTGACAAGCAAAGCCAATGGAAAAGCTAGATTCACTTAACAACTGTTAGTAGCTTAACAACTGCAGTGACTCACTTAACAACTGTGGAAAGAAAGGTCATAAAATGGGGGAAAAGTTCACTTAAGAAATGTCTCACTTTGCAACAGAAATTTTGGGCTCAGTTGTGGTCATAAGTCAAGGACTACCCGTACTTTCAAGCTATACATAGGTGCAAGTTTAGAATACTGTGTGAGATTTTGCCTGGAGTCTAAAAATAAGGGTAGCATGATGGATATTGAGTCTAAACCACAGAGGAAGTGATATAAGCCAGAGTTTCTCAACCTGGGCAACTTTAAGCTGATGGACTTCAATTCCCAGAATTCCCCTGCCAGTTCCGTTGGCTGAGGAATTCTGGGAGTTGCAGTCCATACACCTTAAAGTTGCCCAGGTTGAGAACCACGGATATAAGTCATTGAGAAGTTGTTGGAAAAGAGGAAACTACTTATTTTTAGCCAGTAATGTTGACAATATTTTTTAAAAAGATAGACACAACCCAACTCCAAGCAAAGTTTCAGGGTAAGTTAACTGAGCTGAGGAAATTGTAAATGCTGAAACTGATGATGCCTCAGGTGGCTATTTTAAGTCAACACTGAGTTGAAAGGATTGTGGAGGGAGCTATATTCGTTCTGGAGGGTCTTATCAGCAAGGAGAGGTCTCCTAAAATGGTGGTGCCAACAGACTAGAAACATATCAGTTTGCAGAAAAGTGGCATATTTCTCTTTGGTTCTCCCATTTTTGAGGTCATTTCTTACTGAATATTGTGACTGTAGTGTTGATTTCAATGCCTCCTTCACCCTTACTGATCACTTTGCAAATGTAATATCCTTTGTCTTCTATTGTAACATTCGTGATAGTCACTTTACTAGAGGCTTTGTACACGGATTGACTCTGGTCAAAATTCTTTTGTATCCTTACTTCCTAGAAGAGAAAAAGAGAGAAGCAGAGAAAAATTTGCACTGAGCTCAGTTCAAAATCCCCCAAATAAAAAGCCGTAATGGGGAATATTGTGGTATCTTTTGCTAGATGCCTGTACGGTAGGCTTGATGGGAGTAGATGTCAAGAGTCTTAGAAAGTGACTAGAGCAGGGGTCCCCAACCCCCAGTCCTTGCCCCAGCACCGGACCGCGGAATGCCAGAAACCAGGCTGTGCAAACAAGGGAAGCCCCATCCACGGGATGCAGGCGGCACGGAAACCACGCCCACTCCAGTCTGCGGAAAAACCTCTCTCCATGGAACTGGCCCCTGGTGCCCCAAAGATTGGGGGCCACTGGACTGGGGGGGGGCTTCTTTCCAAAATGGGACAACTTGCCACAGCCAACTCGCTGTGGTCAACTCACCACAGCAGCTTTCCATGGGACAACTCACCGCGAGACAATTCAACAATTCAATTTAATTATTTAAAATAATTTAAAACATATTTTAATTTGTGCTATTCACATTTTATTTTGTCCCTCCTTTTGCATTCTTTCTTTAACGATTCCATTTTACCATTTCTTTGATATCAGTGTCGTGGAAAAACCCAATGGAAAAGACAAGAGACAGCAACACAAAACAATAATTCTTACTTTAAGATTCAGAGGTTTATTTTGCTAATAATTTGGAACATAGCAAGCATAATAACACAACATCACTTACTGTACATTAATAACCCACTGCAATGAGGACCATATGGTATAGCAGATCCCAAAAGGACAGCTATAGGCCAATGGCAAATCAATCAGGTCCAGTCCCAACCCTTTATACTCTTTCTCATTCTAAAACTGTAGTCAGATGGTCTGCTGACTTTTGCTGACTTCTGCTGACCTCCTGCTACCCGTGTATGTTGGAACCCGCATCCATCAGCTACTTTCAATTCCTCTTTTCCCACAATTACAATACTCATGTTCCAAATATACACAGAACTACTATTTTGCAATTTCATATTGTACAAAGCTCAGCAGATTACAAATAATACGTCCTTATTGAGAAACAGCATAAAGTTCAAGTTAAAGCTTCAAATCACTTCTGTGGCGGCTTATTTCAGGTTTGTTCTAGCCCTATCTTATTATTTGAGAAGGGGGCTATATTTTTATCTCCCACATTAGTATAACTTGTTCCACAGCGAGTTGTCCCACAGTAAATTGGCTGTGATGTGTTGGCTGTGGTGAGTTGTCCTGGACTCCCTTCTTTCTGTTTTAGTGCTTAAAACAGGGGTCTCCAACCTGTGGGCCACTCCCACTACTGGGCCATGGCCTCCTGGCCACCAGGCCATGAGACAGGCTAATCAGTGCACACATGTGTGTGCGTGCACTTACCCCACTAGTGCTAGCGCCGTGGCTGTGGTGTGGCAAAAACAAGGTGCGGGGTGGTGAAAATGGGGCACGGGGTGGCGAAAACGGGCCATGGTGAAAATGGGGCAGGGCTAGCAGATGTCATGTGGATACTAGCCCCGCCCCATTTGCATCGCGCACGTGCTTGCGGCCTTGTTTGTGCGCATAACAGCTTTCCTCTCCCTTTCCCTCCGGTCCGCCAACCGAGAAAGATTGGAGACCTCTGGCTTAAAAGACTATACCACCAAGTCCTTCAAGAAGTAATTTTCTTTTCTGGGGTTTTATGGATCAGACAAGACTGAGAAATCCCTTAGGACAATCCAGGAGTTATTTCAAAAAGAGATTCCCTCCTTTCAAGTGTTCTGCACTGCCACAAACATTTTGATCTGTTTTTCTAACTTTAAAATGTAGTGTTTGTTTAGGGGTTATTAATCATTCTTTCCATGCTAATTTATATGGAACCAAGCATTTCCAATAGAGCTATGCTGATGTACAGGTAGTCCTCAACTTATGACAGTTCATTTAGTGACTGTTCGAAGTTACAGCAACACTGAAAAAAGTGACTTATGACCGCTTTTCACACTTACGACTGTTGCAGCCTCTCCATGACCATGTGATCAAAATTCAGACACTTGGCAACTGACTCCTATTTATGACGGTTGCAGTGTTTGGGGTCATGTGATCCCCTTTTGCGACCTTTTGACAAGCAAAGTCAATGGAGAAGCTGGATTCACGTAACAACTTCAGTGATTTACTTAACAACTGTTGCAAGAATGGTCGTAAACAGGGGCAAAACTCTCTTAGGAAATCTCAAATTTTGGGCTCAATTGTGCTCATAAGTCGAGGACTGCCCCTTAGTCCACAAAGGGCAATTGAATGGTTATTTAAGAAAGCTAACAAACATTCAGCAGATCCTTTTCTGAAGAACCAAGGAAACAAATCTTCAAAAAAGAGAAGCACACTTTGAGTAGGCCAAGGCCTTCCCTCAACTAAGAAAGTCACTGAAATGACTCACCCTCTTTCTTGGGAATGTCCATTTAAATTCTAACCGTCCACCCCAGTATGTCTGCCCTTTGCATTCCAAGTTAAGGGTTTCTCCAACCAAGAGTTTTTTGGGAGTTGCTTTCACATCCACATTCCAAATGCGTTCCTCTAAAAGAAATAAGAAAGTCAGCAATCAAGCATCTACTCCAGCAACATTGAGGATTACATACAGAATATACATGTTTGATAGCTCTTCACTCGTATCTTTTAATGGGGAGCATCTAATACAGGGGTCTTCAAACTTGGCCCTTTTATGATTTGTGGGCTTCAACTCCCAGAATTCCTCAGCCAGGGAGTTGAAATCTACAAGTCGATAAAAGGGTCAGGTTTGAAGACCCCTGATCTAATACAAGCATTTGGTAGAACTTTGAGGAGTGTTTATAATCCATTTAATTTCCGTAACTGGAATCAGGTGGAGTGCAGAATATAGTCCAGCACAGTGGTGGGATTCAGCCAGTTTGCACCACTTTGGCAGAACCGGTAGCTAATCTTTTGTTGCCCAGGCCCAGAATGGACTTCCGGAAGCGGCATCCACACAGAGAACCGATTGTTCACCTATTTGAATCTCACCACTGGTCCAGCAGTGGAAAATTGTGTCTAAAAGGAATGTTTTCAGCACCTAAAGCAAAAGCAGTCAGGTACTCACCCATTCTCAGGGTCAAGTAATATGTTTCATATTGCATCTCGTTGATTGTAACAACACACTTGATCATTTTAGCAAAGAACTCAGTGGAGGGTGAAGTGATAATGAATCCTTTCTTTGGGTCCCATTCCTTCTTCTCATAGGTGAGAGGGTTGGAGGATTGATGCTAAAGAAGAAAAAGCAAACATAAAGATAGTACTTTTTGTTTGAGATAAAGCTACAGAAGATATAATTAAGATAAATCTACAGTAGATATAATTAAGATAAAGCTACAGTGGATATAATTAAGAAGCGTTCAAGCTGTTTTGATCTTGAAATGTCCCTAACCAGAGCTGTCCTGTTCTAATCTTGAGGGAGACATTCTAAGGCCCATTCCAGTTTTTCTGAAAATGTTTAGACATCAGATGTGCCTCTCACAGACTTACTAGAAGTGGCCCAGCATCAAAACAGGCAATTTTGAACTCCATTCAGCATTTGGAATGGGGTCTTTGGGATCATTTATTTATTCTGGCAATGTCAGAACATCATCTTCCCAAAGATGGGAGGCTGCAAAATCTCTAATTGTAGGAGAAGGAGGAGCTGAATCTGAGGTCAGAGTTAAAAGAGGGATCAGTCTAGAATCCCTATGTAGCCACAGGAGGATTAAGTCCAACTTCCCTTGAATTTCATTGACTCTTATCTAGTTCCAAACAAGCGCTATCTCATACATGAAGGTGAATATATGTGTCCCGGGATAATGTTGCAGGATCCAACCTGGGTCAGTCACTGGGACCAAAGGTTTAGTCTTCCAAGCTTTCGGACTGGTGCTGGACCCATCCTCAGGGAACTTTTCTCTACCAGAATGTCTTCATGGGCTCCAGCATGAGTCCAAAAGCTCGGAAGACTAAACCTCTGATCCCAGTGACTGACCCAGAATGGTTCCTGCAAGTGTTAACCATGAGTTGAGAATATTCCTGTGCATAGGCATGATGTCATGGTTCCGACAGACAGAGATGAATAAAGCAGAACTCCGAGGTTTGCAAAATCCTCAAAGAACATGTTTATTAGTTGCAAAGTATCGGCACGGTCAAAAGTGAAACCAAGTCTGGATACACATGTAACAATTCCCCAATACAAAGTTAAAAGTCTCACCCATAATACTATGCAAGCAACTACGTTCCCCAATGTGATTATTCGGTGGGCTTTTTGCGTTACGCCCAGCCTGCAGTCTCGGGAGCAGCCACTGACCTTGGTTCCCACAGGACAAAAGATTATTTTGAGTAACGAAGCAACTGGGCAACCCCCCTCCCTCTGCTCTATGTGGCAACCTAGAATGAGAAGTAAAATGGCTGCAGCCATGCTCATTTGTAGAGTTGACACAGGAATAGCAACAAATCTGTTTAACTGGACCTTCACATGAGGACCAGGTCTTTTATGCTTGATATGAGTTCAGTTCTGTTCAGACTCATCTCTTGTCTCTATTTCTTCACTTAAGGAGCAATAAATCACTCATTGTAGTTCTCCAATTCAATCACTGTCATCTTCAAATACAACCTCAGAGATTCTGCCTGAGATTCTGTACTGACTCGACTGTTGCCAGTCAAAGTCAAGAACACTGAATTATATACCAACTAATGGATCAAATCAGTGGCTCTGTTTGTCCAATACATCATAAACATAAACTAACCCAGTGTTTCTCAACTTTGGCCATTTTAAGTTGGGTAGACTTCAACTCCCAGAATCACCACGGTTAAGTGCAGTGTGCAATACTGTTATCATAAGCTAGCTAGCTATGATCTGAATCTATATTACTTATTTTGGGCCTCATACCTTATTTCAAGAGAGAGTTATTTCAAGAGAGAGTTTTAAAGGCATATGCAGAGTAGCTAAGTAAAAAGATAAATTTAAGCAGCCAAGGATTCTGTGATAGTTTTTGGTTAACAGCAAAAAAAGGAGAAGAGGAAGAACTTCCGGGCGGACCTGCATAGTAGATATCTATCCTAACTTCACCATCCTCATTGATTTTGGTTGGTGGCATGGTGAATAGTCAGTCTTCAAGTTAGTCATTAGAACATAGCCATTCTGGCTTATAAACCATGATTTTTAGCTTAGTGCAGGGGTCTCCAAACTTCACAATTTTCAGACTTGTGGACTTCAACTCCCAGAATTCTGGAAGTTGAAGTCCACAAGTCTTAACGTTGCCAAGTTTAGAGACCCCTGGCTTAGTGTAACAATTGTTATTTCCTTTTCCAGGATGACAATCTGCTATGAACTACAGGTTGCGTGTGTATCTGGTTCTTGTACAAGCATCTCCACTGCATCTTGCAAAATCTTGCCTAGATAGACAAGTATTCTATGTTCCTGGAACAAAAAGCAGATAGGTAGCTCCTCCTCAACAGGAAGGGCTATCAGTCAGTTTCCTGTTCCAGCTGATTTGGGCTGGAACAGCAAGGATATCTGGAATCCTGCCAAGTCCCTCTGTAGTTTGGCGTGCTTCACTTCTCACTTCCAGGGTCCTCCTCCATCCTGACTTGTCCTTCATGCCCTATTATGAACTTTGTCTCTATACCTACAAGGTCCAATCATGCTGCCCAAAAACTACGGATGTCACCATCACTGAGACCTGTTCTTCCAACTTGTATCCTATATAATTCCCTGCTTTCAGCCTGGAAAAGACAACATGGGATGGTGCTTCATGTTAAGCCAAACTATTCATTCTCCTATGTTGGCTGCAGCACCATTTTAGATAGGTTATTCCTAGTTTTCAGTCAGAAGGAACATCTAGTGGATCATGTTGAAAAAGATGAATTCGGTATCCCAAAATGGGCTGGAGTTAGCAGCATTAAAATGGAACACACTTTGGAAAATGAAAAAGATCCATGATCCTGTGATGGAAACTCCACCCCTTTCTATAGGCAACTCAGATAAAAATTGGGGAAGGGTTTTTGATATTGTGAGCCTTCTTGATTTATTTATTTTTTAGTTCTTTTCCCATTCTCTTCCCTGCTCCAATGAATCCTTTTTCTGTATTAATAGCATTTATTGGCAAAGTGTCATGGCAGGTTAGGGCAAACTTAGATGATTCTGAACAGTCCTAATTTCCTTTCTGAGGTTTTCTCAGGCCCCACAGGGAGGGAAAGCCCACACAAAATTTATTCCACATTAATTTTACATATATAGTGTGTATATATATATATTGTGTGTATATTCAAAAGCCTGAATTTCAAGTCCAGCTCCAGAACTAATCAGAATCAGCTGACATGAGGAATGAGCTTCTTCCTAACATTAGCAACCCATCGAACTTCCCATAAATATCTAAGGAGGACAGAGTGCAGTCATTTTAAAGTATAATGGAAGCATCAGAAATGTAATTTAGAAGGGGGAAAGTATATTGTTTCAGGAATTGTGGAACAGAATGGTGCTGCATATTAAAACTCTGCATTTGAGGATCCCCTGAGGATCAGATTTAAAATATATACCTACAGAAATACTGCATATAGATATGATAGATATAGATTCACGCGCACACACCCGTATTCCACATATTAAATGAAGTTGCTTGTGCAACATTCAAAAGTTGTTATGAAAGGAGAAGAGGAAACCGCAGTTGATTTTACCCCAATCTTCAAAAGACCCCTGGTGCTATTTTTCTCCCTCGCCTTCCTGCAGTTTTATCACTGAGCAGTTATTAAATTTGGAGGAGGATGTTCTAAATTTGTCAAATTGTCGGGCTCCTTCCTTCCCTCTCCCCCCCCTTTAGTTTCCTGTGAGTAAAGGAAGCCGCCAACCTGGCTCCACACGTCGTATTTCCAGACAAGGCCAAAATAACAAGCCGTCTTTCCTTAAATGGGAACAGAAAGATGGGTGCCCAAGGTAAACACACCTCCGCAGAAAGCCTTATCTGCTCTTCTGGAGAGGTCTGTCAAGCCAGGGGAAGAGACACCTTCCTTTTGGGGGTCTGAATGTCAGCCTCCCCCACCCCTTATGTCTCTTTCAAAGGAGGAAGAACAAAGTCTTTGGTCCAGACATCCCAGCAGCCCGAAATGGAAACATCTACCCATCCTTCTGAAAGTCTAGGATGAGATCCCAGTTCAAGACCAAGCAACAGATGGAAAAAGTTTGACTCAGCTTCCAGAGATGGGAAAGATCAGAAATCAGGCATCTGAACTCCTCGCCCTTTCCTCAAGGAGACGTTATCTTCAGGTTTCAGAGAGGCTGCTAGGCGGGTATTAATTCTCTATACATTTCAACAAAAGTCAACAGAGACGTTAAGCCAACACTTACAGGAAGCCAAAGCTCTTGCTACACCAGCCAAGAAGGAGAGAGAAGGGAAAAAAAGAGAGAGTCAAGAATGGGTTTAATTTCAATATTATGAAAATGTGTGGGCATGTGTGTGTGTGTGTGTGTGTATGTATGTGTGTTTTGGACCGAGTACTTTATGGAGGGAAGTTGCTCTCTTCATAAAAAAAAAAGTAACCTTCACCTCAACATTAAAATTAAAGAAGTTTCCCATTCTTGGCAAATTTTATTATTTTGGCAGCTACTAAATGTTATGAATAAGATGCCTCCACTGTTATCCATCAAACACTACCAAATCCCACTGCCTGTTTAGTTCTACTAGAGCAGTGATTCCCAACCTTTTCTATACCCCGTGCCCCTATAACAGGGGTAGGCAACCTTGGCTCTTTTATGACTTGTGGACTTCAACTCCCAGAATTCCTGAGCCAGCCGTGCTGAGGGGAAAGGGAGAGGTTTCCAAGCTGAGCCGTGCTGGCTCAGGAATTCTGGGAGTTGAAGTCCACAAGTCCTAAAAGGGCCAAGGTTGCCTACCCCTGCCCTAGAACACTTCTGATATATTCTCGCACCCCTTACAAAAGTTCGAAATAATGGCAAAAAATTATGCATATAAACTATAATTTTGAAAATCCAAGTTTTCGCACTCCCTGGAATATCATCTCGTACCCCCAGGGGGTTTGAGCACCCCTGGTTGGAAACCCCTGTCCTAGAGCACCAAATACCATCCCATAACAACTCTAAAACCTATGGTAAATACCGACAATCAAACACTGAGACAAAATGACCATTATTAGTCTGTATTCAAGACTTTGAGACTGGCCGAAGATAATTTAATATCAAAAAATAGCTACTAAGAAGCCAGGGGTGACTTCTGGGGAAAAAAATCTGCCCCATGAAAAGAGTATGAAGCAACTTAATAGACATAATTATACTCTTTGATAGAGTATAGTATTCCACTTATTTGTCAGCTATTTTACTCCAGAGAAAGAGTGGCCTGTGAGTTAAATCTACATGACAGCAGCAAACTCAGGTATGATAGGACAAATTTTATGGTGGTCTTCCTAAACCTGTTCCATTGCTGGAGGCAGAGAAAGGGCTACAGATGTACAGCAGCATTTTTTGTTATGTATATTTGCATCACTTTGAAACTTCCCAGGTTGCCCATGCATCCAGTCTGAAAAAACCTCGTGAGGTCTTCTGTTGAGATTGGAAGAAAGGGGAGTGGAAGCCAGGGAAGCTGTAGGCCACTGAGAGGACAGTACAACAAAAGGAAGGACAATCACACACAACCCTTAGAATCATAGAATTATAGGACTGGAAGGAAACTTTGAGGTCTTCTAATCCATCCTCCTCCCCAAGGCAGGAGTCCTTATACTATCCTGGACAAATGGTTGTCCAATCTTGTCTCAAAAACCTCCAGTGATGGAGCAGTCACCAGGAGGCAATCTGTTCCACTGATTTAATGGTTCTCACTATCAGGAAATTCCTCCTTAGTTGGATCTCCCTCTGATGAGCTTCCACTCATTGCTTCTGGTCCGGTCCTCAGATGCTTTGAAGGACAAATCAACCCCGACTTCTTTGCGATTGCCACTCAAGTATTGGAAGACTGCTATCATGTCATCCCTCATCTTTCCCTTCATTAGGCTGGACATACCTAGTTCTGAGGGGTCCTTGGTGCTCTCTGAGCTTGCTTGTTTTCTTGCAGACATTTCATTACCCTAACTAGGTAACATCATCAGCACTAGAAGGGAGTAGGGTTTGGAATGATGGAGGAGGAGGAGGAGGAGGATAGCAACTGTGGGGTCCTTGGTGCTCTCTGAGCTTGCTTGTTTTCTTGCAGATGTTTCATTACCCTAACTAGGTAATTTCATCAGTGCTAACAGTGCTATCTCAGAGAGCACCAAGGACTCCGCATTTCAACCCTAAGCTACCAATATTCCCCTTCATTGATACCCAGTTCCCTTAACTGTTCATTGTATAAGAAAGTCTAACTTCCTCTTATTATCTGTGTTGCTCTTCTCTGCATGCATCCTAGCATCTCAGTATCTTTTGTGTATCATGGTGATCAGAACTGGATGCAATATTCCAAGTGTGGCCTCACTAGTGCAGTATGAAGAAGTACTATCCCCTCCTGTGATCTTGATGCTATCCCTCTGTTGATACAGTCTCGGACCGTGTTGGCTTTTTTGGCAGCTGCAACACCCTTATGGCTCATACTTAAGCGGTGTTCCTCCAAGACATCTAGATCAGGAGTCCCCAACCCCGGTCCGTGCACCGGTACTGGGCCACGGCATGCCAGCAACCGGTCTGCACAAACAAGCAAAGCTCCTTCCATGGGATGCAGGCAGCAGACAAAACCACACCCCCTCCAGTCCATGGAAAAACCTCTCTCCACGGAACCAGTCCCTGATGCTCAAAAGGTTGGGGACCTCTGATCTAGATCCATTTCACAGGCATTAGTAGCTTTATAACAAAGAACTGAAACAATATTGTTCTCCACTCTCAAGAATGTCACCCAAGTTCTATCCTTCTTTAAAAGAAAATTTGAAAGCAGCTTCTATTAAGTGAGAACCAACAGGGGGAAAAAAAGGAAGAATTTTTCCACATGGCCTAAAATTAAAGCTACCTCCTCTTAGGGGTGGTGCCCTGTATTAACTGCCATAAAACAATTCTGCTTCTCCATCTTCTCCATCTACTTTTCAACAAGCCCAGCTAAGGGAACAAGAGCCGTATTCTACCTGCCACTTTTCAAGAGTACCCAGAAAATTAACCAAAGCCATCTGGAAATCCTAATTTGGAGCAAATTTAGGATTTTGCTTCAGCCAGGATTCTGGGTGACACGGATCCTTTCTGGAACAAATTCCAGCAAATGTTCTTTTAGCAGGGAAAAAATAAAAAATAAATAGGAATTGTACTTATCTAAGAAATTCTTCAAGAGATGTCCAATGTATATAATCTTCCTTTTGGTATAGTGTTTAAAATGCCTGATTCTCATGTAGAAGACATGGGCACTTTAAAGAGTATAGGGTTCTTTTCCAAAATGGTCTGAACCAGAGTTGAAATTTGCTAGTTTGAAAATCTATGGCTAAAAGTGGCCCATTACTGAGCAAATTAATCCTCATTTGATGATTTATCAATAGTTACCCTTGAAAGCTAACCTATTTGATGAAGGTTGGAGAAGATTCAGAAATAGAATAGAATTAGAATTAGAATAGAATAACAGAGTGGGAAGGGAGCTTGCAGGTCATCTAGTCCAACCCCCCCACCCAAGCTAGGAGACCCTACACCATTTCTAACAGGGCAGTCCAGTCTCTTATTGAAAGCTTCCGTATAAATAAACTATGACAATGTAATGCTCACCACCAGCAGCTCCGGTTTGATCTCTGGTGAGGTGACGCGACAGGGCACGTTGATCACATCTGTATGGTTGTACACCTTGATGAGGTCTGCGTATTTTGGGTGGGGTTGCACAAAAGGCTGTGACTGATCTGCAGGACACAAAAATGGAACATCACAAGCGTGCTGAGAAGCAACAGGGTTGGGTTGCTTGGTAGAAATGACCTGCTATTCATCCTTAATTTTTACACCAAAAGTAGAGTAGATTAACAGATTCTGATTCTAACTTAGATCAGCTGTTGAAGCTGAGTCAGTCCTTTTGGGAAGAAAACTTTGGCAAAGTCAGATTCACCCTTTGTCAACCCAAATATGACACTGTACCCTAACCTTTCTCAGCTGAAAATAGCATCTGAAACCGTGGAGATATCATGCTAGGAAATTGATAAATGCAACTCAGGTCTTCAAGGAATGTTATTTGAAGACACAATGATCCTTTCTTTGGAGACATCTGGAACTTTATCCCAATGTCCAAGAAAAGAAAATAGCAGTGATAGAACCAGCATATCAGCACAACAGGAAGACTTGTTTTTCACATAGGTGTTGTTATTGCAAAAAGACAATCATGTTTTCAGCATCTACATTGCTGGACAGTTCCCTGATGCAACTTTTCAGGGAAGCTTTGTCTGTTAGGGCAAGAAACTACTCTGAGGGATTCTTGGTGCTCTTGAGCTTTAGTTTTTTTTTCTTGCAGATATTTCATTACCCAAACTAGGTAACATCATCAGACGATATTCCCTAGTTTGGCAATGAAACATCTGGAAGAAAACAACCAAGCTCAGAGAGCACTAAGGACCCCTCATTTCCACTCTGAGCTACAAATAGAGTAGAATCCTTTATTTGGCCAAGTGTGATTAGACACACAAGGAATTTGTCTCTGATGCAGAAGCCCTCCATGTACATGCAAAACAACAGAGTATAATAATCATAATAATGATACCAATAAGAGGGGGTAGTAGACTAGACTAGACTAGACTAGACTAGACTAGACTAGACTAGACTAGAATAGAATAGAATAGAATAGAATAGAATAGAATAGAATAGACAGATTGTAGAATAGAACAGAACATAACAGAATAGAATAGACAGATTGTAGAATAGAATAGAATAGAATAGAATAGAATAGAATAGAATAGAATAGAATAGAATAGAATAGATTGTAGGATAGAATAGAATAGAATAAAAATAGAATAGAATAGAATTAGAATAGAATAGAATAGAATAGAATAGAATTAGAATAGAATAGAATAGAATAGAATAGAATAGAATAGACAGATTGTAGAACAGAATAGAATAGAATTAGAGTAGAGTAGAGTAGAGTAGAGTAGAGTAGAGTAGAGTAGAACAGAATAGAACAGAACAGAGTAGAGTAGAGTAGAGTAGAGTAGAGTAGAACAGAACAGAACAGAACAGAACAGAACAGAACAGAATAGAATAGAATAACAGAGTTGGAAGGGACCTTGCAGGTCATTTAGTCCAACCCTCGGCCCAAGCAGGAGACCCTACACCATTTCTGATAGATGGCAGTCCAGTCTCTTCTTGAAAGCCTTCAGTGATGAAGCTCCCACAACTTCTGAAGGCATAGTAGCAATACAGTCCTACTACATGGGTAAATCTCCTTCAGCGTAAGACAGTTCTGTGGGAATTAGGTGTTTAGCAGAGTGATGGCATGAGGGGAAAAAAACTATCCCTGTCTCTAGTTGTTTTGGCATCCAGTGCCCTATAGCAATGTCCCAAGGGGATGAGTTGAAACAGTTTATGTCCAGAATGTGAGGGATCTGTAGATATTTTCTCAGCCCTCTTTCTGAGCTTTGCAGTATACAGGTCCTCGATGGAAGAAGGCAGGCTGCTTGCAATGTTTTTTTTTTCTGCAGACCTAACTATCTGTACCTGTCTGTACCAGTCCAGTTTGGTTGCGTACCAAACCAGACAGTTATAGAAGTACAAATAACAGACTCAGCAATTCCTATTTGAACTCTATCAGCAGCTCCTTGGGCAATCTGAGCGTTCTGAGTTGATACAAGAAGAACATCTTTGTTGTGCCTTTTTAATGATGGTTTTAATGTTAAGCACCCATTTCAAGCCCTGGGAGAATATAGAACAGTGGTGGCGAACCTATGGCAAGGGTGCCAGAGGCGGCACTCAGAGCCCTCTCTGTGGGCATGCGCGCCGTCGCCCCAGTCCTAGGCCTTCAGCTGGGTTTTATAAAACCTTTTCGCTTTAGGCCTCCACCACCGTGTGCAAAAAAAAAAAAAAAAAAAGTTCAATCAGTCGATTTCAACTTCTCGCGGGAAAAAAAAAGATCTTGCAAAGTTGGAATTGATTGATTGAATTTTTTAGTCCCACCCAGTCTGCCATTACCACCTCAGCCACGCCCACCCAATGGGCCACACCCACCCAATGGGCCACACCCACCTGGCACCTGATGATGCATAAGTGGGGTTTGGGTTGCAGTTTGGGCACTCGGTCTCTAAAAGGTTCGCCATCACTGATATAGAACCTCAAAACTTGAAAGATTCTACTGCTGTTACTGTGCTATATATAGTATAATATAGTAAGAGGTGGTAGAACTGGATGGCTCTTCTTAAATATTCTCCATCCCAGCTTTCCTCAACTTGGTGCCTTCCAGATATGTGGACATCAACTCTCATCAGCCACAGCCAGTGCACCCAAGCTGAGAAATATATGTTATCGTCATTGTTTTGGTTACCAGGAATCACATTTCTCATGGGTGAGGAGTAAGAATTGCAGCAGGTGGGACTGACAAGGACACCCCATTGTCTTTCTACCCCTTTGTTTTTAAAACCAGGTTAGCCCATGTAATGGCTTACACTCTATCTTAGGGCCTCCCTCCTTAAAGTGGAGAATGCCAGCAACTTTTGGCAATTGCGCTCATGAAATTCATGATGCTGTCAAAAGGGTTCGCAGAGCTAAAAAAAATAAAAGGCAGTGCATGCCTGGGTTGCACTATTCTTCAGTTTGGCTTTCTGCCTAGCAAGATAATCTACAATTATGAGTTGGTAAAGACAGGAACATTTTTTGGTGAATGTCAATTATCCTGGGCTCGTGTTTCTCAATCGTAGCTATGCTGGCAAGGGGATTTTGGGAGCTGAAGTCCACTCCATACTGGATGGGGAATTCTGGGAGTTGAAGTCCACCCCATGCTGGTGGGGGAATTCTGGGCGTTGACATCCACTCGTGCTGGATGGGGGATTCTGGGAGTGCCTAAGGTTGAGAAACACTGGCCTAGGGCATTTGGTTTGGCATTCCCATATGAGACTCCTTAGAAGCAGCATGTAGGGATCATAATTTTGCTGTAGTCTGTATTTTTAAAGTTAGTTCTTGATGATGGAAGAGAGACAGCAAACAAACAAACTGGAGCAAGTCATTAAGGCTGGTCCACAATCGCAAAAAAATCTCCTTCTCACCACTTGAGGGCGCAGTTAAGGTGACTTTACACAGCATCCAAGTACTTCTCTCGCGAAGGGAACTTTACAAATGGTCAGTTCACTTTTACATGCAGGCCCCGGGAAATGTGGGGTGGGGGCAGTGGTGGGATTCAGCCGGTTCGCACCACTTTGGCAGAACTGGTAGCTAATTTTTTGTTGCCCAGGCCCAGAACGGACTTTTGGAAGCGGCATCCACACAGAGAACTGGTTGTTCACATATTTGAATCCCACCACTGGGTGGGGGTGGGGAAACAGGAGATCGAAAGACAGCTGTTATTGAAAAAAGTGAAGCCATCAACCCCACCTACTCCTTTTCATTTAATTCATGGGTGTATATAATGTGCAGGGAAGGAAAGGAAAGGAGAAAGGAAAGGAAAAGAAAGAAAGTACATGAATGAAAAAGGAAAGGAAAGGAAGGGAAAGGAAAGGAAAGGAAGTAAATGAATGAAAAAGGAAAGGAAAGGAAAGGAAGGGAAAGGAAAGGGGAAAGGAAAGGAAAAGAAAGAAAGTACATGAATGAAAAAGGAAAGGAAAGGAAAAGAAAGGAAAGGAAAGGAAAGGAAAGGAAAGGAAGTAAATGAATGAAAAAGGAAAGGAAAGGAAGGGAAAGGAAAGGAAAGGAGAAAGGAAAGGAAAAG
>NW_015386404.1:554227-667836 GCF_001527695.2 Protobothrops mucrosquamatus | reverse complement strand
GGAAAGGAAAGGAAAAGAAAGGAAAGGAAAGGAAAGGAAAGGAAAGGAAAGGAAGTAAATGAATGAAAAAGGAAAGGAAAGGAAAGGAAGGGAAAGGAAAGGGGAAAGGAAAGGAAAAGAAAGAAAGTACATGAATGAAAAAGGAAAGGAAAGGAAAAGAAAGGAAAGGAAAGGAAAGGAAAGGAAAGGAAAGGAAGTAAATGAATGAAAAAGGAAAGGAAAGGAAGGGAAAGGAAAGGAAAGGAGAAAGGAAAGGAAAAGAAAGAAAGTACATGAATGAAAAAGGAAAAGAAAGGAAAGGAAAGGAAGGGAAAGGAAAGGAAGGGAAAGGAAAGGGGAAAGGAAAGGAAAGAAAGTACATGAATGAAAAAGGAAAGGAAAGAAAAAGAAAAGAAAGGAAAGGAAAGAAAGGGAAAGGAAGTAAATGAATGAAAAAGGAAAGGAAAGGAAGTAAATGAATGAAAAAGGAAAGGAAAGGAAAGAAAAGGAAGGAAAAGGAAGGGAAAGGAAAGGAAAGGAAAGGAAAGGAAAGGAAAGGAAAGGAAAGGAAAGGAAAGGAGGAGGAGGAGAAATACCATGGAGAGCTACATGAAAAGAAAGCCGAATTTTGAAAGTTGAATAAACAATGCAGTTTTCACAATGCCTTCCTTCCTGAAGTTGTGATGCACGTGAAATAATTTGCTTTCCTTTGTGGGCACTCTGGAGAATTTTCAGAGAAATAAGGTCTAACATTGTTTTTGCGCCTTCAACCTTTAGAGACGTTAACAGGAAGGGGTCCCACATTGTTGCGAGGTTGAAGGCCCAGGCTGATTTTTACAGATGTAGCCAGTTCTTTAAATTAACCAAGTCTTAAGTCATTGTTTTTAGCAGGCGGAAGAACAGGGCAGGATATCTGAGTGGAAAAAGAAGGAGAGATAAGGACAGGCTACTTAATGGTTTCCTGACATTTTCAGCTCAAAATTACCCACTTGGTGCTGATTTCTCACAGCAACGGAGGTGGGTGATGAATGGCCTAGGTTTATCAGGACACTACATAAACCAAGACATAGAAAAGCAAATAATCTGGTTTATTGTCTTTTTCCAGAATAACTCTCTCATAGCTTTTTTTTTTCCCCTATGGGAAGTTTATCAACTCCTGCATTTGAAAAGATTGTGATGGTTTCCAAATAGAATAGAATACAGAATAAGAAAGTTGGAAGGGACCTTGGAGGTCTTCTAGTCCAATCCCCTGCGCCAGAAGGAGACCCTACACCATTTCAAACAGGTGGCTGTCCAGTCTCTTCTTGAAAACTTCCAGTGATGACGCCCCTACAACTTCTGAAGGAAAGCTGTTCCACTGGTTAATTGTCCTCACTGTTAGGAAGTTTCTCCTTAGTTCCGGGTTGCTTCTCTCCTTGATTAATTCCATCCATTGTTTCTTGTCTTGCCTTCTGGTGCTTTGGAAAATAGCTTGACCCCCTCTTCTTTGTGGCAGCCCCTCAAATATTGGAACACTGCTATCCTGTCCCCCCTCGTCCTTCTCTTCATTAAACTAGACATGCCCAATTCTTGTAACCATTCTTTGTATGTTTTAGCCTCCAGCCTCCTAATCATCTTTGTCTCTCTTCTCTGCACTCTTTTCAGAGTCTCAACATCTTTTTTTTTTATTGTGGTGACCAAAATTAGATGCAGTATTCCAAGTGTGGCCTTACCAAGACATTGTAAAGCAGTAGTATCACTTCTCGTGATCTTGATTCTGTCCCTCTGTTTATGCAACCAAGGATTTCATTGGCTTTTTTGGCCGCTGCCCCAAATTTAACTACTGCTGGCTCATGTTTAAGTATAAACACTTAAGTATAACCTTCTAGCTTGGTGTTTATGACACGCTACCTTAAAAAGCATTCTTGTAGATCATGTAAGCCATTTTCTATGCCCAACTGGCAGATCGTTTTTAGCCAGGCTTGTCATTGGTCATATAATCCAAACCGCCAAGAAGTCCCAAGCCTACTGCATTTGGACTACAAAACTCCAGGTGACCGCCAGAAGGCAGCCAATCAAGTTTCTTGTATCTCTTTACTGTCGTTGTGATTTTTATTTTGTAATTCAAACAACACAGTTCTCACTTCGGAACTATTATAGCCTATATAATTACATAATTATAGCAATTGGGCTCTGCCATCTTGGCAAAAGTCTGGAACTAAATCATGCTTTTTGGAAATCCCGGGGGGGGGGGGGAGAGAGGCATTTCAGATTTGGTGTGATACAAGTCACACCACTCCCAGTAGGTAAAATGGTGGCTGCAGTAGCGATGGCGTCCATGGGACCTAGCCGTTTCATCCGGATGAAGAAATTAGAGCATTGCTCCACCCATTAGTTGAGGTGAGCAACGTTAAGATTCAGATTCAAAAAGGGTGGAGTTTGCCTCATGACATCACAAGGCTTGTCACATTATTTGCCCTCCCCTATTTCCCTTCTCCCCTCTCTTACTTTTCAATAATAAAGTTGGAAGGGACCTTGGAGGTCATCAGGTCCAACCCCCTGCTCAGGCAGGTAACCCTATACCATTTCAGACAAATGGCTGTCCAGTTTCTTCTTAAAAACTTCCAGTGTTGGAGCATTCACAACTTCTGGAGGCAGGTTGTTCCACTGGTTAATTGTTCTAACTGTCAGGAAGTTTCTCCTTAGTTCTAGGTTGCTTCTCTCCTTGATTAGTTTCCATCCGTTGCTTCTTCTCCTGCCTTCAGGCGCTTTGGAGAATAGGTTGACTCCCTCTTCTTTGTGGCAGCCCCTGAGATACTGGAACACTGCTATCATGTCCCCCCTCGTCCTTCTCTTCGTTAAACTAGACATACCCAATTCCAGCAGCCGTTCCTTATATGCTTTAGCCTCCAGTCCCCTAATCATCTTTGTTGCTCTTCTCTGTACTCTTTCTAGAGTCTCAACATCTTTTTTACATCGTGGTGACCAAAACTGGATGCAGTATTCCAAGTGTGGCCTTACCAAGGCATTGTAAAGTGGTATTAATACTTCACGTGATCTTGATTCTATCCCTCTGTTAATGCAGCCTAGCACTGTGTTGGCCTTTTTGGCAGCTGCAGCACACTGCTGGCTCATATTTAAGTGATTGTCCACTAGGACTCCAAGATCCCTCTCACAGTTACTACTATTGAGCAAGGTACCCCCTATACTATCTTGTCTCTGCCAAGTTTAATTGAAGGTGTCATGTGGGGGAGGGGCTTCAGGGAATAGTCAAAAAGACACCGGATGCATAAAACAGGCAGGCATTCAACCCTACCATTGTGGCCATCATCTTCTCTTGGAATATTAGGGCTGGAAGGGACTAGAGATCTTCTAGTCCAACCCCTTCACCAAGGCATGAGACCTTAGACCATTGTGGAATATCTTCGTTAACCATACTCTGTGGCAGGGATGGGCAACAATAGCCCCTTTATGACCTGTGGACTTCAATCCCAGAATTCAGCCATGCTGGTTCAGGAATTCTGGGAGTTGAAGTCCACAGGTCATAAAGGGGCCATCGTTCCCCCACCCCCCCTGCTCTGTGGACACTGCATATGACACGCAAATGCATCCTAAGGAATGCAAAACACAGTAAAGCTTCTGGCGGAAGCAAACGGAGAAAAACAAAATTTGCTTCTGGTCTGTTTCTTTGCCCTGAAGCTGAAGAAGAAGTAACTTAAGTGCTTCACAATCTTTGATGAGTCATAAGCACTATTGTCCAGCTGCCACTTGCACTGAAGCAGGCTGATTCGTGCTCACTTCCTACCCATTAGCTTATGATTCATTGGCCCATTTGCTTCTGTCACTTTCCTCTGAAGGAGCCACGGGTGCTCCTTCCTGTAAGGGTCCCGTTTCTGGGACGCCTTTCAAAATCTCCCACCTGAGATGAAACGGCAACTCTATAGGGGGAGAATAACTGATGAATGAGATTTGCAGGAGCCAAAGAAATAAAGAAAAGGAGACCGACATCCTGCTTCATGTGCCATGGAATCACCAGACTCAGTTAATGCATCATGCTTAGCCATGATGCATGGATGGAGCCACAAGGGATGGGCTGCAAATTCAGCTAAAGCATCGTTGAGATGCTAGGATGAAAGATGAGGATGGTGATTGGGTTTTCTTAAGGCTGTCCAACACTCCAAAGACTCTCAGCAGCTTACAATATGTGCAAAAAAACCCCACAACTCAAAACCACAGAACAGCCTGGACTAAAACAACTCTCCCCAACATGCTAGAAAGAAAGATTTATGTGATCTGCTCAGCTACAACCAAATAAATCCCGTTGTGGTTTAATGGGATACGCAGGTACAGCCTATGTGACATACATACTGTTTGTCAATTCAATTTAGAATAGAGCTGGAAGGAACCTTGGAGATCTTCTAGTCCAACCCCTGCTCAAGCAGGAGACCCTATACCATTTCAGACAGGTGGCTATCCAGTCTCCTCTTGAAAGCCTCCAGTGATGAAGCATCCACAACTTCTGGTGGCATGTTGTTCCATTGGTTAATTGTTTAGGAAGTCGCTCCTTAATTCCAGGTTGCTTCTCTTCTTGATTAGTTTCCATCCATTGCTTCTTGTCCTGCCTTCAGGTGCTCTGGAAAATAAGTTGACCCCCCATCCTTCTTTGTGGCAGTTCCTCAAATATTGGAAGACTGCTATCATGTCCCTCCTACTCCTTCTTTTCTCTAGACTAGCCAAACCCAAATCCTGCAATGGTTCTTCATATGTTTTAGTCTCCAGGCCTTTAATCATCTTAGTTGCTCTTCTCTGCACTTTTTATTTTCAAAGTCCCAACATCTTTTTTGTAATGTGGTGACCAGAACTGGATGTAATATTCCAGGTGTGGCCTTACCAAAGTTTTTATAAAGCAGTACTAGTATTTCAAGCGGTTTTGATTCTATGCCTCTGTTTATACAACCAATGTCCCAACAGTACATCTAATTGTTTCATCTTTCCATTTTTGAAAGCTCTCCACATCTAGGCAGATAGTGTCAGATACCTTTCGTTGAACACCGAGGTGTCCTGGGGATGGGGTAGGGGGGGGGAGCAAAGAAGTCAGGATAGCAGCAGTTGTGAGACTTGCAAAAAAAGGGGGTGGGGCTTTGAGGATGCCCCTACGGCCATCATCTTGACTTTTCAAAATTCTCCGAGCAGTTTTGTCTTGCAGCTTTCCTCCCCCCCCCCCCAAAACGCCTTAAATCAATGGAAATTCTGCTCACTGGAATTTTATCACGTTACTGTTTCTCTCTCCCTCCCCAGCCGGCTTTTATCAGCCGTCCTAAAGGAATTCAAGTCTATCTGGCATTCCTGTTTCAGGACTGGCTTCATCGGAGGAGTCTGCTTATGTATGGGCCTCACGCAGGTGGGGTGGGAAAAATAATGTTTTCCCACGAGACTCCCAGGCTATTCTTCCCAGCGGCGGCAGCGTGTGAGAACAATAACAAGCTGTATCTCGTCCCCTCTTTCATTTTTAGCCTGATACTGAGGTCCCTAGATGGGCAGGCTTCAGAAGGAAGCTGCATTGCTCCGTTACAATGCCCTGCGTGGCTTTTGTTTCATCAGCCCCCCCTAGAGATGTTTTCTTGATTCCCCCACCCCAACAGGGGGGAATACGGAATCGAGAATCAGCCCAGAATAGGGAATTTTATTTTATTTTCCATGTTGCAACTCATAACCCGGCAGTTTTTCTTTCAAAAGCTGCATTTTTTATTTTTTTTTAAAATTAAGGCATAATTGCAAGGCCTCTACATAATTAGGTTAATTTGGAATAAATGAAATCAATTTCAGGTTTTGTGGCAGGCCTGCCCACATTTTCAAGGGCGGTCACTGGAATCCAGTAAGTAAGTCATTGTTTTGGTGGTTTGTTCTGAAAGCAAATTGGGACTGAAGGCATCCCAAGTCACCCAAAGGAAGAAAATCTATGTGCGTGGATACACAACCAAGAGGATGGTATTCTGCATCACCTCTCACTTTGGACTTGAGTGAACACACTTTTGCACTGGGCAGGAAAATGGAATATGTTTGCACAACACACCACAAGCATCTGCAGGACAGCAAAGAGCAGAGTGACTCCGCACGTGGCCCCTGATCCCATTGTGCAACTCACACAAGTTATGTCGTTTGAGCAACGACACTGTGCCCTCAGAAGCTGTGGCTGCTCCAACACTGGAGGCTTTTAAGAAGATACTGGACAACCACTTGTCTGAAATAGTCTAGGGTCTCCTGCTTGAGAAGAGGGTTGGACTAGAAGATTTCCAAGGTCCCTTCCAACTCTGTTTATTCTGTTGTTATCTACACAAGTTTCAACTGGGACACAAACTTCCACCGTCCTGTGCTGAATTCTTTTTTCGTTTGCCTTTGAGCTGCAGGTTGCTCTCGTTTCTCCAACTGTGCTCTACCAAATGATGACAAGGATGCCCCCCTTGCTTCCATCACACACAAACACGGACCCCAATTTCTGCTCCTCCAGCACTTCCGTGTGAACTAACCTTCTTGATCCATGCTGGGTTTTAAAGCAGGGAACGCTCCACCCTGCCTGCCTTCCTGCAAACTCCCCTTGACCTGCCGAGCCAGACAGTCTGTCTGCAAAGGCTACGAGAAAGAAGCCATTCTCCATCTCCTCGGACTTTTCCTGACAGCTGATAAGCCACTAACATTCCACAGTGCCCGCCCGGTCCTTGCCTGGGACGTGCCATGCGGCTTGCCGTGGTCTTCTTTCCTCGGAGGAGCTGCGGGTGGCTTGAAGGAGGCTGGAAAGGGAAAGAAGCAGCTCGCCTGCACAGCTCAAATGTCCCACCCTGCCTTGGCAATCTCCCATTTTGCAAGCCGAGGGGGCTGAATGGGCCTGTCTCCAGGTTGCCCTGTCTCCAGCCGACCTCTTGATCTGCTGCTGTGCAGGGTTTGATACCTGGGAAGATCATCAGGTGGAGAATGTTTCAACAAGGGAATTCATCAAGGCTTCGGATATCAAAAGTTGGCATTGCCTAGCGGAGTAAAATCCGCAGGGACTCCTTTACCTTTTCAGATGCAAAGACTAGGAGGGGGTCTGGAGCATCTAAAGTAGCATCTGTCTGCACCTGGGAGTACCAGAATCAGGTTTTGAGTGTTTGCTACTTTTCCCGTTGCTGTTATGCTCACTTTGTTTGTTCACTGTCCCAATGGATTTGGAGCAGTCCGTAAATACTCTTAATAAAGTAAATAAATGTGAACTTCCTTCACGCTGTCAAGCTCTTTCTTGGGTTTGCATGGCTGCCCTTTGCAGATGTTGAGTGATCCTGGGGGGTGGGGGGTGGGGGAAGAGTGTACTTGGATTCAGGAACTGGATGCTCCTTGTGTGATTCCTTGTGACTTGATGGGGTTTGAATTGGAAGTGCTCCCCTCCCCAGTTAAATAGCCATGTTGATGCTGTTCTCTAGATGAACTTTCCCTCAGCTCCTGAGGACTTCAAAGGCAAGGCCGTGTAGTTTCCCGAAGAGATTGGCTCCTGGAATGTTTTGATATCCCAGACTAGGCTAGAAGCCTGGAATTTCCTGCTGTACTGACAGGCTGTACTACAACTTCCATTATCCCTCATCAACCATCATGCCAATCGGGTATGGTAGAAGGCACAGTTTAACCCTTCGTTAGGGTGGCAGACTGAAGGAAGATGGATTTACTCGAGGCAATGTTGTCTCAAAACAGGGACTGGCAACCCCAAAGCTTGCTTGGGTTTATTGGTCTTTGTAAACCCCCTATAAAACCCTTAGCTTTTATAAATGTGCTCCTTAAATTTATTTTAAACGTATTGAACTAATCGAAAATATATTTAGTTAAGACTTTTGTAGGCTAAATGAGGAGGAGGAGGAGGAGGAGGAGGAGGAGGAGGAGGAGGAGGACCCCTCCCCAAAATAGCCCTCCCAATTTTTTCAGCTTCATTCTTACTATCCCACACCATCACATGACCGTCCGGGGAAAAAGACAACAATGCTTTATTTTCCTTCCAAAGAAAAATTAAAGAAAATGCCAACTCAAAAATCCAAGCCTCATTTTTGGGCTGTTGAAACATTTCAAAATCAACTAAATTCAGGCAGAAAAGCTAAGAGAGATGGGCAGACAGAAATGCCAAATTCCTGATTCTCAGATCAAGGAGGAGAAAACCTATTAGAGAATTGATCTATTGACGATTCCATTAAATGCTGCTAAATTCTGTTGAAAATGTGGTTGCCACTAGGAAGCACTGGATCTGAATTTTATCTCCCTCTCCTTCTCCCTCTCCTTCTCCTCTGTTGTTTGATTCATGGTCTTGACTTGGTTTCTTTGTTCTTTGACTATAAATAAGGATATAGATACGACTTGCCATCATTAAGCTGAATTTGGACTATCACAGGAGTGTTCTAAACGGTTGAGTCCTTCCCACTGGACCTGCCTAGATTTTATTCCAAAACTGCTAGCACTGGCCAGCTCTGACTGCAGGAGCCAAATTACTCAAGAGTAATGGCTACTCCTGAGGAGGCCGTCCTTTAATGGCACCTCTCCATGTAACTTCCTGCTTCATTGCCTCAGTGCTCTTTAGCTTTCAATCTAAGAGCATCAAGGCTCTTGTGGGCTATGCAAACACAGCTTGAGAATGAAGTTAGAGTTTACAGATGGGGACTTAGGAACATGGAGTTGTTAGCACCTCATCACTGATCTGGGGGTCCAATCAGAACTGCTTGGGGGTTGCATCTTCAGTGAGATCTCATCTCTGTGAGACCTGACTCACAGTTGGAGTATAAGGCTGAACCACACGCAGGACGCTTTGTAGAATTGTCTAGCCTCCGATTTCTGTTGCCAAGCTTAACTACAGCAGAGGAAAGATTGTACCCAGACATGTATTAAAAATCAGAGAGCCTCTTCTGCCTTCTGCCTTCTCTGTCCAAAGGCTGCTGCTGTGGTTTTTAAAAAGCAGTCGTCACTCTACCAGGACAAGCAAAATATTTTGAAGAGATCAAGATTGTCTGCTTTCTGCTTCAAGAGCTCCTTTGCTTCTAGCCTCTGGCTAGATGGTCACATAAAAATGGCTGACTGAGTGGCGTCCCTGGTACAAAAAGGAACAATTACAACACAGCTGCAATTTTGCATGCCAGGCTTGGAAGGATTACGTATGTTGTTTTGCCTTTTAATGTTATCCACTAAAGCCAAGGACAAGGAATTTATGAGCACCGAAGAAGGACTTGCATAATAAGATCAGTACAGTTTTATTCTTCAGATGCCACCAGAACTAATTGGATTGGTCAACAACTGTCTGGGAATTTGGTTCCAATTCTTTGTTCCTTAGGGCTACCACAACTCAGCCTTTCCTGTTTGGTGTTGTGTCTTTCATCCTGATGATTCTTCTGACCACATTAGTGAGGTGTCCAACTTACAGTATATTCTTTGCAATCATCTGGTCATTAGCTCTCCGAGAGTCACTGAGGCCACTTGGGGGTTTATATGTACCCTCATGGTCACCTGAACCATGTGCAAATGGGTGTGGAACCTCCTTGGAACTGCTGAAAGGACTGGGTTGTAGACAGGAGGTAGGTGGTGCCGTATCCCTCCCCCTCTGTTGAGAGAGGATTGTTCAGTCTTAACACAGATGGCCTCTTTGACCCCTATTTCAAACCAGCAGTCCTATTTGTCCAGAATATGACAAGTTCACATCAATTCTGGATGCTGAAGTCTACAGATTTTCAAGTTGCCAAGGTTGAGAAACACAGCTCCAGGTGCTGGGTGTGTGGGCTGACCCCAATAAAGTTGGAAGTAAAGAGGCTGTGATAGAATAAGAATATTATCAACCCCAACTGTAAATGTTCTCAACAACCATGGCTGAGCTACTCAATGCATGTTGGTGTTCCTAAAAAGCCATGGTGATGCAGTGGTCAGAATGCAGCCTTGCCGGCTAACTCTGCCCTCTGCCAGGAGTTCGATCCAGACCAGGTCAATGTTGATTTGGCCTTCCATCCTTCCAAGGTTGATAAAATGAGGACTGAGATTGTTGGGGGCAATACGCTGACTCTGTAAACCAGGGGTCCCCAACCTCCAGTCTGTGGACCAGTACCGGGCCACAGCATGCCAGCAACTGGTCCGCACAAACAAGCAAAGCCCCATCCGCGGGATGCAGGCAGCATATAAAACCAGCCCCCCTCTGGTCTCTGGAAAAACCTCTCCCCATGGAACTGGTCCCTGGTGCCCGAAAGGTTGGGGACCTCTGCTGTAAACCACTTAGAGAGGACTGTAAAACACTATGAAGCGGTATACAAGGTTGTTTGTTCTTTGTGGTTTGGAACTCTGATACTTTGGATTTCAACTTTCACAGCCTTTGCCATTGACCAAGGGTATGGAGGGAGGGAGGGGGGGACACAAGCATTCAAGTGACAATGGTCTAATTCAGGGGTAGGCAACCTCAGCTCTTTTATGACTCATGGACTTCAACTCCCAGAATTCCTGAGTCAGCATAGCATAGCTGACTCAGGAATTCTGGGAGTTGAAGTCCATGAGTCATAAAAGAGCCGAGGTTGCCTACCCTTGGTCTAATTGAAGCCCTGACCTCTTCTTTACATGAGATGCATATCAAAAAGGCATGGGACTTCTATGCAGCTGCCATATTCGTTTTTTTCCCACCCAGATGTCTCTGCCCTTGATTTTGCTATTGATAGGATTGATTATATATCACACCAAGCTCCATACCTCTTCTGATTTTTCTTTTTCATGGAACACAGAATAAGGGTTGAAGGGACTTTGGAGATTTTGTAGAGACATGTTGGCACCACCAATGTATAAGTGACAGAAAATCTGTACTATAAAGCCAACAACAGGAGCCTCATGGAAATTGTTCTTGCCATGGCATTGCCACCCAAATTGAGATCTGGATTACAGAATACAGAATAACAGAGATCAAGGGATCTTGGAGGTCTTGTAGTCCAACACCCTGCTCAAGCAGGAAACCCTATACCATTCCAGATAAATGACTCTCCAAAACCTTCAGTGATGGAGTACCCACAACCTCTGGAGGCAAGCCATTCCACTGATTAATTGTTCTCCCTGTCAGGAAATTTCTCCAAATCACCTTGGTTCCCATTCATTTTTTCCCTTTCTCCTCTGCCTCCTTCTCATCTTTCCTCTAGTACCAGAATCAATGAATCAATCAGCCTTACCTTTAACGAAGACATATAACTTGGCTTTCAGTTCCTCCGTGAAGGGGGGTTGGTCATAAAAGCAGGTGAAATAGCCAGTGTCGTTGGCCACAGCTCGGTTAATACCAATGGTGCTGCAGGAATGCCATGGCTTGTCTGAACACTTCTGCTTGTGAACATGCCATCGCTTGCTGTGGGTGATCTGTTCATCTCCAGCTTGCCAGGTCAATCCATGCGCTGAGCCCCTGGCAAGAGAAAGTACCGTTCCATCAGTTTCAGGCATAACGTAAGATGCTGCCAGGCAACTGGGCACAACCACGTCGCTTTTTGCTGCCTGGTCAAGAACATCCTTGGCCTATGTGGAAATCATTAAGTAGACTACAAAGGACAATCTAAGAAAATGTGACATTCCTATAGAAAAGACCCTGTGAATATGGAGAAGAACAACCCATCTCACCCATGCTATGGTACATACTATGTCCTTCAACATGCGCAGAAGAAGACCTCATGCTGGAAAAGAGAATGCTGTCAACATGGCTGGCTGGGGAATTCTGAGAGTTGAAGTCCACAGGTCTTAAAGTTGCCAAGGTTGGGGACCCCTGCCCTAGAGAGTACTTTAGTTCTCTCCTTCCTCCTATCCCTCTTCTGTGGTCCATCAAGTGACACTGATACTAAGAGCTCTTCTGCTGACCAGTTAGGAGCCATTTTTAGTCTCCCCTGGCTATCCTCCTCTGACTTTGTAATTCTAATCACTAAGTTATCCAATTGTGTTAGTTCTGACCATACAAGTGCAAAAGTTCAATTCATTCCATACTTTGAATTTAAGAGGAGATACTGTCCTTGAGAGCAGGACTTTTTCTATCTTGGTTCTGACCATGAATAATAATTGTCCTTCTCCTTCTCCTCCTCCTCCTCCTTCTCCTCCTCCTCCCCTTCTTCCCTCCTCCTTCCTCTTTCCAACAACAACAACAATTGGCCAAGATTGGGCTGGATACTACCTGCTGATGCTCTTTCACTGAATTTTCAATATAAAGAGTTCACAAAACACTTGTGACTCAAGTTGATTGCAAAATCGATTTATCTGGCATCCAGTTGCATAATTGTATTACCCACTATCATAAGTTCTTTCATATTGAAGAAGATCCCGTAAACCACCTTTTTTTGCTGCCACTAAATCCTGCAATCTTGTCTTCTTTCAGCAAGGCTGTCACAGGTCAGCAACTTCTGAAGCTGCTTCGGGAGATAAATTAACTTGTTCAAAGGTTCTGGGAGATTAAAGTGGGCAAGTGCTGTATTTCTTTTCTGAAATGCAACTGGCCATTGGGAAAGATAACCACAGCAATAACAATGCACTTGTAGGGTGTTGGGGTATGTGTGTGTGTCATAAAAGCCAGGATGGTGGCTATCACCATGCAGAACAGAATGGGACAACTTGCCACAGCCATCTTGCCACAGGCAATTTGCCACAGGACAATTCAACAATTTATTTAAAATAATTAAAACATTATTTCAATTTTGTCATTCCCCTTCCCATTGTTGTTCCTTCTTTGGCGTCCTTTCTTTAATGATTATATCCTACCATTTCTTCAATATTAGTGTAACTCTTGTCCCACAGCGAGTTAGAATAGAGAAGAGCTGGAAGGGACCTTGGAGGTCTTCTAGTCCAGCCCCCCGCTCAAGCAGGAGAACCTATGCCACCTCAGACAAGTGATTGTCCAGTCCCTTCTTAAAAATCTCCAGTGATGGAATGCCCACGATTTCTGAAGACAAGCTAGTCCACTGGTTAATTGTCCTCACTGTCAGGAAGTTTCTCCTTAATTCCAGGTTGCTTCTCTCTTTGGTCAGTTTCCAACCATTGTTTCTTGTCCTTCCCTCTGGTGCTTTGGAGAATAATTTGACCCCCTCTTCTTTGTGGAAGCCCCTCAGATACTGGAATACTGCTACCCTGTTGCCCCTGGTCCTTCTTTTTTTTAGACTAGCCGAGGGGTAGGCAACCTTGGCTCTTTTATGACTGGTGGACTTCAATATCCAGAATTCCTGAACCAGCATGGCTGACTCAGGAATTCTGGGAGTTGAAGTCCACCAGTCATAAAAGAGCCAAGGTTGCCTACCCCTGGACTAGCCAAACCCAAGTCCTGTAGCCATTCTTTGTATGTTTTAGTCTCCAGGCTTTGGATCATCTTAGTTGCTCTTCTCTGATTTTTTTCTAAACTCTCAACATCTTTTTTGTGATACGATGACCAAACTTGTCCATGGCAAGTTGTCCTAGACCCCATGAAACACCCTGCCCAGTTTCTACATGCATCGCAAGGCTTGAATTGTAGGAGCCTGCCATCCTGACCTTTTTTTTGACTGTCCCTACATTGGATACCTCTCTGCACTGCTAACTCTAGAGAGAAATTATTATTACTTTCCACTGTATTGCAACAAGTTGGCTTGTTTGATGTTGCCAACAATGTTGCTATGCAATACTGGATGACACTACAGGAAAAGAAATACAGGTAGTTCTTGACTTAGGACAGGGGTCTGCAACCTTGACAACTTTAAGACTTGTGGACTTCAGCTCCCAGAATTCCTCAGCCAGCATAGCTGAAGTCCTCAAGTCTTAAAGTTGTCAAGGTTGCAGACCCCTGACTTAGGACAACAAGTGGGACTAGAATTTCTGTTGTTAAGCAAGGAAGTTGCTGATTTTAAAACCTCTTCTCTCCAAAGTTGTTAAATGGATCACTGCAACTGTTCAATGAATTATGCAGTTTGCCATTGGCTTCTTCCCAGGGCTGAGAGAGAATGACTGGCCCAGGATCACCCTGCCAGCTTTGGCTAAGATAGGACTAGAACTCATGGCTTACGATTTCTAGCATGATGTCTTCATCTCCATACCAAACTGGTTTTCACAATGTTGTAACTATCCTATTCCAAAGTCTGTTTCTGAAGTTCTTGCAAATCGCCTACCCTGCCCAGGCATTCTTCATGGGCTGTTTTAGCATCTCTGCCTGGAACTATGTTTATTTTTCTCTCTGGCCCAAGTTGTGATTTTTAGGCTGCTTCCTTATGTGTCAGATTCTAGAAGGTATTTCAGAATAACAGAGTTGGAAGGTACCTTGGAGGTCTTCTAGTCCAACCCCCTGCTCAGGCAGGAAACCCTATACCATTTTTAGACAAGAGATTGTCCAATCTCTTCTTAAAAGCCTCCAGTGATGGAGCACCCACAACTTTTGAAGGCAAGCTGTTCCACTGGTTAATTGCTCTCACTGTCAGGAAATTTCTCCTTAGTTCTAGGTTGGATTCTCTCCTTGATTAGTTTTCATCCATTGTTTCTTGTCTTGCCTTCTGGTGCTTTACAGAATAGGTTGACTCCCTCTTCTTTGTGGCAGCCCCTCAAATATTGGAAGACTGCTATCATGCTACCCCCAGTCCTTCTTTTCTCTAGATTAGCCATACTCAATTCCTGCAATATTTCAGGACAACATCCCCTGGAAATCTAAATTCCCACTTAGTTTGGAATTTACCTGCAAGTTATACTGAACGAATCTCCAGCTTCCACTATAATATAATCACGTTTGATGTTCAGTTCAGGTTTCATAAGCCTTTCTTGCTTCGCCAGAGCTGAGCCAGATGGAGGGAGGGAGAGGGAGAGAGAGAGAGAGAAAGAAGAGAGAGGGATTAGATGAGAGCAATTTCAATTTTTTTTTTCATTTTTCATGATAAATAATAGTAATTGCATAGTCCCATGGCTTGGTGGTTTTCTTCAAAGATTATAAAATAGAAAGTTATTCTACTTTATTGCTTGTTTATGAAAACAGAAGTAACTTTTAACATTCCTTAGTCATTCCATCCTAGTTTACAGTGCATTTCTCTAAGATATACATCTGAAAGAATGAAATCAAAAGAGTAACCTCTTCACACACTCCCATTTTCTAAAATGTCCAGTCCTAGCATTGGAATAAGAATTTTTATGTAAATTTGAGGTTGGCAATACTCTTATTGGTTTGTAACTATGGATACATTTTAGGCAATCATTCATCAGATGTATTAAATGTCATGGCCCATCCCCAGATAAAAATACTAGGTGTATAACTATTTTTTAAAAAAATCAAAATTAAAAACAAAAGAAATAAAACAATCTATTCTTTATGTTGATTTTGACACCAACCTTCCACTTATAGAACATTCACATGGGCTAAGATTTAAAAACTAAAGAATTACAGCAAGAGGAATACAGGATGGAAAAAATATGACAACTAAATATGCAAGGATACATGTCCTTGACAGGGGAACAGTAATGAACACTGTAAACTGTTCTCATCCACTGCTTTCAGGTGGTGAATTGTCCAGCCAAATAAATCTGTGAACTAGCATGAATTGCATCCTATTTATTTAGGTATTCAACTTCTACCCCTCCATTAACTTCAGAAGCCCAAGCTTGCACGTGCACACACACACACACACAATGCTACCTCCTCCTATAGCAGTGATGGCGAACCTTTTAGACACCGAGTGCCCCAAAACCGTCCCGTCCCCCGCCCTGCTCGTCTGCAGAGCCACCTACCGCCTCCATGGCCCACCGCAGATTGCCCAGGTGGCCCTACAGTGCCATGGTGGCCACGCCCTCCACCCGCGCCCCGCATCATCATCTGCGTGTGACGGAGTGCGAGGGTGGAGTCTTGTCCCTGCTGCCTGGCTGCCATGTCCTTGGCTGTGCTTACACCACATGGGCCATGCCCGGGGGCGACTCTCCTACGGGGAGGCTGCTGGTGAGGAGGGGGCCGCAGGGGGAGGTGGGGCTGGGGCGACGGCACGAGTGCCCACAGAGAGGGCTCTGCATGCCGCCTCTGGCACGCGTGCCATAGGTTTGCCACCACTGTCCTATAGTGTCACAAGCAACCTTGCATTGGGCATTGGGGAGAGAGAGAGGGAGGGAGACAGAGAGGGGGTGGGAGAGGGAGGGTCATAATTCATGTTTTGCTAACTGTTGCATTCTTCTCCAAAGTCATTTCTGAGGTTCTCTACATTTGTAAAACCATGATGAATGGTTAGGCATTATGTGAAAATGTGGCCACATTCGCATATTCAGTGAATCACAATGGTCAGGTACAAGGCACCAGAATGACACTGTGAATTGACAAGAGAAGTATCTTCATTGCTACTCGCCTATTTACAAGAATCTCACCAGATTAACCATGCTTTCTCGAGAACAATCAGATAAGCTCTCCTGTAAGAATTCCAGGATGGCTAATCTCTTAACTCTACTCCCACTTTAGCTATAGAGTCCACTACACAACTAAGGAACCTGTAGTTTAGGGCTATAATATGAACCCCACACCTCAAAAAAGAACACTTGAAGAAATAGAGATATTGAAACAGAACTAATGGGTTAAAAAGCCAGTTGTAAATTGTCTCAAACTCTTTGCAATGCATTGCCAACCATGTGCACCATGACTTCATTGAGTGCAAATGTTTTGATTTGCATCGCTTGCCAATAATGTCACAATGTCCTGACAGGTGTGAAATAATGACTGGCTGAATGCCTATCAGATAGCACTGAAGAAAATGCAAATTTAGGCTGGCATTAAAACTTCTGTTCAAATATATAATCTGGAAAGGATTTTTTTTTTAATGAACATGAAACAAATTGGAAAAATACAGTAAGCTCCTATGTGCTAGGTCAATTGAGATACCTGTGATGCAAATCCATACTTATTTTCCAATAAAACTAGTCATTCAGAAGAACGATAAGTAGGGTGACAGCATAATTTGGATTCTGGAAGACTCTTGTCTATGGTTTCCATCAAGATCAGAGAGTCCTCCTCCTCCTCCTCCTCCTCCTCCTCTCCACAAACCCTACTCCCTTCTAATACTGATGATGTTCTCTAGTTGGGTCATGAAACATCTGCAAGAAAACAGCCAAGATCAGAGTGCATCAAAGTTCAGCCCTGACCTGCAAATGCTGTATTCTCTTCTATTGGTACCACTTAAATACGCATTGCAGGATGTAAAAAAAGTGGATGGTGTTGTTTGCCCTGGTGGTGCCATTGCTGACCCCCCCCCATGGATGTACGTAACATCTAGGTTTGTATCCAGCTATTTAAATGCATCTGAAAACGCCCCCATCTCCCAGTTGATTTCCTCCTATGTGTAAGCCATCAGCCTTTCTCTACCTTATCTGAGATCCTCAATTTATTTCCATCTAAACTTATTTACGTTCAGGCTATAAAAACATATCCTGTTTCATGCACTGCTGAAAGGGGAATGCCCCTCTTGTGTAGCTTGTCCTTCTCCAATTAGATTTGCTCTGCAGAGTCACCAGCGATGGGGACGGGAGCTCCGCTTTCAAAATATTTGCTTTTAGTAGAATTATTACACGGCAGTGCCTGGGCATCCCACACGGCCCTCTCTTTGTGGTCCTAACAAACATAATGGCCCTATTTAAATGAGGCCAGGATGGATCAGATATATGCTGCGTTTCCCCTGATGGTTTTGAAAGAGCCCTTATCGGGGCTGTAAAAATCATTTTACCTGTTCTATCTCAGCCAGGATAATTATGAGCAGTAATAAAGACTCAGCTGTACAAACGCAAGTCATAATTCTGTGGGCATGTAAAAAACTACCAGCAGCCCAGAGCAGTGCTTCTATGTCTCCATGCACATACACGTCTTTGCCATGTGAACAGAAATGTTTTTAAAAGACTGCAGCGGAGAATCAAAAAAGGAACTGAACATGGCTGTTTTTTTCCCCAGCCGGAGATGTGGAAGGAGTATAATGTATTAGTGCCGCTTTATAAAGCCTTAGGAGGACCACACTATTGCATCCAGTTTTGGTCATCACATTACAAAAAAGAGGTTGAGATTTTGGAAAATAAATGCAGATGATTAAACTAAGACTCTGGCTAGTCTAGAGAAAAGAAGACCTAGGGGTGACACAATAGCTGCCACAAAGGTCAAACCTATTTTCCAAAGGACCAGAAGGAGAGATAAGAAAGGGTGGATGGAAACTAATCAAGGAGAGAAGCAACCTGGAATTAAGGAGAAATTTCCTAGCAGTGAGGACAATTAACCAGTGGAACAGCTTGCCTCCAGGAGTTGTGAGTGCTCCATCACTGGAGGCTCTTAAGAAGAGACTGGGCAACCATTTGTCTAAAATGGTATAGGGCAGTGGTGGCAAACCTATGGCACGCATGTCAGAGGCGGCACTCGGAGCCCTCTGTATGGGCACACGCGCTGTCACCCCAGCCCCGCCTGCCCCCGTGGCCCCCTCACCAGCAGCCCCCCTGGAGGAGAGTCACTCCCGGGCACGGCCTGCATGGAGCAGCGCAGCCAAGGACATAGCCAGGCAGCAGGGACAAGACTCCGCCCTCGTGCCTCATAGCGTGTAGATGATGCTGTGGGGTATGGGCGGAGGGCGTGGCTGCCATGGCGCTGCAGGGCTGCCTGCGTGATCTGCTGCGGCGAGCCATGGAGGTGGTGCATGGTCCTGCGGGCAGGCAGGGCAGGGGGCGGGCAGGGGCAGAGCAGGCAGGATGGGAGGCGGAGCGAGGGCAGGGGTGGTTTTGGGGCACTCGGTCTCTAAAAGGTTCGCCATCACTGGTATAGGGTCTCTTGCCTGAGCAGGGGGTTGGACTAGAAGACCTCCCAGGTCCCTTCCAACTCTGTTATTCTGTTATTCTGAAGCTGTAAAACTCCAGGCTGGACTTTTAGAGAGTTGACTCACAATAGACTTTCTTCATCTGACTTTCCATCCTTCTTCCCTCCCCCTCCTTTTTAAGCAGAAAGCAAAACCTAAAAACCTCCTCTCTTTTCCTATCTGCAGACATTGTTTTCCATAGCTTCGTTGGCCATTAAAATTCTGGCGAACACAGCTCTGCTTCTCAAGTGAAGGCAAACTGACCTATTTTCACATGTTCAGACCAATCCACTAATTGAAAGTTCGGCACTTGTCAACCGACTCATCTTTATGACGGTCGCCGTGTCCCAGAATCACGTGATCCCCTTTTGCAACCCTCTGACAAGCAGCGTCAATGTGGGAAGCCAGATTCACTTAACAACCGGGTTACTAACTGAGCAAATGCAGTGATTCACTTAACAACTGTGGCAAGGCTGTAAAATGGGGCGAAACCCACTTAACAAATGTCTCGTTTAGCAACAGAAACGTTAGACTCAATTGTGGTCATAAATCAAGGACTCCTTGTACTGATGATCTCCTCTGATCCCAAACAGGGAATGGGATGCAGGTAATCCTTGATTTATGACTATTTGTTTAACAATGGTTCAAAGTTATGACAGACTCAGAAAAAGTGATTTATGACCCGTCCTCAAAATTATGACCATTGCACCACTCCTGTGGTCACGTGATTACGATTCAGCCACTGGGCAACCAGATTGCAATTCAGGATGGTTGCAGTCATTTAGCACCTTCCTAGTCAACTTCCAACAAGCAAAGTTAATTGGAAAATCAACTTAATGAGCATGTGATTCACTTAATAACCATGGTAAGAATAGTCATAAAATTGGGTGTGGTGATGTGATGACTTGCTTTATGAGTGCACTGACCTATGATGGAAATGCCAATCCCAATTGCAGTCATAAGTCAAGGACTACTTGTTTAGCACCAAAGAAACATCACAACATCACAAATTATAAGAACAAAGAAAAACATGAAGAAAAACAAGAATAAAAACCCAAAGAGGTAACCATAATTGGTCAGCTGGGAATATTTTGAAATCAAACAGATTGAATTTGTGTTTGCAGCAACATCTGGGTCAACACGCACCTGGGAGAAAAATAAATCCATGAGGAGATGCCTATTATGGATCCAGTTTCTCATCTTCACCACAACTCATAGTCCATCACAAGATTGAAATCCCATAGGCCAGTGATGGCGAACCTTTTAGAGACTGAGTGCCCAAACTGCAACCCAAAATCCACTTCTGTATCGTCGGGTGCCAGGTGGGCATAGCCCATTGGGTAGGAGTGGCTGTGGTGGTAATGGCAGATTGGGTGGGACTAAAAAGTTCAATCAATTAATTCCAACTTTGCGAGATCTTTTTTTTCCCCGCAAGAAGTTGAAATTGATTGATTGAACCTTTTTTTTTTTTGCACACAGCAGTGGAGGCCTAAAGTGAAAAGGTTTTATAAAATCCAGTTGAAGGCCTAGGACTGGGGCGACGGCGTGCATGCGTGCTCACAGAGAGGGCTCTACGTGCCACCATAGGTCAATTCGGAAAACAGCCCTTCTGTTAACATCTAGCCAGTTTAACCCCAAGAAGGCCTGGAGAGAGGAAGAGTCTGAGGTAACTTCCTGTGGCCTGACCATTAGTGATCCCTCTATCAAATCACCTGGTTTTGAACTGCCCTGCTCTATGGGGATGAAATCAAACAGAATTAGGTGTGATACTGGAAGAAATAACTTCACAATCGATACCAAAGCTACGAGTGGCGCAAAGATACATGCTCAGCATCACAAGGCAAGATAGAAAGACCTGCGCGTGGATTAGAGAACAAACGAAAGTATATGAGGCCATCAGAAGAGTGAAAGCATTGAAAAGGGAATGGGCTGGTCACATAGCAAGAGGAATGGATGGCAGGTGGACCAAGACAGCCATAGAACGGGTCCCACTTGATAAAAAGCATCCATGAAAGAGACTTAAAACAAGATGGAGCGATGACATCAGAAAGTATGGCGGGACCAATTGGCAAAAGAAAGCCCAGGTCCATATTGGTTGGAAACATGCAGAAGAGGCCTTCATCCTGCAGTGGATACACAATGACTAGGATAGTGATGATGATGATGATGATGATGATGATGATGATGATGATGATGATGACGACGACGACTAGAGTAGAATAGAGAATAGAATAGAATAGAATAGAATAGAATAGAATAGAATAGAATAGAATAGATATTAGAATAGAACAGAACATAACAGAACAGAATAGAATAGACAGATTGTAGAATAGAATAGAGAACAGAACAGAACAGAATAGAATAGAATAGCTTTATTGGCCAAATGTGATTGGACACACAAGGAATCTGTCTCCGGTGCATAAGCTCTCAGTGTACATACAAGCAACAAGTGATAAATCATAATCATAATCATAAAATACAATCATCATAAATCATAAGATACAACACTCAAATGATGACTGGAAGACGTGCCTCTGCCCTGTATCTGTGAGACTGGAAAGATTCCCCTTGTTGTGATTGTGCTGACATGCAAACTATTAAACATATTGTGCAAGATTGCCCACGATATACATTCTCTGGTTCCTTAGAAGATCTGCACGAAGCAACGGCAGAGGTCATCACTTGAATAGCAGAATTGGACACCCAGTTAGGAGGCCACTGCCATATCCCCATAGAACTTTTACTTATAATTATGTGGGTTGTGTATATACATTTATTTCTCTCCTGTCATGTTCTCATCATAATACACTAAATAAATAAGTAATAACCAAAACCCATGAACGCCATCAGGGAGGAAACTTTAGCAGATCACCCCCCCAGGACCAGATATTAAAAGTCTAAAGAAAAGCTTCCTCACAAAAGCTTATAATCCTGAGATTATAAGATGAGATCATGAGATCACTCGTAAGAGATGGAACTTGTTGGCCCAAAGGGTATCCATCGAGTAGAGTCGTAAACAAAGATCTGTGACCTTGGAGAAACATGAACCAAACTACAACCAGATTTCAATGTGGTGTTTTTTTTTCTTATTCTCTACCCCACCCTGCCAAAAAGTTGAACAAAGCCATACTGGATAAATCCTCAAAAACTGGGGGAGGGGGAGAGGGGGGGGGAAATGAAGTGGACTGATTTGCCCATTCTCATTTCACAATCCCAGAAAGCAGATATGCTGGCTGTGCTTCACAAAGCAGATGATGATGTATATCACACTGAAGTCATCCAGCCCTTGGTAGAATCTCCTTTGATCTGGTCGTACAGCATTATGGTTCATCAACTGGAAATTTGGCCTCAGAATAGCAATAGCAATAGCAATAGCAATAGCAATAGGCAGGGCAAGAAGCAATGGATGGAAATTAATCAAGGAGAGAAGCAACCTAGAACCAAGAAGAAATTTCCTGACAGCGAGAACAATTAATCAGTGGAACAACCTGCCTCCAGAAGCTGTGGGTGCTCCATCACTGGAGGTTTCAAAGAAGAGATTGGCCAGCCATTTGTCCATAAGGTATAGGGTCTCCTGCTTGGGCAGGGGGTTGGACTAGAAGACCAATGTGAATGCTCCAACACTGGAAGTTTTTAAGAAGAAATTGGACAACCGTTTATCTGAAATGGTATAGGGTTTCCTGCCTGAGCAAGGGGTTGGACTGGAAGACCTCCAAGGTCCCTTCCAACTCTATTATTATTATTATTATTATTATTATTATTATTATTATTATTATTATTATTATTATTATTATTATTATTATTATTATTATTATTATTATTATTATTATTATTATTATTATTATTATGGATCATCGCACAGTCAGCCAGATGTTCAGACTGGATTTGGCATTTTTGTCCATCTATCGAGTCCTTCCCAAGGATCTGGGATAGGCAGATGTGGATGTTTGATGTTATTACAGATATCGTCGCAGGATGGAGGCAGTTCCTAGTAAGGCCGCCTTTTGCAATTGACTAATGGCGAAATTGTCAATACCTATGATGGTGTTCAAGTGGTGCTTCAGTTGTTTTGGGATTGCACCCAAGGCACCTATTACTATTGGTACTACCCTTGCTTGCTTTTGCCACAGTCTTTACTATTATTATTATTATTATTATTATTATTATTATTATTATTATTATTATTATTATTACTATTACTATTACTATTACTATTACTATTACTATTACTATTACTATTACTATTACTATTACTATTACTATTATTATTATTATGGATCATCACACAGTCAGCCAGAAGTTCAGACTGGATTTGGCATTTTGTCTAGCTATCGAGTCCTTACCAAGGACCTGGGATAGGCAGATGTGGATGTTTGGTGTTATTACAGATATCGTTGCAGGATGGAGGCGGTTCCTAGTAAGGCCACCTTTTGCAATTGACTAATGGTAAAATTGTCAATGCCTATGATGGTGTTCAAGTGGTGCTCCAGTTGTTTTGGGAATTGCACCCAACGCGCCTATTACTATTGGTACTACCCTTGCTTGCCTTTGCCACAGTCCTTCTATTTCTATTTGTAGGTCTTTGTATTTTGTTATCTTATATTATTATTATTATTATTATTATTATTATTATTATTATTATTATTATTATTATTATTATTATTATTATTGCAATAGCACTTAGACTTATATACCGCTTCATAGTGCTTTAAGCACTTTGTGAGTGATTTATAGAGTCAGCATGTTGTCCCCAACAATCTGGGTCCTCAGTTTACCGATCTCAGAAGGAGGGAAGGCTGAGGCAACCTTGAGACAGTCAAGATCAAACTCCTGGCTGTGGGCAGAGTTAGTCTGTAATACTGCATTCTAACCATGGTGCCACCATGACAATGAAGAGAGGGAGGGAGGGAGAGAGACCCTGAGGTATTCTGAGTTGTGTTTGTTTATTCAATTTCTATAGGCACCCATCTCAATTAATAACTCTGGATGGCTTAGAAGTGTTCTTGGCAACAGGGTGTCCACAGTTGACTGACAGACAAAATGAGCAGTGCGCCATTACAACCCAGGCTCTCCATCAACTCTCTGAACCAAGGACAAAAGGGATGGTGTTTGTATCACAACCTCACAGTACAGGCTCTGACACTGCTCTTACTCCATGGATGGCTGTAACTTCCCAGCCTGGTCTAAGGTCTGAGACTGAGATGCGTGGGCCTCCTGACTCTCTCAGGAGAGTCCAAGTGGTTCTGCATCCAAGCACTAACCAAGCCTGACCTGCTCAGCTTTCTTGCCAGTGGCTGGTGCCTGCGGAGACCTCAATCTGTGAGCTATAATCTTCTCCCTTCCTGTATGTCATCCAAAAGGCACTTTGGCTTCACAGCCCCCTCCAGACAAATCCTGGCTAGTGAGAACACCATGGTGATGCCCTCCAGAAAGCCTCTGCCAACAGACTCATCACTGTGGGGCTCCTGTGATGGACCAGCAATGTGTGAAGACAGGATCAGTCTGCATGAACAAATCCCACTATAAATTTTCTGCGGCCTGACAATTGCTTTGGAGCTGTCTTCACCAAAGTTAATTTCCCCCCTTGCAAACTGAGCTCTGTGTTGTAATCCCAGACTTTATCCAAGCATATGAGAGAGAGAGAGAGAGAGAGAGAGAGAGAGAGAGACAGACAGACAGACAGACAGACAGACAGACAGACAGACAGAGACAGACAGACAGACGGACAGACAGAAAGAGACACACAGAGAGAGAGACACACACACACACACACACACACACAGAGAGAGAGAGAGAGAGAGAGAGAGAGAGAGAGGGAGGGAGGGAGAAGACAGACAGACAGACACACACACACACACACACACAGAGAGAGAGAGAGAGAGAGAGAGAGAGAGAGAGAGAGAGAGAGAGAGAGAGAGAGAGAAGACATTCACATTGACATGATAATTAAACAAAGACAGCTCTTCCGAGAGCCTCTTTGCGCCAGCCACCCAAGCCATCAGTCCAGCACATGTGCTCCTCAGAAACCTTAACCAGCCACCTGGTGCCAAGCACAACACAAGCAAGGCAGATGTTTATTCCTCCTCCCAAATTGCCAGGTTTCAAAAAGTATCTTGTGGAGAAAGCAAGCCAGGAACACATGCGACGGAAACATGCCAACGGTGGCTCAGCTGGGAGGCTTGTTGATGATGAATGACCTGGGAAGATGGACGTTCAGGCTTGGTGGTCAATGACAACAAGAGATTAAAAAGGGTCCCGGGACATTGGCCAGTGGCGTCTTGGTGGTGAGTATATGACTTCTAGATTGGCTAGGGCTGGTATAAATAATAAAAGTTGCATCTTGGGAGTCTTTGCTACTCTCTGAGCTTACTTGTTTGCTTGCAGACATTTCATTAGTGCACTAGGTAACTTGA
Source organism: Protobothrops mucrosquamatus (assembly GCF_001527695.2). Classification (NCBI taxonomy): domain Eukaryota; kingdom Metazoa; phylum Chordata; class Lepidosauria; order Squamata; family Viperidae; genus Protobothrops; species Protobothrops mucrosquamatus. Next base: position 642,674 of record NW_015386404.1, on the reverse strand, counting down.
CAACTTGTTAAAAAGTGTCCACCACAAGAGACCCAAAACAAGACAGAGTGACGACATCAGCAAGTATTGTCGGCCCAACTGGCAAAAGAAACTCAAGACTGTATTGGTTGGAAACATGCGGAAGAGGCCTTCATCCTGCAGTGGATAGACAATGGCTAGAATGATGATGATAATAGCAATAGCACTTAGACTTATATACTGCTTCACGGTGTTTTGCAGCCCTCTCTCAGCGGTTGACAGAGTCAACACATTGTCCCCAATAATCTGGGTCCTCATTTTATCGACCTCAGAAGGATGGAAGGCTGAGTCAACCTTGAGCCCTGTCAGGATTGAACTCCTGGCAATGGGATATTAGATAGGTAGGTAGGTAGGTAGGTAGGTAGGTAGGTAGATAGATAGATAGATAGATAGATAGATAGATAGATAGATAGATAGACAGACACAATAGCAATAGTGCTTAGACTTACAGTATATACCGCTTCATAGTGCTTTACAGTCCTCTCTAAGCAGTTTACAGAGACAGCCTGGGTCCTCATTTTACCGACCTCAGAAGGATGGAAGGCTGAGTCAACCTTGAGCTGGTGAGACTCGAACTGCCAAACTGCCGGCAGCTGGCAGTCAGCAGACGTAGCCTGCAGTGCTGCATTCTAACCACTGCGCCACCAGGGCTCAAGTGACATCAACAGTGGAAGGCAATGTGGGGTTTGTCCCCTGTTTAGATTCAGTACCTTGTCCTGCCAGCACTGGTGAGGGTAAGCAAACTCAAGGAGGCTAGAGAATTCTTGGAAGCTTGACATTCAGACAAATCAGTCATCAGTAGACACATAAAAACTAAACCACATCTTCACACCAACAAAAAGCTAAGAAGAAAACAAAAAGACCACAACACATCCTCATCAATGCACAAATGAGCAGGGATTAACACCAGATAAACAAGCAGGAAACAATATCCTAATCCTACCAAAGCGAAAACCTGCAACCCATCAACACTGGCTGACGAACTCTGGGAGCTGAAGTCCACCCATCTTCAAGTTGCCAAGGTTGAAAAACCTTGATTTAAGATGGTCAACAGCTATATGGGAGCATTGGGGGGAGGGAGGAATAAGGCTAGTTTTTGTTAGACTGTCTTCCCTATTGCCTGTTATTTTTCTCTGCTCCTTTGGAAAATGCTATGTACATCTTGTTATCCATTAGAATTTGAAGCTGGAGACAGCCAGGCACTTGTAAATATGCAGCACCATGTTTAAATATTTATGTCTAAACATATTAGAGCCTCTTAATTTGCATTCTGCAATTAGGAAAAAATAGGCTTGCCAAGGCAGTTCTGCACCCCCTTCTTTTCCACCTGTTTCATTCCAAACAAAGTGGTGAGGCAAAGGCATCCAAACCACTAAGTTTAATAGCTCTGCCGCTTTTAGAAAACATTTGTTTTCCATTACTCTGGACTTTTCTTCGCTGCGTTTGCAAGACTTAATTGTCTGTGAGAATTTTGTTTGGCTCCAAAAAAGCCCCAGTGGCTTTGGAGGATTAAAAGGAACCTTTTCTAATTCTGCACTGCCTGGCTTACAATATTTAAACCTCACTGCCTTTCGTATAAGGGGTCTGTGCTATACCACGTAAGACCGATGGCCATGTTAAAAAAAAAAGAACATGTCTTGGATCCTACACAGAACTGGACTCAGATGGTCTTTCAAAACTCCACTCCAAATGGATAGGCAGAGACGTGTGCAAGGCAGAACTGTGAAAGACAGGAAAAAGTGCAGAGAAGAGCAATAAAGATGATTAGGGGACTAACCGTATATGGAGAATTGAGGGAACTAGGTATAGCTAGTCTAAAAAAAGAAAGCTTAGGGGAGACCTTCTCATACTTCAAGAGCTGTCACAGAGAAGAGCGGGTCAAGGTATTCTCCAAAGCACCTGAGGGCAGGATAAGAAACAAAGGGTAGAAGATCATTAAAGAGACATCCAACCTAGAACTAAGGAGAAATTTCCCATCAATGTGAACAATTATAATCAGTGGAACAGCTTGCCACCAGAAGCTGTGGGTGCTCCATCACTGGAAGCTTTTAAGAAGAGACTGGACAGCCATTTGTCTGAAATGGTATAAGGCAGTGATGGCGAACCTTTTAGAGACTGAGTGCCCAAACTGCAACCCAAAACCCACTTATTTATCGCCGGGTGCCAGGTGGGCATGGCCCACTGGGTGGGTGTGGCTGTGGTGGTCATGGCAGATTGGGTGGGCGTGGCCAGGGTGGGTGTGGCCAGCTTGATGTTGCTTGTGGGGAGGGACGCCTATGGGGGCCGGGCAGGGTTGGGGGAGATCTAGGGGGTCTCTGGCAGGTGGGGCGGTGGGCAGGAGGCTCGGGGCGGTGGGCAAGGCAGGGGTGCCATTGTCACAGGGCAAGGCGAGTCAGGGGCCGGGGCGGTTGCTGCCTGACACCATTGGCCCCTGCACACAGAGGCCAGTGAGTGCATGGGTGCTGGGATGCATCCGGCCATGTGGCACCTCAGTGAGTTAGCGGGCGGCTGGTTGAAGAGGGACAGTTGCCATCTCTGGGGCATGGTGCGCATGCCCACAGAGAGGGCTCTGAGTGCCGCCTCTGGCACCCATGCCATAGGTTCACCACCACTGGTATAAGGTCTCCTACCTTGAGCAGGGGAGTTGGACTAGAAGACCTCCAAGGTCCCTTTCAACTCTGTTATTCTGTTATTCAAAGGCATTTGAACTTGAAAGTTGCCATCTTGCAAACCCCTCATGCTTTCATCAGGAGTCGACCTGGAAAGCAGAATCTACATGCTGGAAAATTTATGTCAACAGTCCCCAGCCCTCAGCCCAGGCACCATAATTTGCTAACACATCTCGAGGATTAGTTTTGGTCTCCTCCACTTTTTGTGCACCCACTTGCTTTGTGCCATTGTGGAACCATCTTTGCCTCTGCTTCTGATCCAGTCAAGCTTCTGCAGGATCCTGGTAGGTTTCAGAAGAAACACTGATTGTGGAACTTGTTCGTGGGGCCGGCCTGGGGCCTCATAGGCAAATAAAGTGATGGTCCATCTGCCAACAAGGTGATTTGTAACCTATTTCCCAAATCTTCTTTAAAAAAAAACAAAAAAAAACTATTGGATTTTTCACCTTAAACAGAGCCCTGGCTTTCGGCAGGACAAAGAACAGCCACGGCTACAAAGAAAATAAAAACGTTTTCTCTGGTGAACAGCACTCAGAACAAACATTTTCCTCAACCCCGGGCTCTCCAGATGTGCTGGAGTCCAAAACTTCATCATCTCCAGCCAAGAATTCAGGGGATGATAAGAGTTCAAATCCAGAAATGCGGAAGCCAATGTGGATTAAGAAAGGCATGTTTATGGAAAGCTTTGGTTTTTCCAACTTTGCCTTGAGTCCAGCGAGAAACCAGATGCCTGGAAAAATAAAGCAACGATTCCCAACTGAAATGATAGGGGTGGGGAGTCTGTGTAGTTTTTGCACATGGAACTGAGGTTCTTACTAGACTTGTTAGCTTCTGCTTGAGCAGGTCAATCAGACAGCAGAAGTCACTGTTGGCAGACTGGGACTGATGCGTGTAGTGATGTCTTTTTTTATTATCTCTGCAAATATTTTGAATGCTTTCAGGACTAGGGGGTGACATGATAGTGGTCCAATATTTGAGAGGCTGCTGTAAAGAAGAGGGGGTCAGCCTATTCTCTAAAGCACCTGAAGGCAGAACAAGAAGCAACAGGTGGAAACTAATCAAGGAGAGAAGCAACCTGGAACTAAGGAGAAACTTCCTAACTGTGAGGACAATTAAGCAGTGGAACGGCTTGCCTCCAGAAGTTATAGGTCAGTGGTGGCGAACCTATGGCATGCGTGCCAGAGGCGGCACTCAGAGTCCTCTCTGTGGGCATGCACGCCATGCCCCAGAGATGGCAACCATCCCTCTTCAACCAGCCAATAATCTCACTCAACCTAGCTTAAAGATCACTAGCAAAGCACTCACAGCCTACAGTACTTCCTATCCCTCTCTTTGGTCATGTGAATCTGTCCCCAGCACCAAGAATCTCAAGCATGAAAGTTGGGTACTTAAACACCAAAGACTATGGCCCAGCAACAATAAGCAGCCAATCAAACAGCCCGAAACCAGACCATGACTCAGAAACATCCGGACAAATAACACCCACACCTATTTACATCACACAAAAAGGTATTTAAAGGCCAGTGCTCTGACAGACGAGCACAATTCAAAGTGCACTGAGGATGTACCCCCGATTGGAGACGAAACGTTTGCAGCCAAATTGCCAAGCTTGGAGATCAGACCAACAGCCGAAAAGTTGGGTTCACTTGGGATTTGCAAAAGGAGGTTAAACTAGTTTCTCATTTGCCCTCTGCATTTTGTCCAGACATGAGAAGACATAAAAACGGCCCCAGAAAAAAGCTGCCAGGCTTTCAACTACCACATCAGCAATGGACAATAGGTTTCACACCTCAGGTGGTGTCTGCCGGGACTCTCTGTATAAATGGGGCACAGCATCGTCCCCTCAGGGCAACTGTAGATCACAAACTGTAGATCACATCGTGGCCGGCTGTAAGCTGAAGGCATATACCAGGCCCAGTATCTGATTTTTTTTAATATAAACAATGCTGTGCTTCAATGGTTAGATGGCCTAGACCAGGGGTCTCCAACCCCTTGGCTGTGACCCGGTACTGGACTGCAGTCTGTTCAGAATGGGGCTGCACAAGTGGCAGGCGAGTGTGTGCGTGCAGCTCCATTTACACAAATGGTGGGGACTCGTGTGTGCGCGTCCCCACCACTCATGCAAATGGAGCTGCATGCACACAATCATCTGCCACGTGCATGGAACAATTTCCTCCCCCCCCTCTCCCCCCCAGTTGGCCCATAAAGTGAGAAAGGTTGGGGACCACTAGCCTAGACATTGATATTTGAACATAGATCTTTTTAACATTTATCTTTTTATTGTGTTTTACTAATCTGGGTGAAATGTTAATATATATTGCTAGTCCTTGTATGATATGCCATACGCAAAATAAATAAATCCATTTGCAAGAATTGTCCATAAAAATGCCACAAGACATGCTGACAATACAGAAAAGTAAACCGCAACAGTGCTATGGTGGCATAGGTCCATTTGGGAAAACAGAGGCAAGCCTTTGAAGCATATCGGTGACAATTAGATTAAGTGTTAAGAGGTACTATGTTCTGCTGGGTTCTGACGCAGCGCCTAGCTCAAATTCAGCCACCGGGCTTTGTACCATCTGCAAAGCTTTACCCCACTTAGCCTGCTAAGCAGACCTAATGCTCAGGCCGATGTTCAACGGGCTCAGCTTCTGAGGCTTGAAATGCTGACAACTGGCAGGCACTCTTCAGCCCTCGGGATCAAAGCTGCCTTCCAAATGTTCTTTGGGAATGCCAGGACACATTTTGTGCCAAGCATGTTGTCCAGCTTGGGCTTCAGGGCGCTGAATTCAGCTCCACGCTTCGTGGATTCCCCTGGTGCTTTCAGCAAAGGACATGAGCGGTGGATCCCAACTGGAAGAGACCCAGGGACAGCCTGGGTGGGGCAGTGCCAGCCATGGGGGGAAAAAAAGGAAATTTTTTTTTTTGGCTGCACACAGGCTAATGATTGCTCCATAAATAAGTGGCGTGTGTGGTTAACGCAAAACAGATTTTCCTCCCCAGCATGGCCACCAGCGAAATTCTTCCTGTGCCGGTTATCAAAAACATTATGTCACAGCTGCAGAGGAGCTGAACAAACAGGGCAGAAAGTGGGGTTGTATAAGGAGACTGCAGAAAAGCTAATTTTGCAAGTGTGTGTGGGGGGGAAACGGTGGGATGGAAATTGCTACCAAATCCAATTTCCTAAAGTATTTGCTTTGCATGCGCGTCCAACTGTCATGCTCGGGAGGCATTCTGAGGACAGAGCATTGAAGCAACCTGCAACGCTCATCAACTCCCAACAGTTACTAATTTTTTCTTGTTTAGAAGTCCAGCTGCAGCACCCACGTTAGCAGGCTTCCGAGTGGTGATTCTACCCGTGAATGAGTGTGTAACAGAGAGCAGTTGTAAGGGGAAGGTAGACTGCCTGTTGCAAAACTTTAATGCTCACATGCAGACAGTTTCTGATGCTCAGGATGTTAGGAGCTGGAAACAGTGGAATAACTGCAAATTTGATGAGTTCCCCATCTATCCCCTCGTCTTCATCAACGGTTTGGACGAGGGGATAGATGGGGAACTCATCAAATTTGCAGATGACACCAAGCTGGCAGGAATACCCAACACTCCAGAAGACAGGCTTAAGATACAGAAGGATCTGGACAGACTTGAACACTGGGCGCTACCTAACAAAATGAAATTCAGTGGTGAAAAAAGTAAGGTTCTATATTTAGGCAAGAAAAACACAATGTACAGGTATAGTATAGGGAGTACCTTGCTCAATAGTAGTAACTGTGAGAGGGACCTCGGAGTCCTAGTGGACAATCACTTAAATATGAGCCAGCAGTGTGCTGCAGCTGCCAAAAAGGCCAACACAGTGCTAGGCTGCATTAACAGAGGGATAGAATCAAGATCACGTGAAGTGTTAATACCACTTTACAAGGCCTTGATAAGGCCACACTTGGAATACTGCATCCAGTTTTTGTCACCACGATGTAAAAAAGATGTTGAGACTCTAGAAAGAGTGCAGAGAAGAGCAACAAAGATGATTAGGGGACTGGAGGCTAAAACATATGAGGATTGGTTGCTGGAATTGAGTATGTCCAGTTTAATGAAGAGAAGGACGAAGGGGGACATGATAGCAGTGTTCCAGTATCTCAGGGGCTGCCACAAGGGAGAGGGAGTCAAGCTGTTCTCCAAAGCACCTGAAGGCAGGACAAGAAGCAACGGGTGGAAACTGACCAAGGAGAGAAGCAACCTAGAACTAAGGAGAAATTTCCTGACAGTGAGAACAATTAACCAGTGGAACAACCTGCCTCCAGAAGCAGTGAATGCTCCAACACTGGAAGTTTCTAAGAAGAGATTGGACAACCGTTTGTCTGAAATGGTATAGGGTTTCCTGCCTGAGCAGTGGGTTGGACTAGATGACCTCCAAGGCTCCTACAACTCTGCTATTTCTATTCTATTCTATTCTATTCCATGTGCCCCACCTTAGAACAGAGATCAGCCACAACCATGATATCAAAGCTATACCCCTTTGTGTATTGATGCATATTAAAAAGGGGCGGGCCTTTGATTGCAAAGCTATGGCTACCATTTTCATAGTTTGACCCCTTCCCTAGGGACACCCCTGGTCTTAGAGCAGCAAATCTGTAGCACATCAGTTTGAAAAGCGCAGGATGACATGTATAACCGTCACAAGGACTTCATTTAGCAGAAACACACTTGGACAACCTAGAATAAAAGACCACAGTAGAAGCTTCCCTGGTTTGCTTGTTTGTGGCTTAGTGTGCAAATCCAACCATTGGCAGTTTGTAAATCACAACTTGTGGTTTAAGGGCTGTGCGCGGCCTGCAATTTATTCGAGAAAACATAATTCTGCAAACCACAGCTTTGTATTAGAAAAGAACTTATTATCTACCCCAATCCTGAAGGACTTTGCGCAGTAGGCAATGGGACAAAGAAAGGATGTTTACCAAGCATCTAATTATGTAGCACGTGAATTCCAAAGACGAGTCTCAAATCCCTTTTTTTAAAAAGTGAAACTGGGAAGTAAAGAATAATATATAAGGATTCCATCGAAGTCTTTTCATATTCCTGCAATAGGAATGTATTGAAGAATGATTTGGAAATGGTGCCTTCAAGCACTTTGAGGGGCTGTCATAGGGAGGGGGGGGTCGACCTATTCTCTAAAGCCGTAGTGTCGAACTTATGGTGTGCTTCAAGGTGTTGATTATCATCTTTAAAGCGCGCCATGGCATCGGACCTGGTTATCTCCGAGACCGCCTTCTGCCACAGATTACCTCTCATCGGCCGATACGCTCCCACAGAGAGGGTCTCCTCAGGGTGCCGTCAGTCAGACAGTGCTGGCTGGCGACCCCCAGGGGGAGGGCCTTCTCTGTTGGAGCCCCCTCCCTATGGAACGAATTACCCCCNATCCGGGTCATTCCGGATCTCCCCTCCTTCCGCCGCGCCCTCAAGACATGGCTATTCCAGCTAGCGGGACTGGCCTAAGGGATATTTTAATTTGATTTTAATTTGATTTTAATTTGGTTTTTAACATAATTTTAAAAAGAAACGGCAAAAAATCAATATTTCATTTTAATTGTATTTTAAACTTAGTATTTTGTATGGTATGTCTGTTTTTTAACTTGCTGTAAGCCGCCCTGAGTCCGCTAGGAGAAGGGCGGGGTATAAATTTAATAAAACCTAAAACCTAAACGCATGCCACAGGTGGCACGCAGAGCCCTCTCTGTGGACACGCGCACCGTCACCCCAGTCCTAGGCCTTCAGCTGGGTTTTATAAAACCTTTTCGCTTTAGGCCTCCGCTGCCGTGTGCAAAAAAAAAAAAAAGGTTCAATCAATCAATCAATTTCAACTTCTCACGGGAAAAAAAAGATCTTGCAAAGTTGGAATTGATTGATTGAACTTTTTAGTCCTGCCCAGTCTGCCGTTACCACTGAAGCCAAGCCCACACAAAGGGCCATGCCCACCCAATGGGCCACACCCACCAGGCACCCAACTATACATAAGTGGGTTTTGGGTTGCAGTTTGGGTACTCGGTCTCTAAAAGGTTTGCCATCACTGCTCTAAAGCAACTGAGGACAGGACAAGAAATAACAGGTGGAAGATCACTGAAGAGAGAAGCAACCTATAACTAAGGAGAAATGTCCTGACAGCGAGAACAAACTACCAGTGGAACGGCTTGCCTTCAGGAGTTGTGGGTACTCCAACACCGGAGGTTTTTGATAAGAGACTGGAAAACCATTTGTTCAGAATCGTATAGGTCTCCTGCTTGAGCAGAGGGTTGGACTAGAAGACCTCCAGGGTCCCTTCCAACTTCTGTATTCTGTATTCTAATAGCAATCTCAACTTGAGTGATCACAGCACCAGACCCCAAAAGAAAAGGGAAGGAGATATTTCTTCACAATTATCTTCTCTGTTTTAGGCAATCCTATTATCTAATTCTTTAAAACCGCTCGTTTTATTTTTAGAAGCAAGTTTGTGGTAGAAAATTTATGCATGGTTTGAAGAAATGCTGTAACCGCTTACCAAACCAGTGTGTTAGCTTTGCTTTGGGATGGGCAGAGAGATTCAGAGACACACAGATTTTTAAAGAGGCATCTAGTCCTCCTCCTCAAATATCCATGAATGGTTGCAAGAATCATTTGAAGGTCTAATCCTGATAACCAAATCCAGAATTGAGCCATAATTCACACAGTAATCAAAGCACTTGGCAAGTGAGGGAAATAATACACAAGGCTCTTGAGTTTATCCCACCAAAAATCCTCATGGTTTTGCCTAATCTTTGATTAATCAAAATAAAGGGTCAACCTATTCTCCAAAGCACCTGAAGGCAGGACAAGAAGCAACGGGTGGAAACTTATCAAGAAGAAAAGCAACCTGGAACTTGGGGGAAACTTCCTGACAGTGAGAACAATCAACCAGGGGAACAGCTTTGCCTTCAGAAGTTGTGGGTGCTCCATCATTGGAGGCTTTTAAGAAGAAACTGGACAGGCATTTGTCCATAATGTTATGGGGTGTCAAACTCACAATGTCACATGACGTGTCACAACATATTGCGACTTTTTTGCCATTGCTGGCAATGGGGTGGGTGTGGTTTGGCCATGACGCATCCGGCCCACGGGCCGGCAGTTTGACACCCCTGTTATAGAGTAACTTTAAGCTGTGCTGGCTGGGGAATTCTGGGAGTTGAAGTCCACGAATCTTAAAGTTCCAAAGCTGGACACCCCTGGCATAGAGTCTCCTGCTTGGGCAGAGGGTTGGACTAGAGGATCTCCAAGGTCCCTTCCAACTCTGTTATTGTGTTATTATCTTAATCTGGAATTTTCCTAGCCTGGGAAAATTAATCAGAGAAAAACTGTTTTTCTTATCTGAGAACATCAGAAACTCAGCACTACATCTATGAACCAACTGGAGAACAAAAACATTCCTAGCTACGTTTTGCAGATGAAACCATTAAGAAATATCAAGGAACAGTTGGACATACTTTAGATAGAATTTTAAAGTGAGGGGCCAGAATAGAGGACATGCAAGAACAATGGCTTCAGAAATGGGACACAAACTGGGGTAAGATTTAGTTAAGAAGGAAGTATTTGATGCCAAAGTTTCAGCAACAACATTCGTAGAATTGTCTTCCCTTTTTCTATTTCTGCCTTGATAAAAATAAAACAACCACAAATTAACGCTGGGAGCAGATGGTTTTTCAAAAGTAGCTCTCATATTTGTGGGCAGAAATATTGGGAGGATCATTTTATTGAATCTTTCCAAGAGAAAGAAAAGAAATTGTGGTTTATGCTTGTATGAATCCAATCTGTTACAGTGTATAGTGCAATGAAGGCAACAACAAGGTACGTCTTTAGTGTTGGAACTCAAGTCGGCATAGAACATAGAATAACAGAGTTGGAAGGGACCTTGGAGGTCTTCTAGTCCTCAATCAGGAGGCCCTATAACATTTGGGGCAAATGGCTGCCCAAACTCTTCTTAAAGACCTCCAATGATGGAGCACACACAACCTCTGGAGACAAGTAGTTCCACTGGTTAATTGTCCTCACTGTCAGGAGATTTCTCCTTACTACTAGGCAGCAATGCTTATGCAATGCACGTAGAAAAGGAGCAGGGCTTTCTTCAGCACAGCTGTAGCCTCCATCTTGATCTTTCTGGCACTCACTTCCTGATAGAGGCCCCTGGTGCAGGCCTTCAGAAGATACACAACCATCTTAGAAGAAACATTGATTTGAGATCTTATTTGATTTGTGATACAGCCAGTCCTTGAGTTACGACCGTAAGTGAGCCCTGCAATTCGGGTCGTAAGTCATGATAGTCATAAAGCAGATCACCACATAACAACTAAGATGATCAAAGGCCTGGAAACCAAAACATACAAAGAACGGCTGCGGGATTTGGGTTTGGCTAGTCTAAGGAAAAGAAGAAATAGGGGAGACATGATAGTAATATTCCAGTATTTGAGGAGTTGCCACAAGATAGAAGGGGCCAGGTTGTTCACCAGAGTACCAGAGGGAAGGACGAGAAACAATGGTTGGAAACTGGTCAAGAAGAGAAGCAACCTGAAATTAAGGAGAAACTTCCTGACAGTGAGGACAATCAACCAGTGGAATAGCTTACCCCCAGAAATTGTGGGCGCTCCATCACTGGAGATTTTTAAGAGGAGACTGGACATTCACCTCTCTGAGATGGTGTAGGTTCTCCTGCTTGAGCAGAGGGCTGAACTAGAAGACCTCCAAGGTCCCTTCCAGCTCTATTCTATTCTATAACTGGACACAATGTTATGATCTCTTTGCGGCGGTTGCTAAGTGAACCCACGATTTGCTATGGGGTGGTTTTTGCCAGAAACTGGAAATAAACTGTAAAAGGCCATCAATTTTGGGCTGGTGCTCAAAATATAGCCATGTGACCATGAGGGGGGTGTGTGGACGTTGGGATGGTCACTAAATGAATGGTCACAAATGGTCATAAATTGAGGACTACCTGTAGTCAAGTTCATTATTTACTTAATTACTTATATTTCACTGTTCCCTGTGTGTTCCTGAGACACGACTTCAAGGTCAGATCGTTGGGAATGGAACACATGTTCTTTGAATATGATTGAATGATTGGGGGGGAAGTAACTAGGGGGGGAACGTGTCAGAACGTGCACAGTCCTATTGCGCTGAGATAATCCAGGAGTAAACACAGTAAACAGTGGTTTGTATTAAATGGTGGTTTATCTTATACTATCTACACTATCATACACCAGAAACAATATACATACACATGCTAAGACAGCAGGATCCAACAAACCACAATTACAGCAGGAAATGGAAGAGAGAGAACACATCAGCAGAGTCTTCCCTTTATACAAAGGCTCTTAAAGAGACACAAACCTTGCTGAGTCATTCTCATCATTACATTACACCTTACACCTTACATTACACAAGCTGGTTAGCTGTTAAATCAATACCTTGACAGAACGTTACACTTGGGGAATTTGGCACACAAATTTCAGTTCTGGCTTTGCTCCACTGTATTTCACTTGACCTTGAGTATACTATGCCTTTCTCAGCACAGGGAGTCAAGGATTGTTATTGCTTAAAGGTTTGAGTCGAAGCAGGTCTGTCACCAATCCTTTCTGGCTATAAATCTGAAGCAGTGCTTCTTCACCCTCTGCAACTTTAAGCTGTGTGGAACTTCAATTCCCAGAATTCCCCCAGCCAGCCAGCCGCCTGCCTGGCTGGCTGGGGGAATTCTGGGAGTTGGAGTTCCACACAGCTTAAAGTTGCAGAAGGTAAAGAAGCACTGTTCTAAAACATTCTGTATTTTACTGTCATCCTTTGACAAGAATATCCTTAAAATGGAGTTCCCAAACCCCAAAGCCTTTTCAGCACAGATAAAGAAAATGGGATTCGATTCCCTGAATTGCACGAGGGAGATTTACTGATACCAGACAAATAAATTCCTACCCTGAGGACTGTCCCTTGGCAGTTGGCAACCTCATGGGTCCGATTGTGAGTTGCGATATCTGCTGTGTTGCTCTATAGTTCAGTGAGCTGTTAAAGAGTTTCCTTCAGAAAACCAAGATTAGATGCCGGCCAGACTTTAATCTGCATTGAGTCAGTATTGCCAAAATAAATTCAACTGCCAATCTCATTATTTTGAAAGGGGAAAGTGGTTCCTTGAAAGACATTCCTGAAGGCAAGAAAATAAAGTATTTTCTATGCAGCTTCTGCCCACCCACGAGCTCTGAAATCTTGTTTAAAAGGTCATTCTCTTTTCCTCATTTCAACAGCTTTCCTGATAATTTCCTCATGCACGTCATGCTTGGAAATTGCAAAACCTCGTATGGCTGCGAATATTTTCTCATACATAACCTGAATGCAAGAAGGCTGGGATGCGAGAATCAGCTACAGTAACCCTGCATGATTCTGACATAACTTTAGATCACCTCTTCCTGCTAATTTGACATGAGGGTCCTTCTGCTCAGGCCACACTTTGAGAGTGATGGATTTCATAACACCCAGAGGTATAGATACAAATACGACTTGAACAGAAATAGCACTAGCCCTTAGACCAGGGGTCTTCAAACTTGACCCTTTTATGACTTGTGGACTTCAACTCCCAGAATTCCTCAGCCAGGCACGCTGGCTGAGGAATTCTGGGAGTTGAAGTCCACAAGTCATAAAAGGGCCACGTTCGAAGACCCCTGCCTTAGACTTATATACCGCTTCACAGTGCTTTACAGCCCGCACCAATTTTTTTAAAAAATTGGCTGAGTTTGTCTTGGTGTTGCCATCTGCCTGGGATAATTTCAGAGAGAATAATTTCACTTTCTGACCTACAGTACAGTACAGAAATGACTTGATGTTGCCTTCTTTTGAAATATTTTTTTCCCCCAACTTCCAAGTCTAAGCTATAGCCCTAGGCTTCCTAGTGGACAGTCACTTAAATATGAGCCAGAAGTTTACTGCAGCTGCCAAAAAAGCCAACACAGTCCTAGGCTGTATTAACAGAGAGAAAGAACCAAGATCACCTGAGGTGTTAATATCGCTTTATGAAGCCTTGGTAACACCACACTTAGAATATTCCATTCAGTTTTGGTTGCCACATATAAAAAAGATGTTGAGATTCTAGAAAGAGTGCAGAGAAGAGAAACAAAGATGATTAGGGGACTGGAGGCTAAAACATATAAGGAACGGCTGCTGGAATTGGGTATGTCTAGTTTAACGAAGAGAAGGAAGAGGGGTGACAGGATAGCAGTCTTCCAATATTTGCCTGCCACAAAGAAGAGGGGGTCAAGCTATTTGCCTGCCACAAAGAAGAGGGGGTCAAGCTATTTTCCAAAGCACCAGAAGGCAGGATAAGAACAATGGATGGAAATTACGCTAATCAAGGAGAGAAGCAACCTAGAATTAAGGAGAAATTTCCTAACAGTGGAAACAATGAATCAGTGGAACGGCTTGCCTTCAGAAGTTGTGGGTGCTCCAATATTGGAGGTTTTTAAGAAGAGATTGGACAACCATTTGTCTGGAATGGTATAAGGCTTCCTGCTTGAGCAGGGGGTTGGACTAGAAGACCTCCAAGGTCCCTTCCAAATCTGTTATTCTGTTTCTGTTTCCTCATGATCTCTCCTCACCTTATTAACTACATCTGTCTCTGCTTAGTTTTTTGAGGTCAGCCAAAGTTGGCTAGATGTGAGAAGCGAAGGAGCTCATAGAAGTACCTCATGATCATTCATTGGTTCAGCTTTAGGGTCTCTTATTGGCTTTGCTGCAAAACGCTAAGGCAGTTACTTCTGGAAAAATACCGCTGGAGATACCATTACGGTTGAGGCACATCTAATCCTCCCTGAGCATTTGTTTAATCTGGAAGAATTTGTAACCAAAGTTTGCAAAGGAGAGAGAGTATTGGGGGGGGGGAGGTAACAATGTTGTGCTAAAAAGTTGGATTAACAGAATAACATAGCTGGAAGGGTCATTGGAGATCTTTTAATCCAATCCCCTGACCAAGGCAAGAGTCCTTATACCATCCTGGACAAATAGTTGTCCAATCTTTTCTTGAAAATCTCCCGTGTTGGAGTACTTCTGGAGGCAAGCTGTTCCACTGGTCAATTCTTCTCACTGTCAGGAAATTTCTCCTTATTTCTAGGTTGCTTCTCTCTTTCATTAGTTTCCAACCATTGCTTCTTGTCTTGCCTGCTGGTTCTTTGGAGAATAGGTTGAACCCCTCTTCTTTGTGGCAGCCCCTCAAATACAGGACCACTGCTATCACGTCATCCCTGGTCCTTCTTTTCAGTAGACTAAACAATACCCAATTCCTGAAACTGTTCTTCATCCTTGTTGCTTTTCTCTGCACACTTTCTAGAGTCTCAACATCTTTTTTATAGTTTGGTGACCAATACTGGATGCAATATTCCAAGTATGGTCTTGATGAACCCCTCCAGTGCCTTATCAAGCGGTAAGGTTAGGGTTTCTTTTAGCGGAAGCAGGATTGCATCTGCCCTCAGCCCGAAGATCACTTTTTGCATAACAACAGCAGGCCTTATTGCCTCCTTTACAAAGGAAGTTTGGAATCAAAAGGAATAATGGCCGGAATTCCTCTATCTGGGACTCCTCCTGGGCTCTGGGTCCTTCCCATCTCATCATGTTCAATCTGAGCCTCCCTCTCCTTTTGTGGAAGCAGCAAGCCAGCCTTTAAAGAAGCAGAATTATTTAAGATCTTGCCCCAACAGGATGCCAGTCAACCTTCCCTTTCTCCCCCTTTTCTTCCCAATTCTTTGGCAGTCAAGGAGAAAAGTTAACAATAAACAATAAGGAAAATGAATCACTGGTCCTTGCCCTACATAGTAAATTTGACCTCCATGTTTTTTTTAAAAAAACCAAACAAACAACACTCAGATTTCTAATCTAAGAAGGGAAGTGCATCAATGAGTTGATTATTCCTCTGAGGTTAATTTAATGTATACTATTTTCATGCTGGCTGGCTTCATTTTCCTTCCTTTCTTTAGAGGAAAGAAAAGAAAAGAAAAGAAAGAAAAAGAAAGAAAAAGAAAGAAAGAAAGAAGGAAGGAAGGAAGGAAGGAAGGAAGGAAAGAAAGAAAGAAAGAAAGAAAGAAAGAAAGAAAGAAAGAAAGAAAGAAAGAAAGAAGATTTAAAGCTGATTTAGAACTGTTCAATTTCTTCTTGGCAGGATGCAAGTTTTGGTGTAATAGATAAAACCACAAAACTTGGCCTACGTGTAGCTTTACACCTGGGAAAACTGAAAGATCCTTCTCTCTGGTTGTTCCTAGCAGGACATCACCATCCCAGTAAGAAGGAAAAAGATGGATGGATGGATGGGAAATGAATTTTTCATTCTGCATTCAAATCTTAGTTGCCGAAGAAGTGGAGATGAGTCTGGCATGAACAACTCCCCAAAGCTATTCTTTCAGGTTCAGTGACACTGAAATTTTGAAACGCCAGTGGCTTGTATTTTTCATATCCTATCAAAAACATCAAAGCACTCTAGAGCAGGGCTTTTCAACCTTTTCACCCATTGTACCACTTTTAGGATATGGCAACATCCGAGTACCACCCGTCGCCTAGCAAGGTGTCAAAAACTTAATGACCCCCCCCAAAAGGAAAAAAGTGATAAAGTACAGGTAGTCCTCAACTTACAACAGTTCACTTACTGACTGTTCGAAGTTACAATGGCACTGAAAAAAGTGCCCCCCAAGCCACAGCTGAGCAAGACACCTGTCTGCCCACCCGGCGGTGCTCTTCCTCCTGTCTGAGGTTTTCATTGTTGTGAGCATTTCTGTTGAGGATTGGCAGCGGGGGTGGGATGGAGGGTGTTTGGTTTTTATTCCCCCCCCCCCCGTCTGCTGGGTGGTTGCAGCAGGTTTTGGTCACCTCACATGACCCTGGGACACTGTGACCGTCATAAATATGAATCAGTTGCCAAGCATCTGAATGTAAATCACAAGACCCTGGAGATGCTGCACCATTCCAGCTGATCGGCGCTTCTTCTGGGCTCAGCAGAAGTGCCAGGATCAGTGCTGCTTTCCAGCTTATTGGTGCTTCTTCAGGGCTCAGCAGAAGCACCAGGATCAGCGCCAAGCTCCAGCCTGGCACTGATCCTGGCGCTTCCGCTGAGCCCTGATAGTCCTGCAGCTCCAGCCATCTCTCACTCAGGCTTGTGCGGTGCTGCCACCGGTTCAGCTCATTCCCCTCCCCCGCTATCACTTTTCTAGGATGGTCACGTACCACCTGTCAGGTGCCAATGTACCACAGGTGGTACCTGTACCACTGGTTGAAAAGCCCTGCTCTAGAGCAGGGGTCCTCAACCTTGGCAACTTTAAGACTGATGGACTTCAATTCCCAGAATTCCTCGGCCAAATCTTAAAGTTGCCAAGGTTGAGGGAGCCTATAGCTGATGATGGGTTTGATATTCCCAAACAATCCAAAATAATATTTGCAAAACAATAATGATGGGTAGATGCTTTCAAGAAAGAAAAAGCAGGCAGATTGAGGGGAACCCAAGGAGCATGAAGGAATAATTTTACCCCAGATTATTGAAACTCCCCCATATCTTCCACTGAGGACTTTTAACAGTGGTTTCTACACCCCATGTAATTGCAGCTTTGCCTTTTCTAAATCACTTCTCTCTTACAGTCAAACTCACATGGCAAGATTTACACGCTCTTTATCAGCTTCCAGAAAGTGGACTGGCTTCCTTTGGGTAACAGCTGGATTGCTCTATTTTTTTTTCAATATCCTGAAAATTAGGCACCAGAAGCTGGCGGAGAGCCCACTGTCAAGAAGAGCTAATTTTCTAGTACTCCTGTTCCTCCTCCTCATTGTTTCCAACACTTTGCTCATCTAACCTCCAGTAAATGGTGGTGCTAAGGGTGAGGAATCAGCTTACTCACTGATTTCCTCCTTGGCACAAGAACAGCTGGCAGAAATGGGTATGAGGAAGAAGATCTAGCGAGGAAAGAGGGTGGGACAGTGAAGGGATCTTGGCCAAGAACCTTCCAAAACTTGGAGTCAACACAATTTCTAGTCAGGCAAATCCGTACTCTCATTTGCTGACAGAGAGAGATATAATCAAGCCTTATAAGGATGGCTTAATTTTTCAAGAGGCAGTAAAGACATCTTTGTTGTAGTGTAGATGCTATCAGGACCGCTATGTAAAAGTACCTGAAAGAAGAGCTGGCATTTTAAGGACATCTGCTACAGAGATCTACCTGACTAGCAGTGCTAAGCCACCATTTTGAATTTCCAGAAGGCTAAGGCCCAGCATCAGTACAAGACATTGTGGGATATTGACAATGGCGCTCATAATTGCAAGCTGCCCGAAATGTAGAGTGCCAATGAGCTCAAATACCTGACATTCAGGAGCTGACACTCAGCCTGCCCATAAACCGGCCACTTGCCCCTGAAATGAGATGATTTCCATTGGAGATCTTCCTCAGGTGCTTTTTCAAGAGGCAACTGGACTTTCTTTTTCCTTGAAGACATTTCGCTTCTCATCCGAGAAGCTTCTTCAGTTCTGGCTGAATGGTGGCAGATGGAAGGATTCTCCACCCTTCAGTCAGAACTGAAGAAACTTCTCGGATGAAAAGTGAAATGTCTTCAAGGAAAAACAAAAAAAGTCCAGTTGCCTCTTGAAAAAAAAAAACAAGCGCCTTTTCGACAACCATGACCTGGATGACTGAGACTCTCCATAGACATGGAGAGGGAAGTAAGAAATTTTGTATGTGTTCTGGCAGGCCATCCTGGGAAGAAAGTTCGGGAGGAACAATCACAACGATAAGGCAGCATGAGTGACAATTCCTTTCAAAAACAAATGAGCCAATACTCAAAAACATTCTGAGATGTGGAGCGATAACAACAGCATAGAGACTAATTTGCAGTCTGGTCCGAAGTAGGTGTTTATAGATATAGCATGGAAAACAGAAGAGGTTTGCTGATTCCCAGGTCTGAAGCACTTTGATAGTAGAAGGAAGTTTTAGGAGTTGGCTGGTGCAGTTCCTGGCTGGCATCCCCTCTCCCCTTTCTGGATGGTCCTGCTGTTCACACACAAGGCTAGATAGCCCACCTCAGCACTCCGCAGAGCCAATTATCCGGAAACACCCCCCCCCCCCAGAAGAACTGGAGTTGTATCTGATCCAGAACTGGCATTCCTTATTAAATTAAGAATGGGCATGTAAAATTCTCCATGTGGTAGTTAGAGCTGCCCATGATCTTCAAAATATACAGAAAGCTTGAAGGGCAAGGTCTACAGATTTTAAATTATTACAACATTCTAGACTAGGAATAGCTATTACATTAAGAAAGGTTGCAAAATGAGGCAAAATCCAGAGGGTAGCAAATGGCGGTCGCATGACCCCAAGACACTGCAGCCATCATAAATACATGCCAGTTGCCAGTGTCTGAATTTTGATCAGATGACCCCAGGGACGCTGCAACGGTCATAAGTGAAAAACGGCTGTAAGCAAAATTTGGGCTCTGTTGTGGTGGTAAGTCAAGGACTATCATTATGCTTGGCTGATCTCTTTTTTTTCCTTGGCTCCTTATGATGTTGCCATCATCTGTTCCCCCAGAGCTATGCTGACTCAGGAATTCTGGGAGTTGAAGTCCATAAGTCATAAAAGAGCCGAGGTTGCCTACCCCTGCCCCAGAGGGTGATTTTAGTCAGCTGTACTAGGATGGGTTGTTCTTTGGGCTGCTTATGAACATGGGCTTGGCACTCTTCTGGAGCAGTTCTAAGCCCATGTCCCAAAGGGGGTCTGGGACAACTCGGCACGGCCATCTCGCTAGGGCCAACTAGGACAGGAGTTACGCTAATATTGAAGAGATATTAAACAAAGGATGTCAAAGGTGGGACGGAATGAAATCTGAATGAGAAAAAAATAAAATAATGCTTTAATTATTCTAAATCAAGGGTGTCAAACTGCTGGCCCAGGGGCCAGATGCATCATAGCGAAACTGCGCCCACCCCATTGCCGGCCATGGCAAAAAAGTCGCGACACATCGCGACATGTCACATGACGTTGTGAGTTTGACACCCCTGCTCTAAATAATTGAATGGTTGAATTGCCCCAAAGCAAGTTCTCTCATGACGAGGTGGCTGCAGTGAATTGCCCCCTTCCGACTCCAAGGAGCCTGGCTATGAGCTGAGATCAACTGATAGTCAGCCTAACCGTCCTTCCAAATTCTATAATGAAGACGTTGGACAGGCACAAGGGAAATCAGATTCTAGACTCCTTCTACTCCACCGCCTCCCAATTGTGGAAGCTCCTTCAGTGACTTTGAACCCACCACTGTCTCTCTCTCTCTCTCTGTCTTACCCACTTAATAATGACATTCTTCCTCGGTGAAATGGAATGAGGAAGAAGAATTATTAATATGGCCTTGAGTTTCTGAAGGAAAGGTAGAATATAAATCTAAGTAACGATAACTAAATCTTTCCTGACTGGTAATTCTTGGACTAAAGGGAGAGAAATAAAACCAGGGGAAGGGAGAGAAATAAAACCAGGGGAATCGGCTCCCTTAACATACTATCAATGCCGTAAATAAGGACAATGGCACTTTTGTGACAAGATAGGGATTGCCAGCAAATGATACGCTGATGGGAGTTTTCTCTTGGCTGAAGGACATCTGGGCAGCATTTCTACTGGGCTTTGAAGAAAAGCCCTGAATGGAAGTAGATCTTTTGCTGGCTGATCTCTGGTTGGAAAGGTTCAACTTAGAAATAAGGAGAAATTTCCTGACAGTGAGAATAATTAACCAGTGGAACGACTTGCCTTCAGAAGTTGTGGGTGCTCCATCACTGGAGGCTTTTAAGAAGAGATTGGAGAGCCATCTGTCCAGAATTGTATAGGGTCTTGAGCAGGGGGTTGGACTAGAAGACCCCCAAGGTCCCTTCCAACTCTGTTATTCTGTTCTGTAATTCTTTCAGTGATCAATGTATCCATCCCATAATGCCAAAAGAAAGTCCAGAATGCTATAGGATCTCCTGCCATGGGTAAAGAATTGGACTAGGAGACATCCAATGTCTCTCCCAACTCTATTATTCTATGTTCTTGAGCTCAATCTTTGCTACATGCTGAGGTGAGAGGACCAGACATAGCTGCCCTTTGCTTTTAATCCAATCACAGACTGTCTGGAGACAGTAAGTGACAGCAAGGGTGTAATGGGCAGGTGATATAACTTGAGGAACAGGAGGAAGAGATGCCACTAAGACAACAGTGAGATAAAAAGTATCAAAGACTGGGACCTGGGAAAGCGCCTCAAACTGGACCTCCCTATATCTCATGAAGATAAAAGGAGGGAGGGGGGAGCACGTTCAGACTTGCACGATCTTGCTACTCCAACCTCATAATAAAAGTAGTATCCATAACTTTAATTTCTTCATGGGTTCATCTTGAAGGACTGGCAAACGTAGAACTACAAAGGGCTGTGATATTTCCATTCTAGCTTTTAGACCGAATATTCTCTAGTTGCATTCCATCCAAATATTAACCATGCCTGAACCGATGTAATTTCCAAGTCCAGCCAAGGATTACTAGTGTGGCCATCCCTAAATTGGGATGGTCAATAAATTGCAGAAATCAGCCGGAGCCCTTCTGGCATGCGTTTTGTATTCCCCAATCAGGAATCGTTGCTTCTTGTTTTTGAGAATTACCTTCGACAAATTTCAGCTAGTCCTTAGCTTGCAACAGTTCATGTAGTGACCGTTTGAAGTTACAACGGCACTGAAAAGTGACTTATGACCGTTTTCCCCACTTGCAACCATTGCAGCATCCCCAGCAGCCCACCCAATGGGCCGCGCCCACTCAGCACCCGACGATGCATAAGTGGGTTTTGGGTTGCAGTTTGGGCACTCGGTCTCTAAAAGGTTCGCCATCACTGAACTAGGGGAACTGGGGCTTGCTTTCGGAAGTTGTGGGTGCTCCATCACTGGAGGCTTTTAAGAAGAGACTAGACAATCACCTGTCTGAGATAGTATAGGTCCTCCTGCTTGAGCTAGAAGACCTCCAAGGTCCCTTCCAGCTCTATTCTATTCTAAATTCTGACTACTGAATCCGCAGAAGGGATGTGGTAAAGCAAGATGAAAGCTTTCTTTCACGTCTGGAAATGGAAGGCACTTTTTGTGGGTGTGGGTGTGGGTGTGCAGCAGCTTGTACAGGATGTGTTGCTTCAGCCAGCATCACAAAAAGAGCAATGCTTCAATGACTAGACAAACCTTTTGTTTCACTATGGCCCATCATGGTACTGTGATACTATTATCCTCCATATTTCTTCTCTCTGCCTGGGTTCTGCTCCCTTGATTATTTTCTGCAAGTATCACAAGCTCATGTTATTATGAGATGCCCTCAAGCTACTGCCTACTACACCCACGTTCTGGAGGTACAGTGTTGCATGCAAAACACGAGAGGTAAAATAATTCGGAAACTCCATTGGGGAAGAAAAAAAATAATCCACCCAGCTTCAAATATCTGTTGCATCTGAAGACCCCGTTTCTTCTTCTTTTAACGGTGTCTTCTCCTTCCTGAAATATCCATAGTGAGAAAGCAGTCTTTGAAGAGACCCTCAAAAGAAATCTTTACTTTTGTGAAGAGGAACGCAGAGGTGCTATTTTCAAGTTGCTGCTGTGGTTTGGTAAAATAAGTCCCCTTAGAATTCGGACTCCCTCTGTTCCTCCTAACATCTCCAAAACCTCTGAAATCAGACTCTCCCAATAACTGTTTGATGAATAATCTATCATTGGCATTTTTTTACTTGACTTTGAATTATCTCAATACATTGAATTGATTATGCTATTTTAGGTTTGCAGTTGGTTTTCTTATGCTTTTGTTCCATCTATCTACTTCTCAGCTTTATAACTCTTATTCACAAAGATGGGTTATTTTAAATTTAAATGTGGATGTTTTAATAATTGATGGGTTTTACTTTAACCATTTAATAAACCTCTGTAAATCTGTATCGATTCAGCAGTATACAAGTAGAACTATAATCAATTAAGAAACAGCTTCCAACGTTCCTCCTTCCACGCCTCTGAACACTGTTGAACATGATGGGAAATTCAGACTTGGAAAGATTATTTTTCCTGTAAAAGGGGATGATGTAGTAGGAAAATAGTAGGTGGAGAACGGAACAATCTCTTCCTGGAGATATGCAGTCCTCTTTCAGTGAAAAAGAGTGGATCTACTTCTAACAGCATGGCTGTATTCATACAACACGCATGGGAAGATCAGGGAAAGCCTTAGCAAATCTGTGCAATTTCTTTAATATTTCTTTTGCTAAGAACATCGCTGGCTTAGCAGGCAGGGATTTGCACCCAGGCCATCTGGTTAGCTTAGGATTCCTGAATTGAGGAATCCAAAAAGGGGGTGAATTCTATAACCAAGATAACCATGTCAATCTCAAGAGCATGTATTGAAGTATAACATTCTTCGTCATCACCGTCAGCCATTCAGTTGTGTCCAACCCTTTCAGCTTCACAACCAAATGCAGTTTAGTTAACTACTAACATACCGTAAAGAGCAGATCAATGGAGCCAAGGCATCATGTTTAGAATACACATAATGTATTCAAGTCCCTTTGATTTCAGTGAGTGTATTCTAGCTCTGATTACAATCCAAGTTTTAGGTAGAAGACACACATTACAGAGGATTCATACATTACACAAAGCTATGCTTTGCTTAGGAGAGTTGTATGTGTTCATACAACACCTTACAACTAAATCATAACAAAGCAGCTGGACACCTTCTGAATGCATAGGTTTCAAGTCCAAGAATTCAGAGAAGTGGCCATGTTTGATTGGATAATTCTGGCAGTTGAAATCCATGCACCTCAAGGCTAACTGGGTTAACATGAAGTGTTAGTACCATTTTATACTGCCTTGATAAGACCACACTTGGTATATTACATTCAGTTTGGTCACCATAATATAAAAAAGATGTTGAGACTTGGGAAAGAGTGCAGAGAAGAGCAAGAAAGAAGATTAGGGGCCTGGAGGCTAAAACATATGAAGAATGATTGCAGGAATTAGGTATGTCCAATTTAATGAAAAGAAGGACCAGCAGTCTTGCACTATTTGAAGGGGCTGTCACAAAGAAGAGGGGGACAACCTTTTCTCCAAAGCACCTGGAGGCAGGACAAGAAATAATGGATGGAAACCAATCAAGGAGAGAAGCAACATAGAACTGAGAAGAAATTTCCTAACAGTGAAAACAATTAACCACAGTAGAATACTGTGGTTAATTGTTGTGGTGCTCCAACCCTGGAGATTTTAAAGAAGAGACTGGACAACCATTTGTCTGAAATGGTATAGGGTTCCTGCCTGAGCAGGGAATTGGACTAGAACAGGGGTCCCCAACCCCCAGTCCTTGGACCAGTACCGGGCCGCGGCATGTCAGCAACTGGTCCACACAAACAAGCAAAGCCCCATCCATGGGATGCAGGCAGCACAAAAAACCACGCCCCCTCTGGTCTGTGGAAAAACCTCTCTCCACAGAACCAGTCCCTGGTGCCCAAAAGATTGGGGACCTCTGGACTAGAAGACCTCCAAGATCCCTTTCAGCTCTGTTATTCTGTTCTGTTGACAAAAATAGGTTAACAAAAGCCATAACAACTTATGACCACAATTGAGCCCAAACTTTATGTTGTTAAGTGAAACATCTGTTAAATGAGTTTTGCTCCATTTTATGACATTTCTTGCCACAGTTGTTAAGTGAATCACTACAGTTGATAAGTTAGTAAACACACTGCTAAGTGAATCTGGCTTCCCCATTGACTTTGCTTTTCAAAAAGTCTCAAAAGGTGATCCCTTAACCCCAGGACGCTGCAACTGTCATAAATGTGAGTCAGTTGCCAAGCGTCTGAATTTTAATCACATGACCACGGGGATGCTGCAAAAGTCGTAACTGTGAAAAACGGTCATGTCACTTTTTCAGTGCCGTTGTAACTTTGAATGTCACTAAATGAACTGTTATCAGTCAAGGACTACCTGTAATTACAAACTACAGTGGTTGGTTCACACAATATGCTTGGCCAACCGAACAAGCTACAAGCACATCTCAATCCGCATATTGTATTCGCAGAAGGCTACAAGGGCGGAGGCCAGTTCTATATAGGGCATAAAAAAGGCACACTTCCTAGCTCCCATCAGATAGCAATATTTAGGGGAAGGGGCTACAAGCATGACCACCCTATCTGAACTGGGAGGACGCAAACCTTGAGATGGCACCAGGAGATTCAGAAAATGGTTTGTGCCATTTAAGAGTTACCTGGATTTATGCAGCCAGATGTGATAGCATTGAATTGTGCGTACAGTATGTGTGCACCCTTCTTCCTCAATCTGGTGCCCTTCAATTGAGGTGGACCTTGGGGATCAAGAGCCATTCTTCAAGCTCTCGGGACCCAAGCAATGATCTGGCTGTTCAAAGGGCTGGGAAGGAAACAGTGATTCATTACAGATTCTGTCGGCAGATGAAGTCACGACTGTGGTCTCCGTCCTTGACTTGCAAATGAGACAGCGTTCAGAAGCCAACCTTTTGGTTAAAGGGCATTTTGGTCTTCAACTTCGTGACTCCTGAGGTTGCTATAATTCTACCCTTGGCTCCTTTGTAGTTGAGATAGATCAGCCACAGGGAGTGGACTGAAGCCCACAAGTTCTCCTCCTTAGGGGAAAAAAAAACCTCTAAGAAAAGGGTTCAACTTTGTTTCCACTCTGCTGGAAGGAAGCCTTACTGAACTCAGCATAGTTCATTCCTGAGCAGGCACCGTTGGATCGTAAGGAAGGCTGAATGCTGAAGAATCAATGCTTTCACATTGTGGCATTGGGGAAAGACTCTTGAGAGTCCCCTGGACTGCAAGGAGATCAAATCAGTCCATCCCAGTGGTGGGATTCAGCCAGTTCGCACCACTTCGGCAGAACCGGTAGCTAATTTTTTGTTGCCCAGGCCCAGAATGGACTTCTGGAAATGGCATCCACACAGAGAACTGGTGGTTCACCTATTTGAATCCCACCACTGGTCCATCCTAAAGGAAATCAACCCTGCTGTTCATGCTGACCAGGGAATTCCTGGAGTGGAAGTCCACAAGTCTTAAAGTGATCCAGTCTGAAGGCCCCTGTGTTAGAAAAATGTGGCCTGGCAGCTAATGCCCCCAAGTTATTACGTTCCCTTTGTCATTTGGCGCACGCTTCTGCCTGGGGCCAAGTGGTTGCCCTACTTAATCCTTTCAGCCAGCTTCTGTGCATATTCACGCTGAAATAAATCTGCCTGAGATCAGTTTATTGCTCTGTGGGCATGTAATTAAAGGTTTGTTGGCTGATAGAGATTCTCTGCTCTGAAATAATTCCACAACCTGCAAACCTCTCCAGTTTGCAAGCCAAAGTCTCATTAGAAATGTGCCTGGGGTAGAAGTACAAATTTATGGATCTCTTTAACCTGCTAAAAAAATTGAGATAGGTGGTAAGTGATGACTGCCCCTTCCATATTGACAATGACACGGTTAGTTTCTCCTCATCCTCATCAGTCTGAAAGATAAGCATTATCCTTTTTCGCACTTGAGCTAAAACAAGACTAACATATTTGGTTCTTTCAGTGCACAATTACAACATCATTGGAATGGAATAGAATAGAATAGAATAGAATAGAATAGAATAGAATAGAATAGAATAGAATAGAATAGAATAGAACCTTGAAGGTCTTCTAGTCCAGCCTCCTGCTCAAGTAGGAGACCCTAGACCATTTCAGAAAAGTGGCTGTCCAGTCTCTTCTTAAAAACCTCCAATGATAGAGCACCCATAATTTCTGAAGACAAGTTGTTCCACTGGTTAATTGTCCTCACTATTAGGAAATTTCTCCTTAGTTCCAGGTTACTTCTCTCCTTGATTAGTTTTCATCCATTGTTTCTTGTCTTGCCGTCTGGTGCTTTGGAGAATAAGTAGTGGCCCCTCAAATATTAGAACACTGCTATCATGTTACCCCTAGACCTTCTTTTCTCTAGACTAGCCATACCCAATTCCTGCAACTATTCTTCATATGTTTTAGTCTCCAGGCCTTTAACCATCTTAAACATCAGATGGTCCTAACCATTTTTTCAACCTAGATTCAGAATGTGGAACATCCAAACTGACCAGTTTTTGGTCAGTGGCAACAATCACCAAGCCAACATCTTTTAACACCCTTTAACAACAACCCTTATGTACCATTCTTTGTTGGCCACCCAGATTTGTCGAAGTGCTATGGCAGAATCCTGATGAGTAATTATTTTAGAAGATTCCTCCTCATTATTCTTTTCACCGAAAAAGATACATGGAATGTTTTGATAGTCCCAACATGCTGATCGCATATCTCCCGAGACTGCAGAGCACGCAAAATAAAAATAAAATGATGTGCAAAAGTGATTCATTTCAAAGCTATTCCTCCAGCACCAAGCCTAGGCTGAAATCCAGAACGCTAGGCTTTCTAATCATCCTGAAAAGTAACATTCTTGACCCATTTCTGACCCATGTGAAATTACACGCATATCTTCCTCTGCTCTTCAAGAGCCAAAACTCATAAAAACATCATTTTAGAAAACATCAATCTATTAATCGTACAGTGTACATTGCAAATGCAGTAATCTATAAATCTACTCTAGATGTATTGGATATTACAAGAGTGTGGTCACAATACTATACAATGGTTCTAGACTGCAGAAGATTGTCCTTCCAAATTCTGGTTGAGTTAAAAATGCTCACCCTACTACTGCCAATTATATCAGTGCTAATGAATATGAGAGGGAATCCTCTCTCTCTCTCTCTCTCTGTCTCTGTCTCTCTCTGTCTCTCTCTGTCTCTCTCTCTGGGTGTCTCTTTCTCTCTGTCTCTCTCTGTCTGTCTGTCTGTCTGTCTGTCTGTCTGTCTGTCTGTCTGTCTGTCTGTCTGTCTGTCTGTCTCTCTCTCTCTCTCTCTCTGTCTCTCTCTCTCTGTCTCTGTGTCTCTGTCTGTCTCTGTCTGTCTCTCTCTCTGTGTCTCTCTGTCTGTGTCTCTCTCTGTCTCTGTCTCTCTTTCTCTCTGTCTCTGTCTCTCTGTCTGTGTCTCTCTCTGTCTCTCTGTCTCTCTTTCTCTCTGTCTCTGTCTCTGTCTGTCTCTCTCTGTCTCTCTCTGTTTCTGTCTCTCTGTCTCTCTGTCTTTCTTTCTCTCTCTTTGTGTGTGTGTGTCTCTCTCTCTGTCTGTCTCTATCTCTGTGTGTGTCTCTCTGTGTGTCTGTCTCTCTCTCTCTGTCTCTCTCTCTCTCTGTCTCTTTCTGTCTGTCTGTCTGTCTGTCTGTCTGTCTGTGTCTCTGTCTCTGTCTCTGTCTCTGTTTCTCTGTCTCTCTCTGTGTGTGTCTCTCTCTTGGTGTCTCTCTCTCTCTCTGTGTGTGTGTGTCTCTCTGTGTGTGTGTGTGTGTGT
This sequence comes from Protobothrops mucrosquamatus, assembly GCF_001527695.2. Lineage (NCBI taxonomy): Eukaryota > Metazoa > Chordata > Lepidosauria > Squamata > Viperidae > Protobothrops > Protobothrops mucrosquamatus. The sequence goes on along the minus strand of NW_015386404.1, from coordinate 614,564 downwards.
GTGTGTGTCTCTCTCTCTCTCTGTGTCTCTCTCTGTCTCTCTGTCTCTCTTTCTCTCTTTCTCTGTCTCTGTCTCTCTCTGTTTGTGTGTGTGTCAAAAACATTAAGATGGCAGCTACATGTAGCCCTCAACTTATGACCACAAATTTCTATTGCCAAGGAAGACATTGTTAAGTGAGTTTTGCCCTGTTTTACAAAGTTTCTTTCCACAGTTATTAGATTAGCAACACGGTCATTAAATGAATCTAACTTCCTCATTGACTTTGCTTGTCAGAAGGTCATAAAAGATGATCGCACGATCCCGGGACACTGCAACTGTCACAAATATGAGCCAGTTGCCAAACATCTGAATTCTGATTAGGTGACCATGGGGATGCTGAAACGTCGTGTGAAAAATGGTCATCAGTCACTGTTTTTCCAGTCCTGTTGTACTTTGAACGATCACTAAATGAATGGTTGTAAGTCGAGGACTACTTGTATAACCACACAACTGAAGACCCACCTACCCCTTTGTAACTTTGCATGTGAGCTACATCTCAAGAATGGGTGGAGCTCCAATCATCCATTTGTAGCCACTGTCTTGATATTTTGAGCACCTCAGATTCCCTTGAGGTCGGATATATGTATAATCAGAGCCCTGTTTTTCAACCTCTGGAGTTTTAAGTTGGGTGGGCATCAACTTCCCCTTGCTGGCTAGGAAATTCTGGGAGTTGAAGTCTTAAAATTCCAGAGGCTGAGAAACACTGAATTAAAGAGTTCATAAGGTCCATTTCAGTCTACTTTGGATTGGGTCCTGCACTCTCCATGGAGGGAATGGATGAGAATGAGTCCCAGGCTTCCATTCGTCAAACTTAATGAAGCAACAGGACTTGAAGGCGAGAGGCCAACTGGAAGCTGGGTTTTTGGAAGATGATTCTAAGTTGGACCAAACGAATATTCCGGTTGCTGTTCTCATTTGCTTGCACGAAAGGGAATTTTGCTTCCAAAGATTACTTCAAAGGAGAAGAATTTTGGTGAAATCCTCATGGGAAGACCGTGATGTTCTTGCACTGATTTAGGGATGAGGTCTCTCTTTTGTAACACTCTTCCCTGCACCTACCAGAAACCCTCCCTGCCTTTCTCCAATTCCATTAAATCCCAAGAGAAAGTCCAGGTCGAGAAAGACAAAGTCAAGTTGGAAAAGGTGTGATAGGAAAAGGAAGCCCCGGAATGTCTCTCCACTAGCAGGAGCTTCAACACATTCTCCGTCAGGGAGAACAGCCCCCGAAGCCACCGTGAGAAATCTGAGCAAAATTCTCAAGCATCTGGAGAAAAAGATTGAAGAACAGCAAATCTTTTGGTGGAGAAGAAAACTTTTGAGAAATTCCTTCGCTCCCAGTTGGAGTTGACTTCCAAAGATTGCATAATGCATAATAAGTTGTTGCAATAAACAACTTCAGACTTGACTCCCCCGTTTCCCCAACCTTTTCACTTGTACTTTATTCTTTGATAGGTTTAATAAAATTATTAAATAAGGTGAAAAAATTAGTTGGGATTAGCTTAACTGCTATGGTTCTTTGACTTTTAAGCGAGTGGCAACTTTACACCATATATCTGGTAGTAAACTCTGCTAATACAGGTAGTCCTCAACTTATAACCACTTGTTTAGTGAAAGTTCAAAGTTTCAATGGCACAGAAAAATGTGACTTATGACCAGTTTTCACACTTACGACCGTAGCAGCATCCCCATGGTCACATGATCAGAACGCAGACATTTGGCAACTGACTCGTATTTATGACGGTTGCAATGTACAGGGGTCATGTGATCCCCTTTTGCGACCTTCTGACAATCAAAGTCAGTGGGGAAGCCAGATTCACTTAACAACTGGAGTGATTCACTTAACAACTGTGGCAAGAAAAGTCATAAAATGGTGCAAAATTCACTTAACAAATGTCTTGCTTAACAACAGAAATTTTGAGCTCAGTTGTGGTTATAAATTGAGGACTACCTGCAATCTCACTTTCAAACAGACATGGGAGTTCATTGTCAGCAACGATGAGTGCATTTCAGAATCGGAATCAGAATTGAGCTGGAGGGGATCTTGGAGGTCTTCTAGTCCAGCCCCCTGCTCAAGCAGGAGACCTTATATCATTTCAGACATGTGGCTGTCCAGTCTCTTCTTAAAAACCTCAAGTGTTGAAGCACCCATGATTTCTGGAGGCAGGCTGTTCCACTGATTAATTGTCCTCACTGTCAGGAAGTTTCTCCTTAATTCCAGGTTGCTTCTCTCTTTGATCAGTTTCCATCCATTGTTTCTTGTCCTGCACTCTGGTGCTTTGGAAAATAGGTTGACCCCCTCTTCCTTGTGGCAGTCCCTCAAATACTAGAATTACTACTATCATGTCCCCCCTAGTCCTTCTTTTCTCTAGACTGGCCATTCCCAATTACTGCAACCATTATTCATATGTTTTAGTCTCCAGGCCTTTAATTGTCTTAGTTGCTCTTCTTTGCACTTTTTCCAAAATCTCAACATCTTTTTTGTAATGTGGTGACCAAAACTGGATGCAACTATAGTTCCCTTCTTAAAACATTTTAGTTTCACTGAATGGACCACCAATATTTTAAGAATTGTTTAAGTTTATAACTGGAAATGGACAATAGTCTGGTCCATGTACAATATCTTGTTCAAAGAAATGCAAACTAATCAATGTAAAGTTTTATAAAGGAAAATCTGTGCATTGTATTACAAAAAAACTTTTTATTTTTTTAAAAAATGACTTTCTTTTCTTCTGGCTAATGGGTTGCAGATCTCAGCTCCTTGTAGATTCTAAGCTTAACACTTCCATCCTAAGTCAAGGAGCATAGAGTGAATTGCAGATGCCCTTTTGGATGAAGCAAGAGGCTGAGATATGGGCATGGCAGAGAACACTTCAGCCTGAATGGCCCCAGGGTGGTGTTCACAGCACTCAAAAACCAAATGCACAGGTATAGAATAGGTGGTACCTGGCTCAATAGGGAGAGGGATCTTGTGAGAGGGATCTTGGAGTCCTAGTGGACAATCACTTAAATATGAGCCAACAGTGTGCGGCAGCAGCCAAAAAAGCCAATGCAATCCTAAGTGCTTTAATAGAGGGATAGAATCAGATCACGTGAAGTATTAGTATCACTTTACAAAGCTTAGTCAGACCACTGGTCACCAGTGTATAAAAAAGATGTTGAGACTCTGGAAAGAGGGCAGAGAAGAGGAACAAAGATGATTAGGGGACTGGAGGCTAAAACATATGAAGAACAGTTAAAGGAATTGGGTATATGTAGTCTAGTGAAAAGAAGAACCAGGGGTGACATGATAGCAGTGTTCCAGTATTTGAGGGGCTGCCACAAAGAAGAGGGGATCAACCTGACAGGAAAGCCATCAATTAATAAGTGAGAAATAATTATTTAATTCTGTTTTGATTAGACTCCACCTGGAATACCATGGTAAATTCTGCTCACCTTTGGAGCAAGTTTAGAAGAGGTCTACTAAGATGGTACACCAAATCCTACGAGGGACAGTTAAAGCATCTGGTATGGGGTCCCAGTGCTCTCTGAACGGGGTTATTTTCTTGCAGATGTTTCATTATCTGACTAAGTAACATCATTGGTGCATTGATGATGTTACCTAGTCAGGTAATAAAACAGCTGCAAGAGCTCAACCAAGCTCAGAGAGCACCAAGGATCCAGCAGTTCAACCCTGAACCACAAACATTCTTTTTATGGGGTCTGGATATGTTTAGCTTAGGTGGGCAGACTCAGGGGGTGATGTTATAGTAGCTTTCAATCATCTGAAGGATTGTCAGACAGATGGACGCGTTCTCTACTTCCCCAGAGGGCAGCATCAAAACTAGTGGTTGAAACTCTAAGGTTTAGGCTCTGCATTAGGGGAACATCAGACGATGAGCTATCAGCCAGACAACCAAACCACCACATCAAAGGGTGAATTCTCTCTCATGGACCTTCATGGATGGTCTTCTCTCCGAGATGCATCAGTGGACCCTCACCTGAGAGAATGGACCTCTACTATTTCTTCCAGCTATTCCTGCTTGCGACAACATGGAAGAAGTCTGGGGTATTGGTGCAACCCACGAATGTATCCCAATGCTCAAAAATACCATCTCCAAAACAGTCACGTCTGCTTATATTCCAAGGGCCAAAAAGTTAAATGATTCTCTGGGATTCTTTTCATGAACAAGCTAAACATGCTGTTTAAAATGAAGACCCCAGGGAGGGTGGAAGAAAGTGGTGGTGGGGGGTGACATTGTTGTTTGCATTCCCTTTGATGACTCCAAGTTTTAACAGGAAAGAGATTCTCTCAACTAGCCAAATCCTCTCCATGTCATGTCCAGAAAATGCAGTTTAAGCCCCAACCTGTCAAAACACAGAGCGACGGTCAGACATGCTGGTGTTCTGGACATCTGATCTTAAAACTCTCCTTAGAAAAATCCACAGACTTGAGAAACCCATCCTTCCAGTACAATGACTAGAAAAATACCCTGGTTGGCTTCACACAACATATTTGGCTAAGCTAAACAGGAGCTGGGCAGTTTGTAATTCTGTGAGTTGTGTGAATCCAGCCTGTTGTACAAATCAGATCATCACATGAAACTGTAAAGGTGCTCGTTTAACTATCCTTTATCCTATATACCTTGAACTGTATTAACTTGACTTTGCTGTGTGAATCCAGTTTAAATGTTCCTATATCAAGTATATAAATTGTGACATTTTAGTACAGGATTGGGCATCTCCCACCCACCCCTTTTAAGAACCTTTCTATTTTTTTGAGTTTAAATGTTTTGAGTTTAAATGTTGAAGGTGGATAAATTATACAATTATCATATAGTTCTTGATCAGTTGTATTGTTGTTACTTATTGCATTATTAGAGTTAAAGTATGTATATATTGATTGTATTATCTTTGTTTAGTTAAATTGTAATTTAGACTTGGATTATTTTTTCTTTTTTGTTTATGTACGTAAATGCATCATAATCTTTGTTGTTTAATTATAAAAATCAATAAAAATTTTATTAAAAAAAAAAAGAGCCTTTCTATCCATACAAAGTTTTGATGGAGAAATGTGATGCCACCAGAAAGAGGGAGCTAAAAGGTCCAGCCTTTTTCTTGGGTTGTGCCTGAGAACGAAGACGAATGCTGTTCAATATGTTAGATGGGTTTGGTGAAGGTTTATGGTGCCCATTTCAGTGGGTTTTTTTTTCTTTTATAATGAAAAATGCCAATTGTAGATTTTGTCCTGCAGTTTTGGAGAGTGGGCTCCAAGGTCTGAAAAGGGGGCTAGTCTATCACGTTAAGCCAGAAGAGATATTATTCTTTCAAGCGTTTCATTTTAGTTAGTGAACAGCAATTGTGGTATGTTAACCTGCATTTACCACAAACAGGTCAGATTGGAAGATTTTCACATATCCCTTGCGTGATGGAACCCCCCTATACTTGGTGACAACAAATTATTTTCTCTGTACAACAGTTGAGAATCTGCCTGGTCACAAAAGTTGCCTAAGGGAAAGGGATTTCCCCCTCAGTAAGTTTAATATATACAGTAAGGAGGTTTCAGGTATTGTTCTTGCCACCTCCAAACAAACTTAGTAAGAACATGCTTGAAATTCTGGAGCAAAGACCACCAGTGTAGATCAACCTTTCTCAATCCAAGTGATCTCCAACAATATAGGTTTCAGTTTCCAGCATTCCCTGTGAATATATGACCATGACTATAACCCCTGAGAGTTGAAGTCCAACAGAGGTTTACTGCAGACAATTCTGAAGAGAGATTGAGTAGGAGTCCAAATAACATGGACTGTGCTTTGGAGAAGAACCCTATTCTCTTGTGGGATCCAGACTGGGGCAATCCATGGTGGGTAGTTCATTTATCTTTACTTTTATCAAAATTCTGGCTTGACTCTTTAAGTTCTTCTTTTTTGATGAGCTTTCAGCTGATCTCAGGCAACCTTCCCCAGCCTGTCTCTGTCCAGAAATGAGACCCCCACACACACCCCAAAAGTTGCTGGTCACTCTGGCCAATGGAACTTCTGTAGGCAGCAATCCCACACACATGGAAAGTGTTACATTGGGGAAGGCAGATCATGTGTGTGCAATTTATTAAATTTCTGATGCAAATTTATAAAGGGATCATCTTTACGTGGGTGGTTTGATTGTTGTTCTCACTGCTATAAACTGCCTGGAGCACATTTTCTTTGTGAGTGGAAAAGGGCTACGGGTCTCCTAATAAACAAATTAACTAACAAACAACACATAAAGCAACTCTTATAATCAAGGGAAGAGGATTTCAAGCAAAACTGAGCAATTTGTCTGAACTGAAAATGCCTTTTTAATCCAGCATTGTTTGTTGTTGGTTTTAAATCTCTTTCTTTTCTTTCTCCACTTAAGAAAGCAAATTATTTTAAGCAACAACATTAGCCAAAAAAAAGGGGGGGGGTCCAAATACAGACTAGAAATGCAAGGGATCCCTTAGTCACCTGAGACCAAATAAACTCAACTGGTAGCCCTGGGTCAGATTTACCTTGACCTTTCAATCTAGAACAATTCCCGTTATCCTGCAGATCCTGCTCCCCACTTCCTTGGCAAGGTTGTTCCCACACTTAAGAAAAACACAGGAAGATCTAAGGAAACTTACGGGGAAACAGAGAAGACAAAGCACAGGGTCTGAAAATAGAAGTGAAGCCCATACATTTCCTTTACATATGGCAGCTGACTCCAGATTTCTACAAAATCTTCGGGGCCATATGCTTTCTCCATTCCCTATACACCAAAAATAAAAAAGAGGAAATGGAACCTGGGATTGTTTCATTATCAGCAAAGAACTTCAACCTTCTTGTTTTCTTTTCCCCTTAACGAAATGCTTGGAAAATTACAAAGCCCCATTTGCAAAACCAAAAGCTTTGCCGCTTTAGCTACACAACCACGTCCCTTTTGTTACATCAAGGAATCGGGTGTTGTTTGGCCCAGCATGAGGGGCAGCAGAGGAATTAAAACAAAAACAAAACGTACAATTGGATTGCCTTAAGTTTTGCGGAGCAAGAAACAGATGGGCTGTATCCATTGCACGAAAAAAAATAAATAAGGAATTCTGAGCCAGCCACCATTTTGACTTCCCACTTCCTATTGTTCTGAACAATGTGCTTGGTTTCCACCCCACTCTATGCTGAGAGCCATTCAGAGCCAGTCCCCCGAGGCCTGGACTGATCCGTTAGCAATTGTACTCTCGAAAGGAACGTGGGACAAGCATAAAATCAGACCTGTTTTATGACTTTTGAACTTCATCAAAATAACACTGGTTTAATCCAGGACAGTTAAGACGATTAACCCCTGCGTGTTTCTCTCACATTAAAAATTGCCATTTTGAAAGGGATATTAGACTCAAGACTGCAGCCTTGAAAACGACATTGTGCTTCACAATCTTTAAGGCACCATTTCCGTTGGGAAATGTCCTCAGTGAAGCTATTCTGGATGTCTCTGCAGTTCTCATATGGATCCCTAACTCTTACAAAAATGTCTGAAGTAAAACATTCTGGAATAGCAAACAGATGAACAGAATTAAGATGGTTTGGGAAAGTGGGTTGGGGATGTGGAGGTTTATATAATACAATCCAATACAATCCAACCCATCCATCCATCCAACCATCCATCCACCCACCCACCCACCCACCCACCCATCGACTTCTAACCTACATCTCCCTGCAACAGCAATCCAGCAATTTAGGCTGAGCTAAAAGTGGCAGGTTCAGAGCCATTTCGTAAATTTCCCAGGATGAGAGTGAATTTGAAAACCCTCCCTTTCCACAATTCCAAACCTCAGCAGTTCAACCTACACCAGTTGTCGGCAACACCATTCAATAAAATCTAAGTGCAGATTTAGGAAACTCTCTGAACCTCACCTATCTACCTTACAAGTTTCTCTCTCAGCACTGAATTACAAAAATAGTCGCGCTGCACAACAACATCGCCACAAATGCAAACATTATAGAGTTGTTCCTAGAATCCCATGCCTATAAAAAGCTCTTTAATGAATTTTTCTGAAGCAAGCACTGATTTTATCTCCAATAACTTGATACATCCAGCTCTCTTGGGATCCTCCTTTCACTGAATGTAGTTTTCCAGCTGCCTATTTAACTTTTAACAACTGGCACCTCCATTTGTTTGTTTTTCCTCCCTTTCCTCCCTCCGTTCCTTCTTCGTTTCATGCCATGTGTATTTCACACTGTAAGCCTGCCTCGGTTTCACAGCTTATATGTATGTTATTGTGTGTGCCTTTTGGCTAAGTGTAGGGATAAAAATATCTTATGGGCTTTGAATCATCCAGCCTGTCTGACATGACTTTGACATCTTGTCTTTTCGTTGTAGTAAAAAAAGTAAAAGATGGATCGGAGATCTGGTCCCATATGAAAATATCTCCGGATGAGTCATCCTGCCGTTGCCTGATCCTGTTCTGGTGGGCTCAGTCTCCCGTTTCAGCAAAGGCTTTCTCAGTCAACCTGTGCTTATCCGAAGTGGCATTTGCAGATCATAATCTGAGCTGGCAAATGACTTTTTTTTTTCTCTCTCTCTCTCTCTGTTTGCCTAGCAGATGAATAAATAAGTCAGGAGAATACAATTGGGTTGTGCAAAAGCATTAAAAACACGTTAGTCTAAGTGGGGTTTCATTTGGTTTCTCTCCTGGTGCGCCCCCTCAATCCATGTCCCATTTATTTATTGGTTTATTTGATGGTATCCTACCTTTATTATGTTTATAAATAATTCTAGGTGGTGAAAATATCCAACCAACACACCTTCCTCCTCCTATTTTCCCAACAACAATCCTGGGAGGTAAGTTGGGCTGAGAGAGAATGACTAGCCGAAGGTCATCCAGCTGGCTTTCCTGTCTAAGGCAGGACTAGAACTCACCACCGCCTGGTGATTGGCTCAAAGTCATCCAGCCACCTTTTGTGCCAAAGGCAGGACTAGAACTCACCGTCTCCTAGTGATTGGCCCAAAATCACCCAGCCGGTGTTCCTGGCTAAGGCAGGACTAGAACTCACCATCTCTTGTTTTTCGCCTGGTGGCTTAACCACTAGACCAAAATGGCCCTTTACTAGATATGGATATGGAACAGTAACTGGTGTGTTTTCTGATGCCCACAAGACAGTATTTGTGATAGAATACACTTTGCTTTTCTAATGCTGTGGCCCCATTACATGTTTTTCATCTCTGCCCCCTGTGCACAGCTAGCTAGGGAATTCTGGGAGTTGAAGTCCACACACCTTAAAAGTTGCCAAGCTTGTTGAGAGACATTAATCTGGCACAATCCTTTGCAAAGTGGGAAACCCAATTAAACTACTTTTGAAGGCTGTCTATCCATTCTAGTCATAACATTTCCAGAGATGGAGTACCTATTTACCCTACCTGCAATCACCCGACTTGTGTTTTATGACAGTTTTGCCAAAAATTGGCAATTCCTTCCAGTTTTCAGCAAAACCCCACCCGTAGTGAAGGATTGGTCCACTGAAGCTCATAAAATTGGGTTTGTTGACTGACCTGTTTTATGACCATCACAACTTACAACTGCTATGGGCAGACTCTGTTAGGGTTATGATGCATAAAATGTTCATGTTATGACTAAAGAATCTGTTTGCTAGGAAACCTTTTTAATTACAGCACAGCAGATCAAACCGTTGGCAACATCATTTTTCTTTCAGGGACTGAAGCCCACAAACCAACTTTATATAAACAAAGTTCTTCCACGGCTTCTGGTTATTGATGATGGGTTACTTTTGTATGGTCTGGGGCAATTTTTTTTTTTACTTTTTTGCAAATTCCTTTTTTTCCCCCTCTAATGAATTGCACAATTAAATGCCAGATGGACAAGCCGAACATAGCGGTTGTGTGAATTGACCACACAAGTTGGAAAGAGCTTATGGCTGATCTTCAAACAAACAGACTTTATTGCCTTATTTCAAAATGAAGACAAGCCCAGCCAAGACTATCTGTTCTCCATCCTCAAATGCCCTCTGGACAGAAATATGGGATATAAATGGACTAAATCATAATAAAACTTTAAATAGCTATCTCACTGAATCCAAGCTGGATGCAATGAGGAGTTAATCAGGCTACAGGGGGAAAAAATCAGTTTTTCTTCCACCTGAAATCCTGGAAGGCTTTTGCTGTTATGAAGGGCTAGTGCTCAGTTCCACACAAACACCAGTATGCTGAGTCAAAGAACCTCACTTCAGGAAAAATAAATAACTGTGGTTCCAAGCTGGTTTGCTCAGGCAACCATTGCTAAAGCTAACCACCAATCAATGGTTAAAATGCAAGGAGGAGGTGGGTTCTAGTCCTGCCTTAGACATGAAAACCATCTGAGTGACTTTGGGCCAATCACCAGGAGACGGTGAGTTCTAGTCCCATCTTAAGCATGAAAACCAGTGCTTTTTTTCTAAAAAAAAAAAAAAAAAAAAGGTGCCGGAACTCACACATGTCATACAACCTGCCTTGCCTACCCTACAAAGTTCCATCCATAAAAGGTGCCGGAACTCCATTCTGGGCGTTCTATGAGAAAAAAAGCCCTGATAAAAACCATTTAGGCCGATCACCAGGAGACGGTGAGTTCTAGTCCCGCCTTAGGCATGAAAACCATCTGGGTGACTTTGGGCCATTCACTTTCTCTCAGCCCAGCCTATCTCAAAGGGTTGTTATGAGGAAAACAGGAAGAGGAAGAAATATTATGTGTGTTCACTGCCTTGAGTTAATCATTAAATGAAGGAAGGAAGGAAGGAAGGAAGGAAGGAAGGAAGGAAGGAAGGAAGGAAGGAAGGAAGGAAGGAAGGAAGGAAGGAAGGAAGGAAGGAATGGTTAGTTAGTTGGTTAGAATCAGCACAGCAACCAAAATTCCTTAGAAGAAACAGAAAATGACAAAGCTTCTGATCTGATCAAGGACTGGGAAGAAAATAAATTTGAGCTTTGTCCTGCAGACATTAATGGTGAACAAAACCACAGCCTGATTGAGGAGACGCTGGTCTTCTTGGGGTTTCCCCTTCAACTCTCCCCAACGCAACATCTGGAAAAACGTTTCTAGGAGGAATTGCCATCTAGTGGTATCTCCAGGCATTGCCTTGTACACGGCCCGCTCTTATTCCCCTTGGCATCCAAAAACGGACGGGGGTGGGGGTGGGGGGATTCTAATTGGAACCATCCCTAGAAAAATCCCACCCAATTAAGTTGACAGCATTTTTTAAATAGTTCTGTCTCTAAAGGAAACCGAACTGAACTTTGGAGCAGTTCAACTATAGGCTGCATGATTCCCTAGAGCAGGGGTAGGCAACTTTGGCTCTTTTATGACTCCTGGACTTCAACTCCCAGAATTCCTGAGCCAGCATGGCTCAGCTTGGAAACCTCTCCCTTTCCCCTCAGCGTGGCTGTCTCAGGAATTCTGGGAGTTGAAGTCCACGAGTCATAAAAGAGCCAAGGTTGCCTACCCCTGTCCTAGACCCTCACCCCATCCCAGCCAAGCGAAGCAGCTTTTCTGTTCTGGATTCATCCAATCTTCTGGCTTAATGGGTAACATGCATATCCACAGACTGAGATGCAAATGGTTAGGCAGATTGTTAGCACCCCACTTAAATGTGGTCTGGCTTGTGTCTTACTCCACGTTTTTGATGCGGAGAAGTTCTTTCCAGGAGCTCACAAACCAGAGAAGGCTCCCCCTTCAGCAGTTTTTCTCAAGCTTGACAACTGTAAGATGTGGACGCAAAGTTGTCAAGCTTGAGAAATATCATCCTTTAGGAAGACATTTAGTCAGAAAATCCTTTTCCAACAACATTATGAATGATCCAGACATATATGGAGAATATTGATACTCAAGCTTGTTAATTTCATATCTGAATGAGTCATCCCAGAATAACTTTCAGAGACCTATTTCCTTCCTGGCTTCAAAGCAGCTTTCCAGAGAAGTTCATCTGCAAATTCTGGTTGTGAACCATCGCATGTTAATGATTTATCGTGAAGCAGAAATTCAGCTGTGAGTCATGACTAATATATTTGCTCTCCCTGCCATATCATGGCCCCGTCATCTTCCACTGAGGAACCTGGTAGTTCCCAGGCGCACAACCAACTACTGAAGTCTCACCTTGGCTTGGCTTTCTGGTGCTGAACGTATTTGGTGGACACGACCTGTTCAAGTTTTGATGGATTATGCAGATTTAGGAAATGGGTTGCTTCAATCGCTGGATGTCGTGGAATCAAAGCTGATCTGCACTGCAAAGTAGTGGCCAGGATTTAAGGCAGGGGTCTTCAAACTTGTCCCTTTTATGACTTGTGGACTTCAACTCCCAGAATTCCTCAGCCAGGCACACGTGCCTGGCTGAGGAATTCTGGGAGTTGAAGTCCACAAGTCATAAAAGGGACAAGTTTGAAGACCCCTGATTTAGGGCTTCTCAAGCAGATCCACAAAGTATTGACCTAAGGTCAACTAGGTGGCCAGCGTGGTGATGGGGGACGTATGAAAAACACAAATGGAACTTTGAAAATAGGTTGTGGGCACCCTCTAGACACACCTATCTCTGCGTATGGATTTCATCCCCAGTATATATGAATGGAAAAATGTTCATATGGTATATTAACAGGGATTCTTCTGTGTCTTGACAATGTCCCTCTCTCTTTGTCTTTCCCTCTCTCCCTTACCTCCCTCATCCGATTTTCCCCATAACAATAACCCTGTAAGGTGTGGGTTGGACTGAGAAAGAGCGATTGGCTCAAAGTCACCCAGCTGGCTTTCATGGCTAAGGCAAGACTAGAACTCACCATCTCCTGGTTCCTATTCTGGTGCTTTAACTACTAGACCAAACTGGCTATTATATCTGATAATGTAATGTAATGTAATACAATGCAATACAATATATACTATACTATACTATACTATACTATACTATACTATACTATACTATACTATACTATACTATACTATACTATACTATACTATACTATACTATACTATAATAATATAATAATATAATATAATATAATATAATAATATACTATACTATACTATACTATAATAATATAATAATAATATAATATAATATAATATAATATAATATAATATAATATAATATAATATAATATAATATAATATAATATAATATAATATAATATAATATAATATAATAAATATAATATAATATAATATAATATAATATAATATAATATAATATAATATAATATAATATAATATAATATATAATATAATATAATATAATATAATANATATAATATAATAATATAATATAATATAATATAATATAATATAATATAATATAATATAATATAATATAATATAATATAATATAATATAATATAATATAATATAATAATATAATATAATATAATATAATATAATATAATATAATATAATATAATATAATATAATATAATATAATATAATATAATATAATATAATATAATAATATAATATAATATATTGCATTACATTACATCATATATAATATTGATATATAATTTTATAGCCATATCACCAACCTAGCAAAGTAAATTAGGACTAGAGAGAGAACATCTTCATCTCTATTGCTGGCATGACCAGCCTAAGAACTTGTACGGCAGGTGATGCCTACAGAGAGGCACAATATTAGGAGAAGGAGTTAAATAGTTTGGCCCAGAGCAAGGCAGTTATGATTGTAAAAAGACAAGAAATTCCAACTCTTATTTTGGGATTAATCATTCTGTTTTAGTGGCATGTATTTTTCGAACAGTAAAATGTGGTAGTCAAGTCAGTTAACCCAACCTTCTTCAGGGACCAATGGAAGGAATAGGATGACATACAGGGAAAATTTCCTATGAACTGAAAAGAGGAAGTTCGGGTGAACAGCAATAGATAGTATCTTTTTTTGGAGAAAGAGTAAAGGAAAGGAGGTTTTGGGCATGCAACAACAACAGCAACAAAAACCAAAGCAGGAATCCTTACGTTCTTTTGCAGAATGCTAGAAAAGAAAAACCACACCACATCAAAAGTAGAATTCATCCCGGTCAAGATATCAAGTGACAGCATCTTTTAATTTTTGAGGTTCACTGCATTGGTCTCCTATCAAGTCAAATCCAGGTCCTTCCAACTTTGTGTTTGCATATAGCACAATTTTCAAACTCAAAAACAGAATTTCAGCATCAGGGCACACCGCAAATGCCACAAGCTGGACTTTGAACCTTGATTCCCCAGTTGCTCACATATGGAAGCTACTTTCCATAGCAGATCCTTCGTTGTCCTATGATGGTGGACTCTTCTCATTGATAAATATCTCTCCAAGGTTCTAGGTAGAACCAGGACAAAACAAGACTTCCAAAGTTCTCAACCCCATTTGTGGGCAGAAAAATTTGGGTGGATGGAGAAGTTCTTGAGAAGATTCTGAAGATTCGAATGGCAAATTCTTTTCTGAGATCTTTTCTTGGGATTGAAGGGAAGTAGGAGAAGACCACCAGTCTTGAGACTGTTCCCAATTCTCCTAAATAATAATGGTCAGATGACCACACACCATACATTATGGTTTTCTCCAAAATTCTGTCTTGCTCTGAGAGAAGCTTTGAAAGCAAAATCCTTTTAGTTAGATTGAGTGAGAATTAGTAGAGGGGAAAATACGTCTTTCTTTTACCTGTTCTCTGTTTTTTATGCTTAAACAAGTATGCCAATGATTAGCTTGGTCTCTTCTTTGGGCAAAATGAGTCTCTACAAGTGGACTTATTCATGCATTTGTGAACAAATCCCAGGACTGTAGATTCATAAAAGCTTGAGCAACAGTAAGGAAAGACAAATATATCAACTCGTTAGTCACTGATTTTATCTAGTAATCTCAATGAGGGCATATAGCAAGGGTGTCCAACCTTGGCAACTTTAAAACTTGTGGACTTCAACTGCCAGAATTCCCCAGCCAGTTGCTGATGGGAATTTTGGGAGTTGAAGTCCACATGTCTTAAAGTTGCCAAGGTTGACCATCCTTGGAATATACAGTAATTTGACTCCTGGGCGTGCATTTAAGTCAAGCTATCACCAAAAAAACAGAAGGCACGCTTTAGGAAAGTGCCCTCAGCAAGGCACTAAGCGAGCAGCTGATGAGGTTTTTGCACCTTGACTCGGCTACAAAAGTTCTTGAAATCCAGACCTTCTCCATTCTCAGCTCTGGCCAGGACAGAGTTGGCCTGGCTTATTTGGAAGACTTTGTTTAGGAGCGGCACTGCTCCCCAAAAGGATGCTGAGCGACTCAGGTGGGCGGCAGACAGGGGGAAAACAAGAGCCCTTCCAAACTGCAGCAAAGGGCCCTGGGAACTCCAGTCCACGTTGCTCCAGACTCTGGAAGGCTCAGGAGAATTTGCAAGACCAAATCTGGAAGGCTCCAGGCAATTGGCAAGAAGACCCGGACACTTACCTTGAAGCGCCAGCAGTAAGCAAACGGCCAAGGCGATCTCCAACTTGACAGTCATCTTCTGGGGCGGCCAAGGTGAGTCCTTTGGCAGCAGAAGGTGACCAGCCCAGGATGCCCTCTTAGGCCCCAGGTAAGCTGCAAAGGTAGCAACCTCGCTGGCTGGGGTGGCAAGGGGGGGGGAGAGAGGGGGGATCCTCTCCTTCTTTCCTGATGCTGCCAAGATCGACTCGGTCCTTCCTTCTAAGTCTCCCGCGATCTCTCCAGCGGGGCTGGGGGTGGTCAGCAAGAAGGGAAGCCGGAGACTTCGAAGTTGGCCGAAGAAGCGGCGGGGCTCCCGCTCTCTTCCCGGTTAGCAGGTGTTCCCGGGGCCGGAGAAGGCAGCCCACGCCCGGCGTGGCTCGGGGCGGGGATGGGGAGGCAAGGAGACCGGGAGCCAGCAAGCGCCGGAGCCGCCGCGCCAACTTCTCAGCAACTCGCCAAAGTCTCAGGATGGGGCTTTTAAGCGGGGAGGGGGGAGCGGAGGAGTCGCAAGGCGGCCAGAGGCGACCGGGGGTCTGCCGTGCCTTCCGAGCTCTTCTGGGGCTGGTCCAAGAGAGGCCGGGGACTGTCATTTCCCCCTTGCCCCCTCCCAGGCGGAATCCGCTTTTCCTGGGATGGTGGATACGCACTTGGAATTCTTTCGAGGGGAAGCAAAGGAGGAAGGCGAGACGTCAGCAGCCCGACGTCCCGGGGAGAGGATTCCCCCCCCCCACTCACCCCAGCCCGTCCCCAATTCTCTCTCTCTCTCTCTCTCTCTCTCACACACACACACACACACACACACACACACACTTCTGGCTGCGGAGAAAGCCCGCTGCTACTTCCGCTTGCTTTACTTGGGGCCACTTTGCCCTCCCCCGCAAAGGCATCCACTTGCTCGCTGGCCGCGTGCAAGCCAGCTTTTTAATAATAATAATAATAATAATAATAATAATAATAATAATAATAATAATAATAATAATAATAATAATAATAATAATAATAATAATAATAATAATAAAGTTGGAAGGGACTTTGGAGGTCATCTAGTCCAACCCCCCGCTCAGGCAGGAAACCCTATACCATTTCGGACAAATGGCTGTCCAGTCTCTTCTTAAAAACTTCCAGTGATGGAGCATTCACCGCTTCTGGGGGAAGGTTGTTCCACTGGTTAATTGTTCTAACTGTCAGGAAGTTTCTCCTTAGTTCTAGGTTGCTTTTGCACGGGTTGGGCTGGCAGTGCCTGAACGGCGATTAGAAACAGGAAGAAGGAGCAGGAGGAGGAGGCAACATGGTCTAGTGGTTACGGATTTGGAGCAAACTCTCTAGAACATACAATAACAGAGTTGGAAGGGACCTTGGAGGTCACCTAGTCCAACACCTTGCCCAAACAGGAGTGTCTACAAGGTAGTCCTCGACTTACAACAGCTCCCTTAGTGACCGTTCGAAGTTACAATGGCACTGAAAAAAAGGCATTTATGACTGTTGTTCACGCGTTGCCGCAGCCCCCCGTGGTCACGTGATTTACATTCGGATGTTTGGCAACTGACTCACATTTATGACGGTTGCAGGGTCCCTGCGTCATAAGATCACCTTCTGCAACCTTCTGACTTCTGGGGAAGTCAGATTCATTTGTCAACCGGGTTACTAACAGCTGCAGGGATTCTCTTAACCAATGTGGCAAGAAAAGTCGTAAAATGGGGCAAAACTCACTTAACAAATTTCTGACTTAGCAACAACACAATTTGTTGTTTGGACTCAGTTGTGGTTGAAAGTTGAGGATTACCTGTATATCATTTCAGACAAGTGGCTGTCCTGTCTCTTCTTAAAAGCCTCCAGTGATGGAGCACCCACAAGGCAAGTTATTCCACTGGTTGATTGAAAGATATATATATATATATATATGCAGGTCTTGGCATATTCGGGTCTTTTCCTGCGTAAGATTGAGAGTATCTTGGCGACGTTTCGATGAGGTCCCACTCATCATCTTCAGGCTGGGGTCTTCGGCTTCGTGCCTGTGCGCACAGGCACAAAGCCAAAGATGACGAGTGGGACCTCGTCGAAACGTCGCCAAGATACTCTCAATCTTACACGGGAAAAGACCTGAATACGCCAAGACCTGCATACCTGTACCCGTGAAAATCTACGAAAACAAATATTCTCTGCCTGCAAGCCTACCTCATCAGGTTGTTGTGAGGACATGCCAATTAGAAGGCCTTGCATCCTCAAGCCTCGTTCATCCAACAAAATCCAGCATCTCTCATTGGGGTGATGGGCATTGTAATCCAAGGCACCTGCAAAGCCCTGGATTGGAGTGGGGAAACAGGGTGCAAAATGGACTGCAGCAGCTTATGGGTTGCCCTGGAGGAGAAGGTGATGATAAAAATAAAAAATATATATTTATGAATAGATCTCTTGAGAATAGATCTTTACTTTCAGATTTCTCTAAACAACGTAGATCTATGAGTGTGATAGTGAATGAAAGTGTGTTTTGAGACTTTGGGAAAAGTGCAAAGAAGAGCCACTAAAATGATTAAAGGCCTGGAGACAAAAAGATATGAAGAACGTTGCAGGAATTAGGTATGGCCAGTCTAGAGAAAAGCAGGATTAGGAGTGGCATGATAGCAGTATTCCAGTATTTGAGGGGCTGCCACAAAGAGGAGGGGATCAACCTATTTTCCAAAGCACCAGAAGGCAAGACAAGAAACAATGTATGGAAACTAATCAAAGAGAGAAGCAACCTGGAATTAAGGAGAAACTTCCTGACAGTGAGGACAATCAACCAGTGGAACAGCTTTGCCTTCAGAAGTTGTGGGTGCTTCATTACTGGAAGTTTTCAAGAAAAGACTGGGCAGCCACTTGTCTGGAATGGTATACGGTCTCCTGCTTGAGCAGCGGGTTGGATTAGATGACCTCTAAGGTCCTTTCCAGCTCTATTCTGACTGATTTAAGATTACAGATNGGGTGGGTGGGTGGATGGATAGATGAATGGATGGATGGATGGATGGATGGATAGATAGATGATACTGTAGATAGATATGGATGGATGGCTAGATAGCTAAATGGATGATGATAGATAGATAGATAGATAGATAGATAGATAGATAGATAGATAGATAGATAGATAGATAGATAGATAGATAGATAGATGAATGGATGGATGGATGGATGGATGGATAGATGATACTGTAGATAGATATGGATGGATGGATAGATGGCTAGATGGCTAAATGGATGATAGATGATAGATAGCTAGATTAGGTAGATCTATCTAGCTAGCTAGCTAGCTAGCTAGCTGGCTGGCTGGCTGGCTGGCTGGCTGGGTGGATGGATGGATGATACTGTAGATCAATATGGATGGATGGCTAAATGGATGATAGATAGATAGATAGATAGATAGATAGATAGATAGATAGATAGATAGATAGATAGATGGATGGATGGATGGATGGATGGATGGATGGATGGATGGATGGATGATACTGTAGATAGATATGGATGGATGGCTAAATGGATGATAGATAGATAGATAGATAGATAGATAGATAGATAGATAGATAGATAGATAGATGGATGGATGGATGGATGGATGGATGGATGGATGGATGGATGGATGGATGGATGGATGATACTGTAGATAGATATGGATGGATGGCTAGATGGCTAGATGACTAAATGGATGATAGATGATAGATAGATAGATAGATAGATAGATAGATAGATAGATAGATAGATAGATAGATAGATAGATAGATAGATAGATAGATAGATAGATATGAGAGAGGGGGGAGGGAGGGAGGGAGAATGCTGTTATATTCCGTCCCAAATTTTATGCTATAGAACAATGAAGGAGTGAATTTCATCAAGGGGAAAAAGAATAAAACAGAAAACAATTGAAAAAGGAATTTTATTTATCAATGTAACATAAATGTAAATATTTATAAATGTGACATTCAACACCATGTTGGCAAGTCGATGATGCATCTTCCTCTCTGGCAAAGTTTCCTGAGCTGTATGTAAGTGGGGGCCTTTTCTTTTTCCATACCATTCTTCCCTTTTGGGCCCCCCAAATATATAAAATAGAATATCACCCGTTATTGCAGGGCAGGTTTACCCCAAACCCCAACAGACTGAACCTGTCCCTGTCATTCTGGGGAAAGAGAAACTGCCTGACGTCGGAGGTTTCACTTCCGTTTCTCCGCGGATCAGTAACTGGATGTTATATTATCTTTGCTGGAACAGCTCCCAGGAAAGACAAAAGAAGGTGATGCCGATTTTCCATTCTCCAACCAGGCTTTCCCCAAAACGGTTGCCAACTTTGTGTGCCTGCAGGGAAAACAGGGCAACAATTATTCATTTAGAAAAGTTACATTGCCAGCCTACTTGATACAGGATAATCCTAGGTGAGTCATGGCAACTTTCCATAAAAGCAAAACCACACACACACAAATCTCCAAGGACAATTTATTCCAAAGGGTTGGGTGGTGTCCAGAGAAGGGTCTCTTCTTGCACCCCATTTGGACTTCTGTAACTGATGGGGTATGTAGTATACCCCCCGCTGCTTGCCCAGGATGAGAAAACAGAATGAGATGGTAACCTGGTCCCATGCCATGCATAACAGAATAACAGAGTTGGAAAGGCCTTTGGAGTCTTCTAGTCCAACCCACTGCATACAGAGGAGACCTTATACCATTCCAGACCAGTGGCTGTCCAGTCTCTTCTTAAAAGCCTCCACTGATGGAGCACCCACAACTTCTGGAGGCAAGCTGTGCCACTGATTAATTGTCCTCACTGTCAAGAAATTTCTCTTTATTTTTAGGTAGGTTCTCTCCTTGATTAGTTTCTGTCCATTGTATCTTGTCCTGCCTTCTGGTGCTTTGGAAAATAGGTTTGACCTCCTCTTCATTGTGGCAGCCCCTCAAATACTGGAAGACTGCTATCGTGTCACCCCTAGTCCTTCTTTTCTCTAGAGGAGACAAACCCAATTCCTGCAACTGTTCTTCATATGTTTAGCCTCCAACCCCCTAATCGTTTTTGCTGTTCTTTTCTGCACTCTTTCCAGAGTCTCCACATCTTTTTAATAATATGTTGACCAAAACTGGATGCAGTATTCTAGTCTTAGTCTTACTACTTAGTCTTATTACTTAGTCTTACTAAGGCTTTACATAGCGGTACTAATAGGGTACTTTAAAAATGATAACCAACACCCTGAATTGGACCCAGAAACACACCGGCACTCAATGTAGCTCACATTCCAGGAGTGTTACATGTGCAATGCTAGAGGCTCCCACAATTGTAAATATCTGTCCCATAAAATAAGGCCCCAAGGGCTCTATTTTCATGGGGGAAAATGTAAAATTTGATACTTTTCCTGCTGGGTTTAAAAAAACCCAGCTATCACTGGCTGAATTAGTTAAGTTTCATCTATCAATACATCAAAAGCAGAGAAGCAGTACAGGGAACCCTGGCTCAAAACTGCCTGGCAGTATACAAATCACATTTTTCAGTGGGTGATTAACAAACCCGGTTGTGCATTCACACTACCTTGTAAGCTTAGTTAATGTCAACCATGGCTAGCCTTGTCTGGTTTGGGGTTGTATGGTCTTGTCCAAACTCAGATCATTTGTTATGTTTCTGAGCAAAAGTATTCAGTACAGTAAGCTGGTGGAGGGTGCGGTGTGTGCAATTTAGATCAGCGGCTCCCAACATTTTGGGCACCAGGGACCCATTCCGTGGAGAGAGGTTTTTCCGCAGACCGGAGAGTGCGTAATTTTCTTTGCTGCCTGCATCCCACAGATGGGGCTTCGCTTGTTTGTGTGGCCCAGTTTCTGGCATGCCGTGGCTCGGCGCCAGTCCAGCGACCAGGGGTTGGGGACCCCTGATTTAGATGCACTTCTTCTTCTTCTTGTGCCATATCCATTATCGGACGTTGGCGATCATGTTGACGATCATGTTTTTATCAGCAGCCGCACGAAAAAGTGCTGCTGAGTTTTGTCCAAACCAGTCCCTGAGATTTTGAAGCCACGATGTTCTTCTTCTGCCTGGACCTCGTTTGCCTTCAGTCTTTCCCTGGAGGATGAAACGGAGTATGCCGTATTTTTCTGGGTGTCGCATCACATGTCCGAAATATTCTAATTTTCATTTTTTTATTGTTTTGATGATTTCCCTCGGCTTTCCCAGGTGGCTTATCACCTCCTCATTTCTGATCTTGTCAACCCAGCTTATACGTAACAGCCGCCTGTAAATCCACATTTCAAATGCTTCTAGTCTCTTCAGGTGGCCTTGTCAGGGACCAACTCTCTACTCCATAGAGCAGATGCACAGGTGGGTGCAATTTAATGCCCCCTTTTTTTGAAAATACCTAGCTTTGTGATCAGTGCTAAGAACTAGAACTGACTTAATTCTGACTCAGCTTGATTCTGTCCTTTATCTGTTTACTTTAAGTGCGTCTTTTACACAAGGAGAACTCAAACTGTGTTTCTTCCGTCCACCTGTTCAAAGTGCTCTGTAGGCAGTCCTCAGCTTACCACCACCATTGAGCCCACAAGTTCTGTTGCTAAGCGAGACATTGGTTAAGTGAGTTTTGCCCCCATTTTATGACTTGTCTTGCCACAGTTGTTAAGTGAATCATTGCAGCTGTTAAGTGAGTAACGCGGTTGTTAAGTGAATCTGGCTTCCCCATTGACTTTGTTTGTCAGAAGGTCACCAAAGGGGATCACGTGACCCCAGGGCACTGCAAACTGTCGTAAATATGAGTCAGTTGCCCAGTGTCTGAATTTTGATCACATAACCACGGGGTTTCTGGAACCGTTGTAAATGTGAAAAATAGTTATAAGTCACTTTTTTCAGTGCTGATGTAACTTTGAAAGTCACTAAACAAACTATTGTAAGTTTATCATTACCTGTATTTGTTCTCCCTGTATCTCTGTAGAGGAGCAGTTAATGCAAAGAGAGAGAGAAAGGTTGGTGTGTCATGTAGCAATTCCTCTTCACTCCTGGGCATCCAGCCTATTATAATAAAACTCTTACTAAATACAGTTTCTAGGTGGGGAGAGTGACTCCTTCAGATTTAATTTTATTGTCAATATGGGTGAGTCCAGAAGGAACTTTGTAGGGTTAGAAGCAGGCTGCAGCCTAGAAATGACCTGAAGTTGACTCAGACATGTGTTGAAACCTTCCAATATAGTGATAAATCATTGGTTTATCCTATTGATGATCACTAAAAGCTGGGATCAAACTTCACATGATCAAATAGATTGCTACTTATTTTTAAATAGAGCAATAGTGAATGTACCAACAGAGGAGAATATTTGTAATTCAGGGTTGAACTGTGGGGTCCTTGGTGCTCTCTGAGCTTGGTTGTTTTCTTGCAGATGTTTCATTACCTAACTAGATAACATCATCAGTGCTAGAAGGGAGTGGGGTTTGTGGCGAGAAGCAGAAAGAGAAGAAGGAGAAGAAGGACTGTGAGATCCTTGGTGCTCTCTGAGCTTGTTTTCTTGCAGATGCTTCATGACCCAACTAGGGAACATCATCAATACTAGGAGGAGGAGGAGGAGGAGGAGGAGGAGGAGGAGGAGGAGGAGGAGGAGGAGACGGTAGCTGTGGGGTCCTTGGTGATCTCTCAGCTTGGTTGTTTTCTTGCAGATGTTTCATTACCAAATTAGGTAATATCATGAATGCTAGAAGGGGTTTGCAGAGTGGATGAGGAGGAGAAGGGGTAGAGGAAGAGGAAGGCGAAGGATGATGGAGAAGAACTGAAGGGTCCTTGGTGCTCTCTGAGCTTGACTTTCTTGCAGACATTTCATTAACCGACTAGGTAACGTTATCAGTGCTGGAAAGGAGTGGCATTTCTGACAATCAAAGTTAGAGAGCAGCAAAGGCCCCACAAGGGTGAATGTTTAATCTGCTTATTTAAATTCAGGAGGAAGAAATTGATATTGGCAGACATGGGGGGAAAACTCCAGAGAAGAAGTTGGGCAATACCCTTCACCAGGTTGGCAAGCCTGAGTGATTTCCGTCTTGCGTGTTTGGCATCACCACAGGCATGGCTGCGGCTTCTTTGTGTAACTCATCCATTCTCTTCGAAGTTGTGCTCAGAGCGTAATTCTCTCCCCCCCCCTTTTATATTATGCAAGGGGTGTTGTTATCACAGCTATTAATCAAAGTTTCCCGTGCTGGCGTGCCATTCTTTTAGAACAGTGGATTTCCTTGCTGGGAGTTTTAAGGGTAGGTGTGAACACAATGAAACAATGCAACCTTGATGAACAAGGAAACAAGACATGAAATGAATGATGGGGCGTGGGACAATGACAGAGTCTGAAATTCATTGATAGAGGCAACTGGGGAAGGACAACACCAAAACCAGAGGAGAACCAAGAAGGAGGAGCAGCCAATCTTAGTACCAATAACAAAAGATGTTAAGTGTGATTTACTGACCTTCCTTAAGGGACAAATCTTGTGGGAACGCTGGCTTTAACCATGGCTACAGGAAATCTTAAAAGGACACCTAAAAATACCAGAGGAAGCACCTCGGCCAATCCCAGCAAAATGAGGAAGTGGATGTTCCAATGAAAACTGGCTGAAAGGAACAGACTGAAGAAACCAAAGTCTTTGTGTTGGTCTTTGGGCTAGGTCTCCCATAGCTGAGCTGGGTCTCCTAAAGCTGCTGTCATAGCTTCTTCGTAGGTAAGTAGGTAGGTAGGTAGGTAGGGGGAGAGGGAGATAGAAAGAGAGAGAGAAGGAGAGAGAGAGAGAGAGAGAGAGAGAGAGAGAGACAGACAGACAGACAGACAGACAGACAGACAGACAGAGAGAAATGGCAAGATAGAAAAACAGAGATAGAAAGAGAATAGAATAGAAAAGAATACAGCTGGAAGAGATCTTGGAGGTCTTCTAGTCCAGCCCCCTGCTCGAGCAGGAGAACCTATACCATTTCAGACAAGTAAATGTCTAGTCTCTTCTTAAAAACCTCCAGTGATGGAGCACGCTCGATTTCTGGTGGCAAGGTGTTCCACTGGTTAATTGCCCTCCCTGTTGGGAAGTTTCTCCTCAATTCTAAGTTGCTTCTCTCTTTGATCAGTTTCCAACCATTGTTTCTCGTCTTGCCCTCTGGTGCTTTGGAGAATAATTTGATTCCCTCTTCTTTGTGGCAGCCCCTCAAATACTGGAACACTGCTATCATGTCTCCCCTGTTTCTTCTTTTCTTTAGACTAGCCAAACCCAAGACCCGCAGGCGTTCTTTATATGTTTTAGTCTCCAGGCCTAGGATCATCTTAGTTGCTCTTTTCTGAACTTTTTCCAAACTCTCAACGTCTTTTTTGTGATATGGTGACCAAAATTGGCTGCAGTATTCCAGGTGTGATCTCACTAGAGTTTTATAAAGTGGTACTAATACTTTGTGTGATCTTGATTCTATGCCTCTGTTTATACAACCCAGGATTGTATTAGCTTTTAGAGACAAACACACTGAGAGACAGAAAGAGAGAGAAAGAGAGAAAGAAAGAGACAGAGACACAGAGATAGGGAATAAGAGAGATATAGAGACAGAGAGAAAAAGAGATAGCGAGGAAGATAGCAAGATAAAAATTGAAGAGATATAAAGAGAGAGAAATAAAGACAGACAGACACACACACACACACACAGAAAGACAGTCAGAGAGAGAGAGAGCAAGAGAGAGAGAGAGAGAGAGAGAGAGAGATAAAGAGAGATAGAAAGATTATTAATTGATTAGTCTAACAGTCATATCAATAAAATAATCTAATTCCAGGGTAAAATAGATAGAAGAAAATAAAGAAATATCATACACATGTGGTACATACAAAGCATCCACATTCAGGTAAATGCATCACCTTTACAGGATGCACCACCCAATTTTGGTCATGTGACCGTGGGGACACTGCAACAGTTGCATGTGTGAGGACTGGCTATAAGTCACTTTTGTCAGTGCTATTGTAACTTTGAACAGTTACTAAACAAATGGTTGTGAGTCAGAGTCTGCTGGTAGAGAAATGCACAAAAAATATATGATTTGACCTTGTTTGCCAATTGGAAGCCCAAAAGAAGAAGTTGATTTTTGGATGGCCCTACAAGAATACCCAGAAATGGTGTCACTGTAAATTCTATCTCAGTTTACAATAATTGCATTATAAAGGCTGCCTTATAGATTAATTAAATTAAATTAAATTAGGTTAATTAATTAATTAAAGTAGATCAAAGCAAGACAGAGCACAACATGGAGGAGGGAAAAATATACCACTGGGTTAGGAGCTTTTTAATTATAATAATTAACAATGAATTAATTATCATATTAAATCCCTAATCAGGATGATCATTAAGTATATTTATATTAATTCACTTCTATTATTAATTGTTGATGATTAATAATGCATTTAGTGATAATAAGATGCTTGCTGGAGATTCAAAACCTGTCAAAGCTGACTTAATTGTATTTTATTTTAACCACATGTTTATTTTTTTAAACCATTTATTTATTCGGTACCTCTATTTTTTGCAACAAAGCAATCTTTCATCTTTAAAAAAAAAGAAACATTTCAAAAAATTAAACATACAAAGTAAGGAGGAAAAATATCAGAGCTGATATAAAAAGTGCTGTGGTTTATCTTTATGGAAATAAACAGCACAATTGTATTTATTTACTCAGAGAAGAGTAAATATGGATCGTTTCCAAACTGCTGTGCAAATCAGACCTGGCTGAGCTTCTTTTTTTGAATATTTGGGGTCTGTGATCTCATTCCATTATTTTCTCTCTTTCTGATTTGTTTACAAGATCTGCATGCATCTCAGCTCCACAAAACCCCTTGCATTCACAATGTTGTATTTGCACCGTTCGTATTTGTAGGAAGTAAACTGTAATTTGTTGGTTTTGCAAACTGACGCTAAAATATATTTACCTCCTGTTTGCTTCAGCATCAAATTTGCATCATGAATATATTAATGTAGACTTAAAATTACTTGAAGGTTATAAGGAAAGTAGAGAGTTGAAGAATGCATTAAAAGAAAAAACTTCCCATGGATCAAGAATAGTTACTTTAAAAATTTTAAACAAACCCTGTTGCCTTGCCTGATGGGTTAGATTGCCCCACCAAGGCATGAGAGCATAGGAATTGTAGTACAGCATATAGGTAAGATGAAAGGTTGGAGAAGGTTAAAGTTTTCAAAACTAAGAATTGCCGTCTATCATCTTATGACTATCACCTTGTTGTTTGTATCTTATGATTTGTGTTGATTGCTTTTATTTAGTATCTTATGACTATCACTTTGTATCTTATAATTTATGATGATTGTATTTTATGATTATGATCATGATTTATCATTTGTTGCTTGTATATACACTGAGTGCTTCTGTACCCAAGATAAATTCTTTGTGTGTCCAATCACACTTGGCCAATAAAGTATTCTATTCTATTCTATTCTATTCTATTCTATTCTATTCTATTCTAGTCTAGTCTAGTCTAGTCTAGTCTAGTCTAGTCTAGTCTAGTCTAGTCTAGTCTAGTCTAGTCTAGTATAGTATAGTATAGTATAGTATAGTATAGTATAGTATAGTATAGTATAGTATAGTCTCCCATCCCATCCCATCCCATCCCATCCTATCCTATTCTATTCTATTCTATTCTATTCTATTCTATTCTATTCTATTCTATTCTATTCTATTCTATTCCATTCCATTCCATTCTTCTGTTTATTTCTAATTATCTAAGTCAGGGGTCCCAAAACTGTTTAGCTCTTCAATCTCTTCATGTAGTTTCAGATTGTTCATCAAAACACCCCAAGCATTTATTATATGAAAATAATTTAATAAATACTACTTTAACTAATAGAACTATGAATAATAATAGTAGCAGCAACAATAAGATCAACATCTTGTTACAGTTCACAAAAGACCACTTTGGGGGGAACCCTGCTGTAAGTTGGTTGAATTTCAATAATTTTTAATTGATATTGTATAAATATTATTGGGGAAAAACAGCACCATGTATCAAGTTGGACAGTGATAAAAATAAAAAGGGGTAAAAAAAATTATTTTACCCTAACAATTCCTTGCACGCTGCAATATGGGGCATTCTCCTAAAACTAAGGTGAGAAATGATATCTTTTTCATAATGGTGGTGACATAAATCAAGAGGTCTCTTTCATATTCCCTTGCTAAAGGAAGAAGAAAGAACAACCTCGGACACAGAATAAAATTCTCGAACAGGTTTATACAGAATGTATTCCAAGTCATTCCAAGAAGTGTAGTATAGGCAGTCCTTGATTTATGACCATAATTGAGCCAAAGTTCTGTTGCTAAGTGAAACAGTTGCTAAGTGAGTTTTGCCCCATTTTATGACCTTTCTTGCCACTGCTGTTAAGTGAATCACTGCAGTTGTTAAGGTAGTAACATGGTTGTTAAGTGAATCTGGCTTCAACATTAACTTTGCTTCTCAATAGGTCAAGGCCATGGTTCTCCCAGTTGCAACGTATGGCTGTGAAAGTTGGACCCTAAGAAAGGCTGAGTGCCAAAGAATGGAGACCTTTGAGCTCTGGTGCTGGAGAAGACTCCTGCGAGTCCCCTGGACTGCAAGGTGATCAAACCAGTCAGTCCTAGAGGAGATCAACCCCGACTGCTCTTTAGAAGGCCAGATCCTGAAGTTGAAACTCAAGTACTTTGGCCACCTAATGAGAAGGAAGGACTCACTGGAGAAGAGCCTAATGCTGGGAAAGATGGAGGGCAATAGAAGAAGGGGATGACAGAGAATGAGGTGGCTGGATGGAGTCACTGAAGCAGTAGGTCTGAGCTTCAATGGACTCCAGAAGATGGTAGAGGACAGGAAGGCCTGGAGGAACGTTGTCCATGGGGTCGTGATGGGTCGGACACAACTTCGCAATTAACAACAACAACAACAGGTCGCAAAAGGGACTCACATCATCCCAGAAGACTGAAACCGTCATAAATATACATGCCACTTTCCACGTGTCCACATTTTGGTCACATAACTATTGTAAGGGGATGCTTCAATGGCCGTAAGTGTGAAAAACGGTCATAAGTCATTTTTTTCAGTGTCACTGTAATTTTGAACGGTCACTAAATGAATGATTGTCTAGGGAAGTTCTCAGCCATCCAGGTCATGGATGTCCCAAAGGTGCTTTTTTTTTTTCCCCCGGCGGCAACTGGACTTTTCTGTGTTTCTTTTGAAGACATTTTGCTTCTCATCCAAGAAGCTTCTTCAGTTCTGACTGGATGGTGTGGAATGGAAGGATTTATACTCCTTGCAGACAGCTGGTCATTTGCCTTCTTTTAGGGCAGGGGTGTCAAACTCAATTTCATTGAGGGCCTCATCAGCATTGCGGTTGCCCTCGGGGGGGGGCAGGTGGGTGCGGCCTACTGGATGGGCGTGGATGGAGTGGGTGTGGCCTACTGGGTGGGCATGGCCAGCTCTACATCATTCACGTCAAGGGGGCCTGTGGGGGCCTGGGCAGGAGTTGGACAGATCTGAGGGTCTCTGGCAGAAGGGGGTGGGACCAGGGCAGAGCCCATCAAGCCGGATATGTGAAGTAGGCGAGGGCCATTTGCTGGCCACTTCCAGGCGATGGTCCATTTCTTCATTCCTCACAAAGGGTGACACCTCCCCAGCATGCACCCAGGGGGTGGGGCCGATGCGGCAGGGGCCGGTTCCTCACTGTTTCCAGACGGCCTTGTGGAGCTAAGACTGAATGCGTTTCAGCATAGATGGCCACCACAAAATTGTTTCCAGGATGGCTTTGAAGGCCACATGAAACCACTTTGCGGGCTGCATCTGGCCCCCGGGCCTTGTGTTTGATGTCTGTTTTAGGGAGTCCTTGAAGCCATTTGGAGGTTTACCTGTGTCCTCAGGGTCACCTGAGTGGTGCAAATGGGTGTGGAGCCTTCTTGGCTGCAGGATGTTTTCTGCCCAGGGTCCCCTCACTGTTGAAAACAGTGAAATGCAAAGGAACATCTGTGTGCAAGGCATATCAATCCTTCCACTCCCCACCATCCAGCCAGAGCTGAAGAAGCTTCTTGGATGAGAAGCGAAACGTCTTCAAAAGGAACACGAGAAAGTCCAATTGCCTTCTGAAAAAAAAGCACCTTTGGGTAAATGAATAGTTGTAAATCGAGGATTATCAGTCCAGTAAAGAAAAAAAAAAAAGCACTCTCTGGATGCCTCTGAATCCATAAAGCACGTTTGTTGCGAAACACAAGTGCATTCTGTGCACACTTTCAGAAATAAGCTCAGTCAAGCATCTTTAAAAAGCCAGGCATTTTCAAAACTAAAAATCCAGGGCACTCAAAAACATTGGGAGCCAAAACCTGTCCTGGAAAGCAGCCCATAAATCAGATGAGATTTATAATCCTTGAAACTCGTTTAGCTTGACCCCCGGCAGGAAGGACAGCTGGCTGGCTGACAGTGTGAACATGAGCCCTTCTCTCCCGGGTAATAAAGATGAAGGATGATAAGAGAATTAATAATCCAATTTTAATAAACGAAGGTTAACAAATATGAATATGGCAACATTTGCTCACAAGTCCCGACTTCTTTATTCCAACACCTGGATCTGCTTTCTGATGACGATGAATTCGTATAATTTTTCTTTCCCTTCTCAGAAAAGTTTAAAAAGTTTCAGTGCTTCTACTTTACACTTCTACTAGCACTGACCTGAAATGTTTCTTCTGCTGATATCTTGTACGTGACTGCAAGAAGGTTGAGGCAGGGCTTACCTCTTTCCTGGAAAACGGATGACATAGACTCACTGGCTAGGGTTTCACGGGGGAGGGGGGGAAAGTTGGAGAAGGAAAAAAAAAAAAAAAGAACTGCTGGTAACTTGTTAGCTAGTTTCCCGAGATGGAGGCACCAGTTGCTTCTTAGGTACAGAATTGTAACCTTCTCCAAAACATATCTGCCTGGAAACTTGGTGTTTAGAATAACAGAGTTGGAAGGTACCTTATAGATCATCTCTTCTGTGGTGGTGAACCTATGGCACACATGCACAGGTAGCACGCAGAGCCCTCTTTGTGGGCACGCGCACCGTCGCCCCTGTCCTAGGCCTTCAATCCCGTTCATGAGCAACCTGCATCAATACCCACACAGGGTAAGGTTGCCGCGCCCGCCCCTGCCTCCCCAAGCATTTTTTTTTATTAACCTGCCTTTCAGCTGCATTCTGTTTCTCCATTTGCTGCTCAGCCTTCGCCACGTGTTTGTGGGACTATCGGTAAAGTTCCATCAGACTTTCTAACTTCTTGTGAGATCTCAAGATGGAGATCTGATGGACACAGTTGGCCCCCATGCGCTCGCTGTGTGCGGGGAGGCTGATGGTGTCAGATAGCAGCTGCCCCAGCTCCTGCCTCACCTTGCCTTGCCCTGCAGCAATAGCACAGCTGCCCTGCCCCCTGCCTCGCCTTGCCTCACCCCGCAGGATGAGCCTCTTGCCCACCATCCCACCCGCCAGAGACCCCCTGGATCTCCCCCAGCCCTGCCTGGCCCCAATAGGCATCCCTCCCCACGAGCAACATGGAGGTGGCCAGGCTCACCCAGTCTGCCATGACTACTGCAGCCATGCCCACGCAATGGGCCACACCCAGCAATGGGCCACACCCACCCAATGGGCCATACCCACCCAATGGGCCACACCCACTCAACACCCGATGATACATAAGTGGGTTTTGGGTTGCAGTTTGGGCACTCGGTCTCTAAAAGGTTCACCATCACTGATCTACTCCAACCCCTTGCTCAAGCAGGAGACCATATACCATTTCTGACAAGTGGCTGTCCAGTCTCTTCTTGAAAGCCTCCAGTGATGAAGCACCCACAACTTCTGATTAATTGTTCTCACTGTCAGAAAAAATTCTCATTATTTTGAGGTTAAATTTCTCCTTAATCAGTTTCCATCCATTGTTCCTTGTTTGGCCTTTGGGTGCTTTGGAATATAGGTTGTCCCCCTCTTCTCTGTGACAGCCCCTTAAATATTGGAGCACTGCTATCATGTCACTCCTGGTCCTTCTCTTCACTAAGACTAGCCATGCCCAGTTCTTGCAACCCTTCTTCATATGTTTTCTTCATCTTTGTTGCTCTTCTCTGCACTCTTTCTAAAGAGTTAATACAATTTAGGATTGCATTGGCTTGTTTGGCTGCTGCCAAACACTGCTGGCTCATATTTAATTGATTGTCCACTAGGGCTCCAAGATCCCTCTCACAGTTACTGCTATTAAACCAGGTTTTGCCTAATCTGTACGTGCACTTTTGGCTTTTCTTGCCTAAGTGTAAGACTTTACTTTTCCTGTGTTTTATTACATCGCCACTAGCAATGGCTCCTCTTATGTTTCCCCACAAATTTTGTAGAAGTTTCAGAGCGATGAGCAGAACAATCAAATGGAGTTACAAGCACAATTTTGCCACTAGAAGGAAATCGGGTATTGGACCAGCACTAAGCCATCTTGGTTGTTTGTCTATGGCAGGGGTGGCAACCTCAATGGCAAATCACTTCTGAAAAACATTGTCAAGAAAACTGTCCTCTAGACTGTCTCCAGGAATCAGACACATTTTTTTTTAAAAAAAATAATCAGATATACTTATGGTTGCTTATAAACAAAGAGAAGGAATATTTGGCAGGGAAAAAGAGGAGGAGTTTGAAATTCAGATCCCAATTTAGCCATGAAACTAGGAAGATATTTTTCTATGCCAAACATTATTTCCTTCCTGTGGTTTTTATGAATGTACTGTATACTACAGGGGCAGTAGATGTAACACAGTGGTTCTCAACCTTTTTAATGCCGTGACCCCAACCGGTCGTAAGTCGAGGACTAAACCGGTCATAAGTCGAGGACTACCCAACCGGTCGTAAGTCGAGGACTTTCCCTGCCCGGGAGCGCCACGCATGCGTGGTTCCGCCCCCTGCGCCGGCCGAGGCGTAGCTGGCAAGCGGCAGAGACGGAGCAGGCCGACCACCAGCTGGCCCAGCCCAAGGGAGGTAAGGCACCCGCTGGAAAAGGGGGGAAAAATGGCGGACAAAAAAAATGGCAGACAGCCTTGCTTGGCGACCCCCGTGAAATGGTCGATCGACCCCAAATGGGGTCCCGACCCACAGGTTGAGAACCACTGATGTAACAGATCCTGCCTTGAAACAGAGACACACAAAAAAGTGCTAAAATTAACAATCGTAACAGGATTTTACATAAACCTTGTACCTTCTGGAATCTTTTGGATTGGAACGAACTACCCCCAGAGATCAGGGTGATTCCGGATCTCCCCTCCTTCCGCCGCGCCCTCAAGACATGGCTATTTAAGCTGGCAGGACTGGCCTAAGGGTTATTTTTAACTTGGTTTTTTTATAATAATTTTTTAAAAAAAGGATAATAATGGCCTTATAATAATATTTTATTTTAATTGACATTTTAACTTGGTATTTTTGTAGTTATGTACTTGTTTTTAAAAGGCTGTAAGCCGCCCTGAGTCCGCAGGGAGAAGGGCGGGGTAGAAATTTAAATAATAAATAAATAAATAAATAAACCCTAATTAAAAATAATGCTTTCACTAGAAATCAGGGCTTACACCTGTTTATTATCACCTTTCCATCTTGGAGATCTACAGTATGGGGGACATAAACTGTATCCTAACACTGTACGAAAATGGGGCCTGAAATTTCTCAGGGGGTAGAAATGAGAAGCAGAGTCTTCAGGACACGAGGGCAATGTGGTTAGCTGTTGGGACTCTTCATGCCGAAGCACTCTATCAAAAGTATACAGGACCGCATTTAAAATGATAAGATGGATCTATATTTTCTAGTAATGCTAATCACTTAAAACATAACCCCAAGAGTTACATCTCATGCAGGATGTGGGCAAAAAGATTTGCTCGTGAATCCAGGAGGGAACTAATTTAGTTGCTGTCCGATCAAAATTGTAATTTGGTGAGTGTTTCTGTGGTTCTTGTACTGATAATTATTATGTATTAATAAGGGTGGTTTGTGTTGTTGAGATTATTGTAGGCACAAAGATGGAAGGATTCAGTACTGCCCACGATGAAGGAACAGTTGATGAAGATGATGAAACTTGCTGAGATAGATTAATTACATAATATGGCATACAGAATAACATAGTTGGAAGGGACCTCAGAGATCTTCTAGTCCAACCCACTGCTCAAACAAGAGACCCTAGGGTCTCTAGACCATTCCAGACAAATGGCTGTCCAATCTCTTCTCAAAATCCTCTAGTGAGGGAGGTTCTTTGATCAAAGAAAAGACAATATCTACATTTATTATTGACTGGAAACCCCTTATGGGCCTTTTGCACAACACAGAAATTAACTTATGATGGATAGACAGCTGGCTTTGTGTCTAACGCAGGACTAGTACTCATTATGTTTAATCTGTTGCCTTTAACCACTACACCAAACACGCTCTCATATTCCCGAAGTCCTACTGTACATTAAATTTTAAACTTATCTTTCATGATGCAAGTTTCAAGGTATGTTCATTCCAGTATCAACGAGCATAACTCCTCAACTCAATTCAACTCAGTTCAGCAATAACAGTTAAACATTCCACATAGATCTTGATAAATCTGCTGAGCGAAAGCAAGGGTTATAAGATTCTTCTAATACAAAGCACTTTCTGGAATGCTTAGCCAGCATTAACCTTTGTGTGACATCTATGTAACACTTAGAATACTGCATCCAGTTTGGGTCACTGTAATATAAAAAAGATGTAGAGGCTCTGGAAAGAGGGCAGAGAAGAGCAACTAAGATGATTAGAGGGCTGGAGGCTAAAACATATGAAGAATGGTGGCACAAACCGGGTATGTCTAGTCTAGTGAAAAGAAGGACTAGGGGTGACATGATAGCAATGTTCCAATATTTGA
Organism: Protobothrops mucrosquamatus; assembly: GCF_001527695.2. Lineage (NCBI taxonomy): Eukaryota > Metazoa > Chordata > Lepidosauria > Squamata > Viperidae > Protobothrops > Protobothrops mucrosquamatus. The sequence goes on along the minus strand of NW_015386404.1, from coordinate 580,231 downwards.
GGGGCCGCCACAAAGAAGAGGGGGGTAACTTATTCTCCAAAGCACCAGAAGATAAGACAAACAATGGATGGAAACTAACCGAGGAGAGAAGCAACCTGGAACTAAGGAGAAATTTCCCAACAGTCAGAACACTCAACTAGTGGAAACACTTGCCTTCAGAAGTTGAGACTTTTAAGAAGAGACTGGACAGCCACTTGTCTGTAATGGTCTAGGGTCTCCTGCATGAGCAAGCAGCTGGACTAGAAGACCTCCAATGTCCCTTCCAACTCTGTTATTCTGTTATTCTGCCGAAGAGAAAATATCTCTTGGAAAAGTTTCAAGCTATGATGAATGCACATTGCAAAATATGGGGCGGGAAGGTTGAACATCTCCTTGGAATTTAGCAAATATTTGACTGATCATTTTTTCCTAAAAAGTCAAAATTAAAACCAAAAATCCACAGGGGATGGATAATTGTGCTTCCAACATGCACATCCCTAATCCTGTCTAGCTTTTTCCATTTTTATCCTAACGTCCCTGAGCTCTCCTGCCTGCTACTCCAGAGGGGGGGGGGGAAGAAAGAGAGAAATATAGAAGCATGACATCAGTATGTTGAAGAGGCAAAGTGATGAGTCAGACTTGAGTGGGGAGAATTTTCAGTTCTCTGGAAATCACTCATTCATTAATCTTTTGTAAACATTAACCATTTTTCAGGGTTTTGGTTTTTTTTTTTTGCTAACTGCACAAAAAGTCAGTAAACATCTCCAATTCATATTTTGCTCAGCAATGTCCCACAGTTTTGTTAATTTTCACATGGAAATGTTTCATGTCTCTGCACGGCAAAGTCCCCATTTATCATCAGGCATTCGGAGAAACAGATGGTTCCCATTGCTGAAAATGCAGGGGGAAAGTGGCAGTCACCAAACATGGCCACTTTAAGACTGGTGAACTTCAACTCCCAGAATTCCCCAGCCAGCCATGCTGTCTAGGGAATTCTGGGAGTTGAAGTCCATAAGTCTTAAAGTTGCCACCCATGGAGACCCCTGGGTTAAAGCAACCGTGTCTTTTTCCAAGGGGTACGGGAGAGATCACTGCAGCTTCATCTATGTAGAGCAACCTGGTCCCTTTGCGACTTGCAATCTTTAGCATTTGGAGGGGGGCAGAATGCATCTAAAAATGAAACAAGCTGGGGGCCAGAATGCATCTCTGTTGTACTGAGGGCCATCAGTACCCCTCTCTCTATTTATTTGGTGTTATAAAGCTTTTCTTGAGGCGCGGTTTAAATGCAGCTCTTGGAGCAGATGAAGTGGCAATAGCTATAGCAATAGCACTTAGACTTACATACCACTTCACGGTGCTTCACAGCCCTCTCTAAGCAGTTTACAGAGTCAGAATATTTGCCCCCAACAATCTGGGTCCTCATTTTACTGACCTCGGAAGGATGGAAGGTTGAGTCAACCTTGAGCCGGTCAGGATCGAACTCCAGGCTGTGGGCAGAGTTAGCAATAACAATTGCAATAGCACTTAGACTTATATACCACTTCACAGTGCTTTACAGCCCTCTCTAAGCGGTTTACAGAGTCAGAATATTTGCTGGCCACATGACCCTGGAAACGTCTTCAGACAACACTGTCTCCCTCGGCTAGAAAGGGAGATGAGCACCACTCCATAGAGTTGGATACAACTGGACAAGGAGAAAACTTTACATATAAAGAAAGCAAGGAAAGGGGTCCAGCTAAGGATACTGTAGATCAGGGGTGTCAAACTCGCAATGTCACGTGATGTGTCACGACGTATCATGACTTTTTCCCATTGCCGGAGCTGGGGTGGGCGTGGTTTTGGCAGGCCAGCAGTTTGACACCCCTGCTGTAGATCCATCAACCTTTCAGAAAATAGAGTGCTAAACACACAGAAGAGTATTGACTGGATTGAAATATTTGCCCCCAACAATCTGGGTCCTCATTTTACTGACCTCGGAAGGATGGAAGGCTGTGTCAAATTTGAGCCGGTCAGGATCAAACTGCTGAACTGCAGGCAGCCAGCAGTCAGCAGAAGTAGCCCTCAGTACTGCATTCTAACCACTGCGCCACCACGCCTATCAGTAGTAGTTTTTTGCAGTTTCTCTCATACAAGTATCTGGGATATGGAACCTTTAAGGTCATTTTAAAGTCAAGAACAGCTTCATAGAATGGAGAGTTCAGTTGGTGGATATGCTTTTCAATTAGATGAAGTAGCACAAGGATGTGATCTATCGTTGAATGCTGGTTGAAAACCATTCTGTCCTTCTCTGAGCAGGCCTTTGGTTTCAATCCACTCAATACTCTTCTGTGGGTTTAGCACTCTTGTACCTTGAGTGCAATCCGAAAACATCTGGAGCATCATTTGAACACCATCAGCATTGACAAAACTGCCCTCTGTCAATTGCAGATGGCAGCTTTGCTTGGAACAGCTTACAGCCTGCAACAATACTTATAACAACACCACCAAACATCCACACCTGCCTATCCCTGGTCCTTGGGAAGCACTCGATAGGTGGATAAAAATGCCAAATCCAGTTTAAGCATCTGGATGACAGTGTGACTAACCATAATATTCACGGGCAGCCCAGGAAGTTTCTAAACAATGAGATCCCAGATGTCCTATATCAAAAGATAAGGAAGAGAAAAGATATTTTCAGACACTCTAGGGGAAAAAAAACCTTTTGGAGAAATTAAGAGACTTTAACTCAGTGTGAGTTTACACTGGTTTGTTTATTTGGGTTTATTTTCTTCACTCTGAAGAAGCTTCTTGGATGAGAAGCGAAACGTCTTCAAAGAGAAAAAAGAAAGTCCAGTGGCCTTGTGAAAAAGCACATTTGGGACAACCAGGACCTGGATGACCTCTCCATAGACAATTGTGACATTAATTAATTAATAATGAATGTATTAAGTATTAATCAATACAATAAGTCTGATAAGATGCAAACAATGCATTAGTTAGCTGGGTTCAGCGGAGATAGACAGTATTAACTAGGGATTGTTAACATTATGATGATCTCTGGACAACTATTCCTGTGCCCTGGAATAGGGCACAGTTTTTCTTTTACCCCCTTTGGGGAGAGGAGATATTTTTTTTAGACAAGAGATCTCTTCCAGAGCTGCTTTAGCACTTCCCTAAGAGGAGCTAACTGCAAGTTAACAAGCTCAGCTCTGTGGCCTTAATTAGTTAATTAGCACCTTCCAGCCATCGCTGCTGTCTGACATTTGCAAGACCCTTAATCAGTTATACACTGAGGGCTTTCTTCTGCTTCCTAAATGGCTCCCCATGAGTACACTAGGGCAGTGGTGGCGAACCTATGGCACGGATGCCAGAGGCGGCACTCGGAGCCCTCTCTGTGGGCACATGTGGCATTGTCCCAGCCTTGCCTCCCCCCGTGACCCCCTCCTCTCCAGCAGCCCCCCTGAAGGAGAGTTGCCCCCCAGCGTGGCCCACACGGAGCAGTGCAGCCAAGGACATGGCAGCCAGGCAGCGTAGACAAGACTCTGCCCTCACACCCCATCGTGCAGTTGATGCTGCAGGGCACGGGCAGAGGGCGTGGCCACCATAGCGCTGCTGGGCTGCCTGGGAGATCTGCGGCGGGCCCTGGAGGCGGTGAGTGGTCCTGTGGGCAGGCGGGGTGGGGGATGGGGGCAGAGTGGGGGCAGGCAGGGGGTGGAGTGGGGACGGGGCCAGTTTTTGGGCACTCGGTCTCTAAAAGGTTCGCCATCACTGCACTAGGAAAACAGCCAGTGCTAGCGCATTTGTCAGGCCCAAAACCAAGAAGGACACATGGCAATTCTTCTAATCTAAGCTGAGTTCTTTATTGTTTCACACCTACAGATCAATTCTTGCTAGACTGATGACTCTACTATCAGCATCTACGATATACTCTGGGAACTAATGGGAAGAGTCTGTCTTCACCCTCTTTCTCTCGCACACGAGTTCTGAACTGAGATGACTCTTACTCCAGTGTAATGTACCTCCTGGAGAGACACATCCTCACTACAGTCCATCACAGCATTGCTTTCCATATGTATTCCCCACTGTGTGCCTGCTTAGTCTCTTGTAATCCCTTCCTCTCCAATGAATGCAAACACAAACATTAATTCTCTTCTAGCTAATCATCCCAGCGTTGGGATCAGCATTCCAAAGGGCAGAGAAGTGGGGAATATGGGCTAAGATTTGCCCTTTTATCTGGCTTCATTGGGCTCACTGGACCTTCTCGCATTGTAAAGCATATTCAAGGGCAATTTCTTAGTAAGTCTTTTTTTTAAGATTTATTATTCTCCTGACATTTCCCTTAATGTTCTTGTTCTTTGGAACCAAGCTTCAAATTCTAAATTAAGCACAGATGCACAAATTAATGGAAGATTAAGAATAAGGGGGCAAAACATTTATATCAATAATAACATCTTTATTTTTTTGATGCGTTCCCACATCCCCTAGATGTCCCTGGAGTCATTCCTAGATTTTTTGTGAGCTTCCCTGAATGGTTTATTCCTGCCTGTGGGGTGAAGCCTGACAAGCCGTTTTCATCATTTGCAAAATCTCCTTCTCCTCCTCCTCCTTCCCCTTCTCCTTCCCCTTCTCCTTCCCCTTCTCCTTCACCACTCCTTCTCCTTCTTCTTCTCCTTCCCCTTCTCCTCCTCTGCTTTTTCCCCTCCTCCTCCTTCTTCTTCACCATTCCTTCTCCTCCTCCTCCTCCTCCTCCTCCTCCTCTTCTTCTTCTTCTTCTTCTTCTTCTTCTTCTTCTTCTTCTTCTTCTTCTTCTTCTTCTTCTTCTTCTTCTTCTTCTTCTTCTTCTTCTTCTTCTTCTTCTTCTTCTTCTTCTTCACCACTCCTCCTCCTCATCCTGTCCTCTTTCCCCTTCTCCTTCTTCTTCACCACTCCTTCCCTTTCCCCTTCTCCATCTCCATCTCCTCCTCCTCCTCCTCCTCCTCCTCCTCCTCCTCTCAGAATAGGACAACTCACCACAACCACCTTGCTGCAGCCAAATCACCATGACCAACTCTCTGGGGCCGATTCATTGCAGCCGGCTTGATACGGAATTCACTTAGTTCCTTTTATTTTAGTTAATCCCATTTTCGTCAAAATTATTTTATCTCTTGTATCAAAGGAAACCATTCCTATGACTGCAAGCTTTTGTAATGCTTTGATGAATAATCAAAGGAACTAATCCTGTGCTGAATTGTCCCATGGCAAGATGTCCTGCGGCGAGTTGGCCACAGCAAGATGTCCTGCGGTGAGTTGGCTGCCGCAAGTAGGCCACGGCAAGTCGGCCATGGCTGCGATGAATTGGGTGGGGCGAGTAGACCCTCCTCCTCCTTCAGTGCCTCAGTGTCTCTCCAGTATCCCCACAATTATCCTTATCATGAAAAGATATCTGATGAGGAATATCATACAAAAGAGGAAGGAATAACATGAATTAATCTAGTTTGTTCTATTCAAGACATAATTGATCATTGGCTCCCCCATACATTATGCTGCTGTAGTCTCTGCAACTGCTGCTAAAGAAGATCTGTAGAATCCTAGCCAAATTGATTGATTGATTAATGGATTGATTGATTGCAAATTTGTATTCCACTGAGTATAGTTTCTGATTGCAGTGGGACACAGATGTGATAAAAATATATTTAGCATTTATGCTATGCATTTTATTGCAGTCACTAGATCAATACTAACATTGTTTTACAGATGTCCAAAGAAACAACCAATAACCACCACTGTAACTCTCTATTGATCTTATCTTAGAAGAAGACAGATCTCAGGCAGCTGTGCCTACAGACAATTATACAGATTGGGGAGAGTCAAGAAAACTGTTTCATTTTGGGTGTTCTTCTTGGTTTTGCAATACATCAGACTCACTTCTTGCAAATTTATCATGCCTCAGGCTGAGAAGAAAACATTTCATGGAAAATGCATTTGTTCTTTTTAATGGCTGAATTGATAGAATAGAATAGAATAGAATAGAATAGAATAGAATAGAATAGAATAGAATAGAACTGGAAAGGATCTTGGAGGTCTTCTAGTCCAGCCCCCTGCTCAAGCAGGAGAACCTATAGTCCTATACCATCCCAGACAAGTGATTGTCTAGTTTCTTCTTAAAAATCTCCAATGATGGAGCTTCCAGTATTCTATTTATGGCTGCCTGATAACAGTTCTCTGGTTAGTTTATGGGATAGGAATAAGAACAGGGTAAATAATAAATAAAATAAAATAAAATAAAATAAAATAAAATAAAATAATAAAATAAAATAAAATAAAATAAAATAAAATAATAAAATAAAATAAAATAAAATAAAATAAAATAAAATAAAATAAAATATAAAAGAAAATAATAAAATAATAAAATAAAATAAAATAAAAACACAGAACATGACCATAGATGCAGAGCAAAAAATATGTTATAGAATCAAAAGAAGCCATTTAAAAATGGAAGGTTCCTTCTGTCACTGTTCACCATTTTTCTGTTTCTCCCCTATGTATTCTAACAAATAATGATATGTGGGCCTCAGGCTATATCTTAAGAGTAACATGTAGTTTGTCCTGTCGGTTTCTTTCCAGAATCATCGGACTGACTCCATCCCTGATCTCATTCTCATGCTGCTTCCATTTTGGCTTCAACAAATTCATTAAAAGCTGGCCATTATACGCAAATCAAGATACATAAGTTTGTGGGAAGCCCTTGACATGTTTATATTTCCACCTGGATGACGAGCCTGGGCTTCCTAGGAGTTTCTTGGATATGATTCCGGGAAGGAGGATGCTTTTAACTTCCTGGTATAAGCACCTTGTTTGGTTCTCCCTGGACCATGCTTCAGACAGGAGGGAGGCGTATGGGGCACCAAAGTGGCTCAGCTCATTCCCTGCAGGAGGCCAGATTCTGAGAAGTTTGGGGTCTGCATAACAATTATGAAATGCTAATCATTTATGAAAGGCCAACCATGGGCCATGCAACACAGTTTTTAATTATTTCTACCTCACAATGGCAAGGAAGCACCAGACCATCTGTTTCCAGGAAAGATGCTCACGGCAGAAGGGGACTCCTAGGACCACAAAAATGAGGTTGCAGATACTGTAGTCGTGGCTCCCGGTTATGAGGCCACGCTCTAGGTAAGCTTAGGGTCTTGTCTTGGATAATTATAAGAATTCACCTACTACTGTTTTATTGACATGCGGGCCAAGCAACCCCACCTACTACTTTCTGTTCTGTTCTGGGATTTCTTTTGTTCCCTTTTATGTTTGGCATATTTCCCTTCTTTAAAAAAAAAAAATCTTACATCCTCCTGCACTTTCCTGGCCGAGTCCCACTGAGCTCAATTATTGCACTTCTCTCATCTCTCTAAGAGAGGGGTGTCAAACTCGCAACGTAACGTGACGTGTCGTGACATATCGTGACTTTTTTGCCATTGCCAACAATGGGGTGGGCATGGTTTTGCTATGATGCATCCGGCCCGTGGGCCGGCAGTTTGACACCCCTACTTTAAGATGTTACCAGAGAAAAAGTCAGAATATAAAAGGACCACTCCTCCTCCTCCTCCTCCTCCTCCTCCTCCTCCTCCTCTTCCGCCTCCTCCTCCTCCTCCTCCTCTCATTCTCCTTTTCCTTTTATCATTCTTTTTCCTTATTTTCCTTCTATCATTTTCCTCTTCCTTTCATCCTTTGTTTGCCTCTTCCTCCTCCTCCATCTCCACCTCCACCTTTCCCTCATTCACACAACAAGTGTCTTCTTTGACAATATTCTGTGCTCTTCTGGTGAATTTGGGAACGGCACTTTTGCAAACCACCCTTTAGTAAAATCAGCTTCATTGAATTGCAGGTCCTAAAGTCAAAAGGGCTTTTTATTTTGGCTCACTTAAAGGGCTTTCCTATATCAGTCACAGACGGAAAATTTCATAATCTCTGCACATGGACAGAGAGGTCCACCTGGTGTCCCTGCCATCCAGCCCCACAGTCCATCTCCTCCTTTCCTGTCAACAAACCATCTGGTCTTCTCAGACTTATTTTATTGAGGGCACCGCTTTTGAAATAGGAAGCTATCTATCACTCTAAATGTAGCAAAGGTTTGTCCTACTGTTCTCAAACTACAAATTAACCAATCAACATCTGAGCAAATGTCGTGCTTTATAATCCGGATAATGATCTCTGTTATTTATTACTTTCTCTGCCATAACACATGTGTTTTAGGTATTTTTTTATTTGTGATGAATTATGACCAGTTGAACTGATCTGATTTGATCTACAGTATATTAAGACAGGGGTGGGCTATTTCGTCTCCTAAGGACAGAGGAGCAGAACACAGCAGGCATTTTTTAGCCCCCAGAGTGTTTTTTTTAATTGGGACAGGGTTAAGAACAACTTGGGTGCTGTAAGGCTTGCAGATTGGGAGTTTTCAGATTCAAAATTCTTTTCATAGCAAATGTTTCCTGGCCATTCTCTCTCTCTCTCTCTCTCTCTCTCTCTCTCTCTCTCTCTCTCTCTCTCTGCCAAAGCATGCCATTCTCCACAACTGCCTATAAAAAAAACATAATTACACCGAGAGCGAAATTCCATCAGGGAAGAATTTAGCATAATTCTAGATTGCATCAAGCAGGTGGAAAAGTAGGAGGGGAGAAAGCCAACCGTTCTTCTTTCACTCCAATGCATGTTTTTGTTGTCCGGGGGAAAGAAAAAAATCACCAGTTTTCATTCGTCTAGTTTTTATCCTCTTTGCAGAAAGAGATACTGCTTTGGGAGAAGCCAACGTTGATGAAATTCTCACTGGTAGAAAAACTTGTTTTCTTGCACTTTCATTGAATATCCAAGAGGGAAATCTTACCAGGATTTATTGACTTGGGAAGTATGTGCAGCCAAGAATGCTACACAAAGGAGGGAAGAGATATATATTTTTAAATGACTTATTTATTCAAACATTTGTCTGCCACTCCATTCCAGAGACTCAGGGCAGCGAAGACATCCTGTGGCTCAGAGCCTGTCTTGCAAGTGATCAAAGAAACCTTGTTCCTTAAGCTCCGCCTCTTTGCAGTGTCATGATCTTTGTGCAAAAGAGGCGGGGCTGCATTATGAGGGGTGGAGCTGCTTTATTTGGTCCCCCAATGTCCCCGAAGACTCTTCTGTTGGACAGCCATGCCTATATGAAATTTAAAGGTGTCTGCAAGGTGTGATGAAAAAAAGTCAAGATGTGGAGATTTGATTGCGCCATTGTGGCCACCATCTTCACTTTTTGGACCACACCATGTGGATACATTGGATGAAATATGTTCAGGTAGCCCTCAACGTACGACCACAATTGAGCCCAAGATTTATTTTGCTAAATGAGAAATTTGTTAAGTGAGTTTTGCCCAGTTTTATGACCTTTCTTGCCACAGTTGTTAAGTGAATCACTGCCATTAAGGTAGTAACACGGTTGTTAAGTAAATCTAGCTTCCCCATTGACTTTGCTTGTAAGAAGGTCATAAGAGGGGAATCACACAACTCCGAGACACTGCAATCATCATCAATACAAGTCAGTTGCCAAGAATCTGAATTTTGATCACATGACCATGGGGATACTGCAACGGTTGTAAGCATGAAAAATAGTCATAAGTTACTTTTTTCAGCGCCGTTATAACTTGGAATGGTCACTGAGCGAACTGTTATAAGTTGAAGACTGTATTAGGTAAACTGTAACATCTTCTTCTTCTTCTTGTGCCATATCCGTTATCAGACGTTGGCGATCATGTTGGCGATCCTGTGTTTATCAGCAGCCGCACGAAAAAGTGCTGCTGAGTTTTGTCCAAACCAGTCCCTTAGATTTTGAAGCCACGATGTTCTTCTTCTGCCTGGACCTCATTTGCCTTCCATCTTTCTCTGGAGGATTAAATGGAGTATGCCGTATTTTTCTGGGTGTCGCATCACATGTCCGAAATATTCTAATTTTCGTTTTTTAATTGTTTTGATGATTTCCCTTGGCTTTCACAGGCGGCTTATCACCTTTAACTGCTCACTGATAATCCACCACCAGCCACAATATATTATTCTACCTGCCTTTTATTTTTGTTTTTTACCATCATTGTCTTTAATGCTTTTATTTGTGGTGCTGGTCCGTGACCGTAATAAAGATTAATTGATGAACTACGTACCTTCAGCAGCCATAGATGCCTGCAGCAATATGAGCTTTTCTCAAAATGAGGAGAAAGGACTTGTGACATCACACCGGAAGCCATGCCCCCTTGTGTGCCTAGACAAGACATCCTGATGCAAGAGGCTGTTATCAACAACTCTAAACTAATAATGCACTTAACACCTCCCTCCAGCTCTCCCTGCTCTTCTCCTCCATCTGTACCACCAGCCGGTTTTTATTTATTTGATAAATAAGGATATATTTTTCATTTGTCACCCCTTCTTGCCCCAACGGACACCTAAAGCACCAGCCTCTTCTGTCTGTGCTGAACAGACTGGAAAGAGAAATTTGAAGGAAATTCTACAGCACCCCGGTAATAATGTAGGAAAATAGAAGCCTTTTTCAAGGATGACATAAAAATCTGAGAAATTCCTTGCCTTCAGCACTGCTCAACAGCTTGACAGTTTTAAGAAAAGGACTCTGCCATCAGAGTCTTCTGAACAAGAGAAACCACATTTGGTTAATATTCTAGTGAAGTGTTTGCCAACCTTGTCTACTTTAAGAGGTGTGGATTTAGATTCCCAGAATTCCCTGTTCCATGTGCTATGCAAGTCTCCCCTTGCATAGTGTTGAAATAAGGCAAATTACTGATTCATCTGTCTTAGTATTGGAATTCCCCAGATTCCTCAAATAGTCAACCACAACAAAGTTGAATCATTACAACATAGGTAGACATTTTTTCATTGTGTGGTGCTCATGTATGATCTATCACATCCCCTCTTTTTTGACCCACCCATGGACTTCTCCATGAGTAATTGAGAAGTTCCTTCTGCTGCCTTCCCTTGCCTGGCAGTGTGGAAAGACAGGAGAACTGAGAGGTTATTCAAAGAAAGACATTCCTATCCCTGCTTCTTGAAAAGTTCTCAACATTTCAAAGAAAATTCTCTTTCAATTTTTTTAAAAAAATGAAAATTGTTCAATTAAAACCATTTAAAAATTTTAAATGATCTTTCAATTTCAAAAGCTTCGATTAAAAAAATGGGAAAGGAGGAACATAGAGAAGAATTTGTCTGCTTTACACTATTCCACACATCACAGTGTTCTTAAATCACAAATACCACATCCTGGTTTAACAAGAACGATGACCCCAGATGTATGCAGTAGGAAGCATGGCTGTTTGTGAAGTCGATGTGTAATAATGACAAACTTGCTACTGAATTTTAATCCGTTGCTTCCCATTGAGACTATGCTACATTTCCTTCACTCATCCTCACCTGTTATCTGTTATCTCCTCCAGAAGTTGTGGGTGCTCCATCACTGGAGGTTTTTAAGAAGAGATTGTACAGCCACTTGTCTGAAATGGTATATGGTCTCCTGCTTGAGCAAGGAGTTGGACTAGAAGACCTCCAAGGTCCCTTCCAGCTCTACTCTGATTGTTACAAACTCTCCTGGGAGCTGTAATGTTCTTATAACAAGATATAGATGTTTCTGATGACAGATCTGTGCTCATTCATTCTTTTGTGAAGAATTTGGCTGTTTTGTGTGGAGATGGAATTTTAATCTGCAGGCACACGATAGGATGAAGGAGAAAATATAATGGTGACAATTTGAGGCCATGATATAGAATTCAATGAATAGATTTGGAGGCAATGCTGGTCCTTGATCACCCACAGCATGATCCGTTTTTCAATATCTCTGTTATGCAGCCCTATTTCTACTAAGTAGTGATTCCAATTGGTGTGCTTTAGCACAGGATCACACTCTCTAACACAGGGCTTTTCAACCTTTTCACCCATTGTACCACTTTTAGGATAGGGCAACATCCGAGTACCACCAGTCGCCTAGCAAGGTGTCAAAAACTTGATGACCAAAAAAAAAAAACAAAGTAAAAAAGTGATAAAATACAGATAGTCCTCGACTTATAACAGTTCACTTAGTGACTGTTCAAAGTTACAATGGCACTGAAAAAAGTGCTCCCCAAGCCACAGCTGAGCAAGACACCTGCCTGCCCACCCAGCGGCGCTCTTCCTCCTGTCCGAGGTTTTCATTGTTGTGAGCATTTCTGTTGAGGATTGGCAGTGGGGGTGGAGTGGGGGGTGTTTGGTTTTTATTCCCCCCATCTGTTGGGTGGTTGCAGCAGGTTTTGGTCACTTCACATGATCCTGGGACACTGTGACCGTCATAAATATGAATCAGTTGCCAAGCATCTGAATGGTCACAAGACCCTGGAGATGCTGCAACATTCCAGCTGATCGGCGCTTCTTCTGGGCTCAGCAGAAGCACCAGGATTAGTGCTGCTTTCCAGCTGATTGGTGCTTCTTCACGACTCAGCAGAAGCACCAGGATTAGCGCTGAGCTCCAGCTGGAACCTGGCGCTGATCCTGGCACTTCCGCTGAGCCCTGACAGCCCTGCAGCTCCAGCCGTCTCTCGCTCAAGCTTGTGCGGTGCTGCCACCGATTCAGCTCATTCCTTTCCCTCGCTACCACTTTTCTAGGATGGTCACATACCACCTGCAGGTGCCAATGTACCACAGGTGGTACCCATACCACTGGTTGAAAAGTCCTGCTCTAACACAACATGAGCCTGACAAAAATGAATTACACCCCAATGCATGATATTTCCATTTCCCTTTTTATTTTCTTCCTATGCACAAAAAAAAAAACAGACGGCACCAGCTCCTGGGTTTATTCAACCTTACCCATGTAAGTAATGAAATTCCCACAATGGAGGAAAAAAATGTCAGAAACAAAAAACTTGACCTTTCTGGTCAGAGAAGAAAAAAAACTACAACAAAAACTTTTCTGACAGATTGGAACGTTTTGCAAAAAGAGGAAAGAAATGAAACGAGTCGTAAATGAGTGCCAGTTGCCAAGCATCCGAATTTTCATCACAGGACCACAGGGATGCTGAAATGGTCGTAAGTGTGAAAAATGGTCATAAGTCACTTTTTTCAGTGCTGTTGTAACTTCAAACAATCACTAAATGGACTGTTTTAAGACAAGGAATACCTGTATTCTTTTTTTAACCACTATTATACAGTACCTACTGTGCTGTGTTCTTGATGGCAGCTATTATTACTGTTATTCGGCTTCATATCCAGCTTTTGATATCTGAAGGTTTTATGAGAGCCTTTGAGGGCATCTCACAACTGCCTTTGTGTTGAAGCCAGACATAAATGCGTCACGAAGCAATCAGTGTCTAGAAATGGCTGACAGCTGAGATGAAGGTAGCTGTAGCATTTGGCTGCGGGGTTTAATGGAACAAAGTACATTTGGAAATTTGTTTAACCAGTCCAAAAAGTTAGATCTTGCTCAAAAACATCCAGTTGCTCTTCCAAAATATTTGTATTATAGACGTTGAGATCAGACGTGCATATTTAGAAGCCACAAATTGCACCCAACTTTCAAATCTAGACAAAGAATCATTCTATCTGTACATACCGAACACAGAATAACAAAGTTGGAAGGGACCTTGGAGGTCTTCTAGTCCAACCCTCTGCGCAAGCCGGAGACCCTATTCCATTCCGGACAAATGACTGTCCAATCTCTTCTGTCTTTGCTCCATTGCTCGCTTTTGGCAGCTGAATAATTTGACTGCTGAATCCATTGAGGCTTTCTTGATTTATTGATAGGAACAGGGCTGAGCCTATAAACAATGCACCATTATAATCTTCCCAGGCACAGAAATGAATTAAATTTGGAGAAAAATCCAAGTCTAGCTTTCTAAGTGAGTCAGTTGTCCACTAAGAGAGACCGACCGTACATCCGGCAAAACAGAATATCCTGTTGGGAACTAAATAAATAGAAAATGTCTGGGAAATGTATTAAACTATGTCAGAAATGCTGTGTTTTTCCATTACTGATTCCTTTTTTAAAAAAGTTTTAATTTAGCTTTTAGTTCGAAGTCCACCACCATCTCCACTCCTCCTTTTCCAGTTTCAGAGATGCTTCCAAGTCACCTTAGCAAGCCCATGGATCAGGAACTGTAAATTCATAGCCCATGAAGCACAATTAAGGCCTATCCTTTGTCTGAAGCTTTAGAGCAGGGGTCTCCAGCCTTGGCAACTTTAAGACTTGTGGACTTCAACTCCCAGAATTCCTCAGCCAGCTTTGAAGTCCACTAGTCTTAAAGTTGACAAGGTCGAAGACCCCTGCTCTAGAGCTACAAGACTGCATCGGTAAAACACAATAAAGGATCAGAATAACAGAGTGGGAAGGGGCTTTGGAGGTCTTCTAGTCCAATGCCGTGCACAAGGTCTTCTCTGCACCCCTTCCAGGGTCGTCCTGCTTGTCATTTGGAGATGCTCACTCCTTATATCTACCTTATTCCAGTTTTCTTTACTGGTGCAGTAATAAATCAGCTGGGTTAGATTTAACAGAATAACAGAATTGGAAGGGACCTTGGAGGTCTTCTAGTCCAATCCCTTGCACAAGCAGGAGACCCTGTACCATGACTCTTGACAGCTTTTCATTAAAAACCACACATATAAATCTCCAGGGACAAGCTATTCCATAGGGTGGGGGTGTCCAGAGAAGGCTCTCTTCCTAGACCCCTGCAATTGGACTTCTTTAACCAAAGGGGTTCATAATATGTCCTCTCTACTTACCCTGGAGGGATGGGTCGATGAAATCAGGATGAGACGGTAACCTGGTCCCATGCCATGAATAACAGAATGCCAGAATAATAGAGCTGGAAGGGACCATGGAGGTCATCTACTCCAACCCCTTGCACTAGCAGGAGACCCTCTACAGTCTAAAACAATCACTTGTCTGAAATGGTATAGGTTCTCCTGCTTGAACAGGGGGCTGGACTAGAAGACCTCCAAGGTCCCTTCCCTTCCTTTCCCTTCCCTTCCCTTCCCTTCCCTTCCCTTCCCTTCCATTCTATTCTATTCTATTCTATTCTATTCCATCATTATTCTATTCCTATTCTATTCTATTCCATCATTATTCTATTCTATTCTATTCTATTCTATTCTATTCTATTCTATTCTATTCTATTCCATTCCATTCCATTCCATTCCATTCCATTCCATTCCATCCCAGATAAATGGTTGTCCAGTCTCTTCTTAAAAGCCTCCAGTGTTGGAGAACCCTCAACTTCTGAAGGCACTGGTTGATTGTCTTGACCAGGGGTCTTCAATCCTGGCCCTTTTATGACTTGTGGACTTCAACTCACAGAATTCCTCAGCCAGGCACGCTGGCTGAGGAATTCCGGGAGTTGAAGTCCACAAGTCATAAAAGGGCCAAGTTCGAAGACCCCTGGTCTTGACTGTTAAGAAATTTATCCTTAGTTGCAGGTTGCTTCTCTCCTTGATTTGTTTCCATCCATTGTTTCTTGTCTTGCTTTGGAAAATAGGTTGACCCCCTCTTCTTTGTGGCAGCCCCTTAGATATTGGAAAACTGTTATCAAGTCACCCAGTCCTTCTTTTTCACCTGCAGCTGCTCTTCATATGTTTCAATCTCCAGACCCCCTAATCATCTTCGTTGCTCTTCTTCTCTGCATTCTTTCCAGAGACATTCTGCTTGTGATTTGGTGACCCTCACTCTGGATCTTGTGCTTCTGTTATACCAGTTTTTCTTGCTAACAGTTGGAAAAGGCTGCCCTACTTTTTGCAGGCTATGAAGTCTGACATGATCATCAAACATAATTAGTAGACAAAAGACCCCCCAGATTTGCAACCTTTAAAGAAAGATGTCAACACCTCTCTCTCCCCTTGGAAAGAGATCCCAGAGCAGTTTGCAATTAAAAGTTACAATTTAAAAAAGCAATTGCTTAAAACAAATGAATAAACACCTACACTAACATGCTTTATAAAATGTAAAATAACATCAACAAGATTAGCATTAGCACATCATTAAAAGGCCTGGAAACATTTTAAAAGCAAGTATGTGCCTGGCACCAAAATGGCAATAAAGTCCATAGAAACAACTCCTACAAGGAAGTTTCATCAGATCAAAGCCAATTTATTCTAAAGTTGAAAATAAGGACAGTGATGTAACAGTTCCTCAGAAGGAAGGTCTAAACAGTTTATACCAGGCACAAGATGTTTTAAGTTTGCATCTGAGCTAAATCCAACATTTTACCCATGTGTTATGTCTATTCACAGCCGTATGGAAGAAACGCTGGTTTTGATCGTTTTGGGGGGAAATCCCAAATAACACATTGATATGAATATTCATCTTCCCTCCAGGTTCAGCACCATATTTTGATCAGGATGGTTTGTTGGCCACAATTTCTCCTGAACAGTTGCTGCTACTTTGGACTATCTGGATCAGTTCCCAATAAGAAGCTAAAATTCTTCTCCAGTCTGGACAGAAAATCTTGATGTTATTTCTGAGGAAAATAAAAGCAGACACGAGCAAAGATAGGCCGACATTCAGAGGAACAACTCAGTTGTTGTTTTTGTCCCTAAGATCACATTCCGAGAAGCTGATTTTGAATGTTATTACTTATTTAGAAAATTTATATGGGCGCCCAACCCGTTCGTGGTCACTCCAGGCGACTTGGAAAACCCCAAATACAAAACCCAACAAACATCCACCCCCTTGGTGACAACAATCCAACCACCCAGTTGAGGGGCTCCCTATCACCCTGGGGTCTCCAGGCACACCAGCCCAACCATGTCTTCAGGGCCTTGTGAAACAGTATCAGAATTAGGGGGGAGCAATCTTATCTCTGCATGGATGGTGTTCCACAGGACTGGAACCACCATAGAGAAGGCTCTTCTTCTTGGTCCCACTGGATGGTCCTCCTTAAGGCCTATAACAGTGATGGTGAACCTTTTAGAGACCAATTGCCCAAACCACAACCCAAAACCCATTTATTTATCGCAAAGTGCCAGAGCCGCATCAGCATTATGGTGCCCTTGGGGGGGCATGGGGGCATGGCCCACTGGGTGGGCATGGCTGCAGTTGTCACAGCAGACTGAGTGGGTGTGGTTGGGGTGGGCATGGCCACCTCGATGCTGCTCATGGGGGGACATCTGTGGGGGCCGGGCAGGGTTGGGAGAGATCCAGGGGGTCTCTGGCGGATGGGGCGGTGGACAGGAGACCCAGCATAGATGGGGGGGAGGCACGCAATCCTAGCTGGGACTGGGGGGCCATGGTGCCAATGGGGATCCCACTTTCCCTGCTCAGGGTGGTCTTTGGCTTGCTGGGTGTGGGCGTGCTCTACCACCTCTACTCGAGCTTGCTAGCTGGCTGCTTCGCCTCCTTTGTGCTGGGTGGGGCTGCTGCTCTGGGCGGCGGCAGCAGCCTAATGGAGCTGCGCAAGCTGCTGGCAGCATTGGCGGGCGTGCCCATAGAGAGGGCTCTGAGTGCCGCCTCTGGCACGCGTTCGCCACCACTGACCTATAACATCCCTTGCCTCCCTGCTCTGGAGGGTTGGGTAGCTGTAATATCTGTGAAGGCATTGCAGTGCCTGGTAATTTGTGGGTTATTAATTATTTTGTTTTGGATTTATATATATATAAATCTTCCCTCCCTGACACAGCTGACAAAGTGAGAAAGAGCCTGTGGCCTAGAGGTTAACACAGCTGCTTAACATGCAGGCAGCCCAGGTTCGAATCTCAGAAGTGTATGTTTGGCTGATGAGAGCTAAAAAGTTCGAAATAGCTATTCCATTCTCCCTTAATTCTTTGTTAGCAATCCAAATTATATATATATAATGAACAGACTTGGAAAAATAGAGGTCATGACAACATTGATTAGAATGCATGCAGGCACAGACCTTTAACTCTTTCCCTCTCTATATATAAAAGAAGGAAGAGATCATTTCTACGGTCTAAGATTTTGGTTGAGCAGGCCCCAAAATAGCCAGGAAAGTGATTGAAGTCTGGGGAAATGCCTCCCCTCTGTCAATCAACAGGAGGGCTGATTTACCCCCTGCAAGGGCTTGGCAGCACAAGAAAACAACAGCCAATAGCCAGCCCCAATCTACATCTGAAAAGCTACACACAACAGGAGCCATACAAACAGCACACACAGAACAGCATCTATGTTTATATGCATCCATGGTTTGTTCTTAACCACATCTTGTCAATGCCCCTGGCACAGTATTGATGCTTTGGTAAAAAGGCAGCTAAAACTACATTTTCCCTGCTGGAGATCTGTTGGTGTTGGTTAAGAGAGTATGTTAGAGAAAGAAGCCTCTGTAGATAATAGGTCCTTTCAATCTTGCCTTGGCTGGAAGGCTCAGCATGCTTGGGCTGGTTCCAACACTTCTTGGAAGTGCCAAGGTTATAGACCAGCCTGAGAAGTCAGAAGCAATTCATGGAATTCACGGAAGGAAGCAAGAATAATCCCTTGTACTTGACTGTATCCATGAAGTCACTGAGAGTTGAGCTTGACCCCACAGGAGTCTTTAGCAAGAAACTGTGACATGATAGCAGGATTCAGGTATCTGAGGAGCTGCCACAAAGATGAGGGGTTCGACCTATTTTCCAAAGCACCAGAAGGCCAGAGAAGAAATAGTGGATGGAAACTAATGAAGGAGAGAAGCAACCTGGAATTAAGGAGAAACTTCCTAACAGTGAGAACAATTAACCAGCGGAATGGTTTGCCTCCAAAAGTTGTGGGCACTCCATCACTGGAGGTTTTTAAGAAGAGGCTGGACAGCCATTTGTCTGAAATGGTATAGGGTCTCCTGCTTGAGCAGGGTGCTGGACTAGAAGACCTCCAAGGTCCCTTCCAGCTCTATTCTGGTTGAAACTCTTCTAAAGATCTAACAGCATATCAGTTGGAACACATCTGGTACAGAGAGTCCTACACTTCATTTAATGACTGTTCGAAGTTACGATGGCACTGAAAAGTGACTTATGATTGTTTGTCATGACCGTTGCAGCATCCCCATGATCACGTGATCAAAATTCATCCGCTTGGGAACTGACTCACATTTATGACTGCTGCAATGTCCTGGGGTCTCCCTTTCTGACAAGCAAACTCAAGGGGGGGGGGGAAGCCATATTCACTTAATGGCCATGTTACTAATTTAACACTGCAGTGATTCACTTAACAACTGTGGCCAGGAAGGTCGTAGAATGGGGCAAAATTCACTTAAGAAATGCCTCACTTAGCAACAGAAATTTTGGGCTCCGTTGTGGTTGTAAGTCAAGGACTACCTGTATTACCACTATGACCACGAATGGACGGGATCGTGGGGTGAATCAGAACCAAGCCACGTAGGGCTTTTTTATCTGGATCATTGATCATCATCATAAGGAAAAACAATATCTGGAGCTTTGTCAGTTTAACCAGAATTTGGAATTGCATCCTGAATACTGGCATTCAG
The DNA here is from genome assembly GCF_001527695.2 of Protobothrops mucrosquamatus. NCBI lineage: Eukaryota > Metazoa > Chordata > Lepidosauria > Squamata > Viperidae > Protobothrops > Protobothrops mucrosquamatus. The sequence continues at coordinate 560,840 of NW_015386404.1, read as the reverse complement.
TGCCAGATCTATAATATCAGTCCTATATGCCAGTAGTATTTTTCCTCTGCTGAAAATGGGGTGCTACTTCGCATTAGTTGCAAATTCCAAGGCGTCTTCACCTATACACAGCACATGGCGATAATATAGACATGTCAAAGCAGGTGTCAGCTCCAAAACATGCTACTCCAGACAGGGCTGCTGCTGGTGCATCTGTTGAAGTGGACAAATTTCTTCCTGGCCACCGCCTCCAGCTGCCTGTCCAGAAGTGGCTGGGAGTTTAGGAGCAGCCCAAACTGAGGACATGTTCCTATAGAGAAGTGTCATCCATTACAGAGTTAAAAATGGGATTAACAGAAACCCTGAACAAAAAGTTGAAATTGTCCTTCCTTTATGCCTCTCACCTTGTTACATCTAGTACGGCATCTTTATTCAAAACACATTGAATTAATTAATGTGTTAATGAATTAACACAATCATTGCTCATTAGGACCTCTCTAATTTAGCCCTTCCTTCCTTCTCTCCCTCCCTCCCCCCCCTTTCCTTCTTTCCTTCCCCCCTCTTTCCCTTCTTTTCTTTCTTTTTCTTTTCTTCAGGATCCCTGCCCAGAGATTCTTTCCTAAGGCAATAATTACGGAGTAATCTGGGAGTAAGAGAGCATGAATTTTTCCAAACTATTGTTCCTTCTGTACCTAATTGAGTACCTGCAACAGATGTTCACGTAGAATTATGCAAATGAAGGTCCCATGGGGGTGGGAAAGAGGGGGGGAAAATAACATTGGGCTGGTTGGTTCCTACAACCATGGTAACATTTTTCTCCCTGGCATGTTTACCTGTTTCTGCAAAATGTCTCTTTGAAAGATGGTTGTTCCAACCACAGAGAATGATCTCCTGTTTCAGATGGATTTGGAGAGGGAAAAAAGACAGAACTAATTTTTTAAAAAAGGTGCACAGGAGAAAATTCCTCTCAGTGAATCAGGAATATCTGGATGTGGCTCCTTGGACATTATGGGCATGTTAGGTGAGGTTCCAAAGTGGAAAAGACTGCGCCAGTTGAATGCTTTGGCCTGTGCCTGCAGCCCTGGGAGGTGGGGGTGAGAAGGTGGGAAGATAGACAGGGACTTGAGAGAGAGGGGGGACTTGAGAAGGGGGGGACTTGAGAGAGAGAGAGAGAGAGAGAGAGAGAGAGAGAGAGAGAGAGAGAGAGAGAGAGAGAGAGAGAGAGAGAGAGAGAGAGAGAGAGTCTTCTTTGTTAGGAGAGACACAAGAATAGGTACCATAAAGTTCTCATTTCATGATCCTATGAATTTAGAGACATTATTTTGAGTCAGGCTATCCTATCAGGTCAGGATAGCCAGGTAGCCAATAGCTAGACTAGAAAGCTGAAAGGATACCTTCACTAAGAATTGGATTTTTATATTATTTTTTTGTTGTTAATTGCAAAGTCGTGTCTGACCCATCGCGACCCCATGGACAATGTTCCTCCAGGCCTTCTTGTCCTCTACCATCTTCTGGAGTCCATTTAAGCTCACGCCTCCTGCTTCAGTGACTCCCTCCAGCCACCTCATTCTCTGTCGTCCCCTTCTTCTCTTGCCCTCCATCTTTCCCAGCATCAGGCTCTTCTCCAGGGAGTCCTTCCTTCTCATTAGGTGGCCAAAGTACTTGAGTTTCAACTTCAGGATCTGGCCTTCTAAAGATTTTTATATATATTTATATATATATATTCTCTCTATATATATTTATATAGCCTGACTTAAAATAACATATCTAAGTGTGTGTGTGGATTTTTTATAAACTATTTCTTGCCAATATACCCCTGCCATGGTATCAGTGCTTTGTTAAAAAAGACACCTAAGACTATCTTTTTCCTGCTGGAGATCTGTTGGTGTTGGTTAAGAACCAACATCATATTTAATTGAAAGCATGTTAGGGTTGGATAGATGTGACTGGGAAAAGGGGGCCTTCAAATAACCTGGTCCCAAGCCACGTAGGGCTTTCAAGGTGACAACCAGTATCTTGAATCGGACCTGGAAGCAAATTGGCAGCCAATGCAGTTCCCGCAGGAGACATAACACCTGTGAACATCTGGGTCTGCATAGAATTATGGGCCACCATATTTTGAACCAATTGAAGCTTCTGGATACTTTTCAAGGGCAGCCCCATGTAAAGCACAGTGCATTAGTCAAGACAGAAGATGCTTATATGTTGGTGAGCAGGGATTGTTGGATCAGGAATGGGCGTAACTGGCACACAATCCGCAGGTGCACAAATGTTGGAGAAAATGTTTCAACCATTGGCGCTACAGTTGAACTAAGTCATACATTTTGATGCCTACCCAGAATCCTGACATTTGGCATCTGGGCAGTCAAACCTCTTGGCTATTGCCATCAATTCTGACACGTCTGGGCACATCAACTAGAGATGTGCTGGACAGGTTTGATATACAAGTGATTACAATAATTTCTTAGTTGGGTGGACAGCATGTACTTGCTAAGGATCATAAATAATTTTAATGAGGTTTTCCTTGCTGGTTTTTTTTTTTTTAAGAGGGTGATACCAGCGATCAGTCTGTGGGTCCCAAGAGTGTCACGGTATTCTTAACAGACTTTTGCTGTAGCAGCTTTTTTTATTTATGTTGAATAATAATTTGCTCTCATTTCAAAGACGAAGATTTCCCAACTCATCCTTTACCTTGAACGTTTGGGGGAAAAGGAGGTCAGGGGTGTCCCTGGGGGATTTAAGCACTGCTCCCACTTTTTTTTGCAGTGCAGTAAAAAGGGTGAGACTTTGATCACTTGGTTGTGGCTACCATCTAAATTTTTCTTCCCAGCCTGTGGACACCCCAAAGAGGCTTCTGCAACCTTGACAAAGGCAACTAAAAAAAGGAGAATTGCTCAAAAAACCAACTCAAACCCCAAATGAGTGGTCGATTGCAGCCAGGAGTATGAGCTGGAGTACAAGTAGGGCAAGCAAGCTTGAGAGATTGGGTGGGCCAAGCAGAAGGTAGCAGCAGTCAGGCTGAGGAGGAGATGGCAAATAACCTTCCTTACAAGCTTTATCGCCATGCCATGCCTCTCCAGAAAACTCATGGATCTAAGTCAGGGGTCTTCAAACTTGGCCCTTTTATGACTTGTGGACCAACTCCCAGAATTCCTCAGCCAGGAATTCTGGGAGTTGAAGTCCACAAGTTGAAGTCCACAAGTCATAAAAGGACCAAGTTTGAAGACCCCTGATCTAAGTGAAGGGTGTAAATTTGAACTCTTTGCAGTTGCCTTGAATAGTTCACAGGCCTTATTTCCAAGTAAATAGGCAGCAAGAAGAGATTGCGCAACCACTTGTCTGAAATGGTACACGTGGTCCTCAACCTACAACCACAAAGGAGCCCAAGATTTGTGTTGCTAAGCGAGACACTAAGTGAGTTTTGCACCATTTTATGACCTTTCTTGCCACAGTTGTTAAGTGAATCACCGCAGCTGTGAAGTTAGTCACACGGTTGTTAAGTGAATCCGGCTTCCCCATTGACTTGTCAGAAGGTCACAAAAGTCCCACATGACTCTGGGACACTGCAACCGTCATGAATATGAGTCAGCTGCCAAGCGTCTGAATTGTGATCATGTGAGCAGGGGGTCACAACTGTGAAAAACGGTCATAAGTCACATTTTCCAGCACTGTTGTAACTTGGAATAGTCACTAAATGAACCGTTGTAAGTCGAGGACTATCTGTATAGGGGGTTGGACTCCAAGGTCCCTTCCAACTCTGTTATTCTGTTGTGTCTCTTCAGTCTTACATGTTGGGGGGTCACAGTCCAGAAGGGGGAGCTGGTGGACTCATTTTATTGGTAGGATTGGGAGTTGCTTCAGGATGACCACTGCAGTAGTTGAGGTGGACATCTAGAACATAGAATAACAGAGTTGGAAGGGATCTTGGAGGTCTTCTTGTCCAGCAGCCCCCAACCTCTTGAGCACCAGGGACCGGTTCTGTGGTGAGAGATTTTTCCACAAACCAGAGGGGGTTTGGTTTTGGGTGCTGCTTGCATCCTATGGATGAGGCTTCATTTGTTTGCATGGACCAGTTTCTGTCTTGCCACGGAGTGGTTCCAGTCTATAGACTGGGGGTTGCAGACCTCTGCTCTAGTGCAACCCACTGCTCAAGCAGGAGACCCTAGACCAGTGGTGGCGAACCTCTGGCACTCGGAGTGGTGGCGAACCTCTGGCACTCGGAGCCCTCTCTGTGGGCACACATGCTGTTGCCCCAGCCTTGCCTCCCCCTGCAACCCCCTCCTCACCAGCAGCCCCCCTGAAGGAGAGTCGCCCCCAAGCGTGGCCCATACGGAGCAGTGCAGCCAAGGACATGGCAGCCAGGCAGCGTAGACAAGACTCTGCCCTCACACCCCATCATGCAGTTGATGCTGCAGGGCGCGGGCAGAGGGCGTGGCCACCATAGCACTGCTGGGCTGCCTGGGCGATCTGCGGCAGGCCCTGGAGGCAGTGAGTGGCCCTGTGGGCAGACGGGGTGGTGGAGGGGGAGGGGGCAGGGCAGGGGGTGGAGCGGGGGCAGTTTTGGGGCATTTGGTCTCTAAAAGGGTCACCATCACTGCCCTAGACCGTTCCAGACCAGTAGCTGTCCAGTCTCTTCTTAAAATCCTCCAATGATGGGGCACCCACAACTTCTGGAAGCCAGTTGTTCCACTGGTTGATTGTTCTCACCATTAGGAAACTTCTCCTTAGTTCTAGATTGCTTCTATCTTTGGTTAGTTTCCATCCATTGTTTCTCGTCTTGCCTTTTGGTGCCTTGGAAAATAGGTTGAGCTATGAATAGGTCAAATAGATCCAATGCTGGATCTATTCTGATCCAGCATCAATCTTCTAAAGTTCTTAACAGTTCTTTCTGCTCAAGTCAGGCCTCCCATGTTGTCTGACCTCTGTGTTTTTTTAAACCTGATGTTCAGAAAGGAGTTTTCAAACAGAGGGGTGGGGTGTGTGCCCCTTCCACGACTCAGTGCATCCCCGCCCACCGACTTATGTCTCTAGGAAATGTGCTGCTTCCTTATTTTTCTTTCTCAATGATAGTATCCAGCAGAGTCTATTCTTCCTCCACACTCTTATTTCTTTTGTATTGTGGAATGTGAGTTGAGCAATCTGGTTACAGCAGTTAAGAACATTTATTTTGAGCCCCTGCCTAGCAGGGTAGGTGTGTGTTTGTGTGTTTTCTGTGCCTCTCTCTCTCCCTCTTGAACTCTCTGCCAACTTCCTTGTAAAATGCTGCCGCGGGTGAGGTTTCCGTTTGTGATTGTAATCCCATCGAAGGCAAGAGAGGAAGAAGGAGTAAAAAGAACATTTTTTAAAAAATTAAAAGCTGTAGATACACAAGCAGGAAAACTAGAATAACTTGCCTCTGTTGTGGTTTCCTTCTTTTTGTGTGTTCTGTTTCCAAGATGGTCTTTTTTGAATCTTCTTTCCTGCCAAAGTCCAAACAAGCTATTTAAGAACTAATTAACCATAATAGTAAATAGGAAGAGGATGCTCCTGACAGCGTTTCTAAGTCTGCAGTTGCTCTGCCTTACTCATAGAGAGTTACAGGTTCTATTGTCCTTCTTGATTTTTCCCATTTTTTCCTAGTCCTTTCTGCCAATACAAGAAAGAAGATCAAATGTATCCCATGTCCAACTTCAGTGGCATCTCTCTTACAACATAATAGCAATATTGGTTTACCTGATAGGGCTGTTGTAAGATGATGTAGGAAAGCAGAAGATACACTTAGAATACTGCATCCCATTTTGGTCACCAGGATGTTAAAAAAGATGTTGAGACTCTAGAAAAGGTGCAGACAAGAGCAAGAAAGATGAACAGTTGCAGGAATTGCGTACATCTAGTCTAGTGAAAAGGAGGACTAGGGGGTGACATCATAGCAATGTTCCAATATTTGAGGGGCTGCCACAAAGAAGAAAGGGTCAACCTATTCTCCAAAGCACCTGAAGGCAGGACAAGAAGCAAAGGATGGAAATTAATCAAGGAGAGAAGAAACCTAGAACTAAGGAGGAATTTCCTGACAGAACAATGAATCAGTGGAACAGCTTGCCTTCAGAAGTTGTGGGTGCTCCATCACTGGAGGTTTATAAGAAGAGATTGGATAACCATTTGTCTGAAATGGTATAGGGCTTCTTGCCTGAGCAGAAGGTTGGACTAGAAGACCTCCAAGGTCTCTTCCAACTCTGTTATTCTTTTTTTTTTTTTCCCAAAGAATTTTTTATTGTTTTCAACATAAGAAAAAAACACATCACAAATACATCACAATTGAAACCCCCCCCCACCCCCCACCCGGACTTCCCAAACCTAATCCCAGGATACTATTCAACTAAAAGTAACCTTGTATTAATATCCCTAACTCCACAAAATGTTGTTCTACATAAGTAGGTGAAATATATATATATGTATAAAAAAAAATTTTTTTTATCTAAAAACCTAACTTATATTCCACCATTCTATGCTTATTTTGAATATAAACAATCCATCTTCTCCATATTGATAAAAATTGTTCATTTGAGTGATCCTTCAAATAAGCCGAAATCTTTGCCATCTCAGCAAGATGCGAAACCTTCAATCTCCAGTCCTCTATTGTAGGTAAAACTTTACT